>NC_135536.1:125883512-126246825 GCF_045843805.1 Urocitellus parryii
GCCAAGCTTACTGTCTTCGCCACGCCCCGGCCTGGGTCCCAGTCTCGAACACGGGGATGCCCAACCAGAAAACAGGACCCCACGGCCTCAGCACAGGTGGGCACGCTCCAAGCAGCCACCAGGCACGCCTCCCTCGCCCGCCACCTCGTCCTGAAGAGTGCACACAAATGACAAGCAACCATGAGAACAAAGGCCCCGGGCCAGGGCTCTCCTCTCCCATGCCAGCTTCCTGTAGGCTGAGTAAAATCCTCAATGCTCAGGATACACTCTCCTGCATCCCCCATATACTCAGAGCTAATGGAGAATCGCACATCTGGGCGCTACGGCCACACACCCGGAGACCTTGCGCGGGCCATCTAGGGAGGATAGATTGCCACAGGCCTCGCTTCCCGCACCCTGCACTCATCGCCAGGGGTCTGCCTGCTGCAACATTCCACTTCCGCCTTGTTCCTGTCCTCCACTCCACCCCGCTGCCCCCTGAGATAACGTATGCTACACCCTCACCCACTGGTCCCATCAGGAAAGGGAGGGCCAGGGCTAGGCAACCTCGTGCCTACAGGCAACCTCGTGCCTCCAAGTCATCCCAACCTTTTAAAGGAGGGCGCTTGGACACCTCACACCGGTGCTGCCCCAGCAGGCCTGGTTCTTTCGAGCACCTGACTCGGCTCAGCCAAGAATACCCAGCGGCCACACGCACATGGACGGGGCCACGACCCAGCTGTGGGCATCGGCCGGCCTAGGAATTCGCCCAGGAGGAGGACAAGTATGGGAAGCCCCGGCGGCTATCCCTGGCCCCTGCCACCTCTGCCTCTGCCTCTGCCTCTGCCTCTGCCTCTGCCAACGTGTGCCGGACCTCAGTCACGATGAGCGAGACGGTAGTGGGTTTTCACTCATTTTGTTCAGCTTTTCCAAGGAATGTTATTGGAGGACTCATCATCGATCCAAGCACGCCGGAGGCACCAACCGCGTCCACGCCCCGGGTCGGGACGGGCCGGGGCCCGAACGAGCACAGTCACGGGGAAGGTATTTGCACACCAACCCTCATAGCCCCCAACAACTGGCTCGGCACGGGGGAGGTGGACAAGCCAAGCTTACCGTCTTCGCCACGCTCCGGCCTGGGTCCCAGTCGCGAACACGGGGCTGCCAAACACCAAACAGGACCCCACGGCATCAGCAGAGGTGGGCACGCTCCACTCAGCCACCAGGAACGCCTCCCTCGCCCGCCACCTCGTCCTGAAGAGTGTACACAAGTGACAAGCAACCATGAGAACAACGGCCCGGTGCCAGGGCTCTCCTGTCCGATGCCAGCTTCCTGTCGGCTGAGTATACTCCCCAAGCCTCACCATACACTGTCCTGCATCCCCAATCCACAGGGAGCGCATCCACAATCCCGCACCTGGGGGCTAGTTCCGCACAACGGGGAACCTGGGCGCGCCATCTTGGGAGGACAGTTTGCTACAGGCCTCGCTTTCCGCACCTTCTAGGCTTCACCAGGGGTATGCCTGCTGCAATTGTCCCCATCCGCCTTGTACCTGTCCTCCCCTTCACCCTCCACACTCCACCCCGCTGCCCGCTGCGAGAAGCTCTGCTACACCCTCACCCACTGGTCCTCTAACAAAGGGAGGGCCAGGGCTAGCCCTCTCCAGACAACCTCATGCCTCCAGGTCATCCCAACCTTTCAAATAGGGCGCCTGGACACCTCACACCTGTTGTTCCCCAGCAGGCCTGGCTCTGCGGAGCATGCGGTTCCGCTCAGCCAAGAATACCCAGCGGCCGCTTGCACACGGACGGGGCCACAAAACCCAGCTGTGGGCACCGGCCTCGCCTAGGACTTCGCCCAGGAGGAGGACAAGTATGGGAAGCCCCGGCAGCTATCCCTGGCCCCTGCCACCTCTGCTCTGCCTCTGCCTCTGCCAACGTGTGCCGGACCTCAGTCACGATGAGCGAGACGGTAGTGGGTTTTCACTCATTTTGTTCAGCTTTTCCAAGGAATGTTATTGGAGGACTCATCATCGATCCAAGCACGCCGGACGCACCAGCGGCGTCCACGCCCCTGGCCGGGCCGGGGCCCGACCCAGCACATTTAGGGGGCGGTATTCCCACGCCAATTCCTGCCTATCCTCCAACAACTGGCTTGGCACCGTGGAGGTGGACAAGCCAAGCTTACCGTCTTCGCCACGCCCCGGCCTGGGTCCCAGTCTCGAACACGGGGATGCCAACCAGAAAACAGGACCCCACGGCCTCAGCACAGGTGGGCACGCTCCAAGCAGCCACCAGGCACGCCTCCCTCGCCCGCCACCTCGTCCTGAAGAGTGCACACAAATGACAAGCAACCATGAGAACAAAGGCCCCGGGCCAGGGCTCTCCTCTCCCATGCCAGCTTCCTGTAGGCTGAGTAAAATCCTCAATGCTCAGGATACACTCTCCTGCATCCCCCATATACTCAGAGCTAATGGAGAATCGCACATCTGGGCGCTACGGCCACACACCCGGAGACCTTGCGCGGGCCATCTAGGGAGGATAGATTGCCACAGGCCTCGCTTCCCGCACCCTGCACTCATCGCCAGGGGTCTGCCTGCTGCAACATTCCACTTCCCGCCTTGTTCCTGTCCTCCACTCCACCCCGCTGCCCCCTGAGATAACGTATGCTACACCCTCACCCACTGGTCCCATCAGGAAAGGGAGGGCCAGGGCTAGGCAACCTCGTGCCTACAGGCAACCTCGTGCCTCCAAGTCATCCCAACCTTTTAAAGGAGGGCGCTTGGACACCTCACACCGGTGCTGCCCCAGCAGGCCTGGCTCTTTCGAGCACCTGACTCGGCTCAGCCAAGAATACCCAGCGGCCACACGCACATGGACGGGGCCACGACCCAGCTGTGGGCATCGGCCGGCCTAGGAATTCGCCCAGGAGGAGGACAAGTATGGGAAGCCCCGGCGGCTATCCCTGGCCCCTGCCACCTCTGCCTCTGCCTCTGCCTCTGCCTCTGCCTCTGCCAACGTGTGCCGGACCTCAGTCACGATGAGCGAGACGGTAGTGGGTTTTCACTCATTTTGTTCAGCTTTTCCAAGGAATGTTATTGGAGGACTCATCATCGATCCAAGCACGCCGGAGGCACCAACCGCGTCCACGCCCGGGCCGGGACGGGCCGGGGCCCGAACGAGCACAGTCACGGGGAAGGTATTTGCACACCAACCCTCATAGCCCCCAACAACTGGCTCGGCACGGGGGAGGTGGACAAGCCAAGCTTACCGTCTTCGCCACGCTCCGGCCTGGGTCCCAGTCGCGAACACGGGGATGCCAAACACCAAACAGGACCCCACGGCATCAGCAGAGGTGGGCACGCTCCACTCAGCCACCAGGAACGCCTCCCTCGCCCGCCACCTCATCCTGAAGAGTGTACACAAGTGACAAGCAACCATGAGAACAACGGCCCGGTGCCAGGGCTCTCCTGTCCGATGCCAGCTTCCTGTCGGCTGAGTATACTCCCCAAGCCTCACCATACACTGTCCTGCATCCCCAATCCACAGGGAGCGCATCCACAATCCCGCACCTGGGGGCTAGTTCCGCACAACGGGGAACCTGGGCGCGCCATCTTGGGAGGACAGTTTGCTACAGGCCTCGCTTTCCGCACCTTCTAGGCTTCACCAGGGGTATGCCTGCTGCAATTGTCCCCATCCGCCTTGTACCTGTCCTCCCCTTCACCCTCCACACTCCACCCCGCTGCCCGCTGCGAGAAGCTCTGCTACACCCTCACCCACTGGTCCTCTAACAAAGGGAGGGCCAGGGCTAGCCCTCTCCAGACAACCTCATGCCTCCAGGTCATCCCAACCTTTCAAAGAGGGCGCCTGGACACCTCACACCTGTTGTTCCCCAGCAGGCCTGGCTCTGCGGAGCATGCGGTTCCGCTCAGCCAAGAATACCCAGCGGCCCCTTGCACACGGACGGGGCCACAAACCCAGCTGTGGGCACCGGCCGCGCCTAGGACTTCGCCCAGGAGGAGGACAAGTATGGGAAGCCCCAGCAGCTATCCCTGGCCCCTGCCACCTCTGCCTCTGCCTCTGCCTCTGCCTCTGCCAACGTGTGCCGGACCTCAGTCACGATGAGCGAGACGGTAGTGGGTTTTCACTCATTTTGTTCAGCTTTTCCAAGGAATGTTATTGGAGGACTCATCATCGATCCAAGCACGCCGGACGCACCAGCGGCGTCCACGCCCCTGGCCGGGCCGGGGCCCGACCCAGCACATTTAGGGGGCGGTATGCCCACGCCAATTCCTGCCTATCCTCCAACAACTGGCTTGGCACCGTGGACGTGGACAAGCCAAGCTTACCGTCTTCGCCACGCCCCGGCCTGGGTCCCAGTCTCGAACACGGGGATGCCAACCAGAAAACAGGACCCCACGGCCTCAGCACAGGTGGGCACGCTCCAAGCAGCCACCAGGCACGCCTCCCTCGCCCGCCACCTCGTCCTGAAGAGTGCACACAAATGACAAGCAACCATGAGAACAAAGGCCCCGGGCCAGGGCTCTCCTCTCCCATGCCAGCTTCCTGTAGGCTGAGTAAAATCCTCAATGCTCAGGATACACTCTCCTGCATCCCCCATATACTCAGAGCTAATGGAGAATCGCACATCTGGGCGCTACGGCCACACACCCGGAGACCTTGCGCGGGCCATCTAGGGAGGATAGATTGCCACAGGCCTCGCTTCCCGCACCCTGCACTCATCGCCAGGGGTCTGCCTGCTGCAACATTCCACTTCCGCCTTGTTCCTGTCCTCCACTCCACCCCGCTGCCCCCTGAGATAACGTATGCTACACCCTCACCCACTGGTCCCATCAGGAAAGGGAGGGCCAGGGCTAGGCAACCTCGTGCCTACAGGCAACCTCGTGCCTCCAAGTCATCCCAACCTTTTAAAGGAGGGCGCTTGGACACCTCACACCGGTGCTGCCCCAGCAGGCCTGGCTCTTTCCAGCACCTGACTCGGCTCAGCCAAGAATACCCAGCGGCCACACGCACATGGACGGGGCCACGACCCAGCTGTGGGCATCGGCCGGCCTAGGAATTCGCCCAGGAGGAGGACAAGTATGGGAAGCCCCGGCGGCTATCCCTGGCCCCTGCCACCTCTGCCTCTGCCTCTGCCTCTGCCTCTGCCAACGTGTGCCGGACCTCAGTCACGATGAGCGAGACGGTAGTGGGTTTTCACTCATTTTGTTCAGCTTTTCCAAGGAATGTTATTGGAGGACTCATCATCGATCCAAGCACGCCGGACGCACCAGCGGCGTCCACGCCCCTGGCCGGGCCGGGGCCCGACCCAGCACATTTAGGGGGCTGTATGCCCACGCCAATTCCTGCCTATTGTCCAACAACTGGCTTGGCACCGTGGACGTGGACAAGCCAAGCTTACTGTCTTCGCCACGCCCCGGCCTGGGTCCCAGTCTCGAACACGGGGATGCCAACCAGAAAACAGGACCCCACGGCCTCAGCACAGGTGGGCACGCTCCAAGCAGCCACCAGGCACGCCTCCCTCGCCCGCCACCTCGTCCTGAAGAGTGCACACAAATGACAAGCAACCATGAGAACAAAGGCCCCGGGCCAGGGCTCTCCTCTCCCATGCCAGCTTCCTGTAGGCTGAGTAAAATCCTCAATGCTCAGGATACACTCTCCTGCATCCCCCATATACTCAGAGCTAATGGAGAATCGCACATCTGGGCGCTACGGCCACACACCCGGAGACCTTGCGCGGGCCATCTAGGGAGGATAGATTGCCACAGGCCTCGCTTCCCGCACCCTGCACTCATCGCCAGGGGTCTGCCTGCTGCAACATTCCACTTCCGCCTTGTTCCTGTCCTCCACTCCACCCCGCTGCCCCCTGAGATAACGTATGCTACACCCTCACCCACTGGTCCCATCAGGAAAGGGAGGGCCAGGGCTAGGCAACCTCGTGCCTACAGGCAACCTCGTGCCTCCAAGTCATCCCAACCTTTTAAAGGAGGGCGCTTGGACACCTCACACCGGTGCTGCCCCAGCAGGCCTGGTTCTTTCGAGCACCTGACTCGGCTCAGCCAAGAATACCCAGCGGCCACACGCACATGGACGGGGCCACGACCCAGCTGTGGGCATCGGCCGGCCTAGGAATTCGCCCAGGAGGAGGACAAGTATGGGAAGCCCCGGCGGCTATCCCTGGCCCCTGCCACCTCTGCCTCTGCCTCTGCCTCTGCCTCTGCCTCTGCCAACGTGTGCCGGACCTCAGTCACGATGAGCGAGACGGTAGTGGGTTTTCACTCATTTTGTTCAGCTTTTCCAAGGAATGTTATTGGAGGACTCATCATCGATCCAAGCACGCCGGAGGCACCAACCGCGTCCACGCCCCGGGCCGGGACGGGCCGGGGCCCGAACGAGCACAGTCACGGGGAAGGTATTTGCACACCAACCCTCATCGCCCCCAACAACTGGCTCGGCACGGGGGAGGTGGACAAGCCAAGCTTACCGTCTTCGCCACGCTCCGGCCTGGGTCCCAGTCGCGAACACGGGGATGCCAAACACCAAACAGGACCCCACGGCATCAGCAGAGGTGGGCACGCTCCACTCAGCCACCAGGAACGCCTCCCTCGCCCGCCACCTCCTCCTGAAGAGTGTACACAAGTGACAAGCAACCATGAGAACAACGGCCCGGTGCCAGGGCTCTCCTGTCCGATGCCAGCTTCCTGTCGGCTGAGTATACTCCCCAAGCCTCACCATACACTGTCCTGCATCCCCAATCCACAGGGAGCGCATCCACAATCCCGCACCTGGGGGCTAGTTCCGCACAACGGGGAACCTGGGCGCGCCATCTTGGGAGGACAGTTTGCTACAGGCCTCGCTTTCCGCACCTTCTAGGCTTCACCAGGGGTATGCCTGCTGCAATTGTCCCCATCCGCCTTGTACCTGTCCTCCCCTTCACCCTCCACACTCCACCCCGCTGCCCGCTGCGAGAAGCTCTGCTACACCCTCACCCACTGGTCCTCTAACAAAGGGAGGGCCAGGGCTAGCCCTCTCCAGACAACCTCATGCCTCCAGGTCATCCCAACCTTTCAAATAGGGCGCCTGGACACCTCACACCTGTTGTTCCCCAGCAGGCCTGGCTCTGCGGAGCATGCGGTTCCGCTCAGCCAAGAATACCCAGCGGCCGCTTGCACACGGACGGGGCCACAAACCCAGCTGTGGGCACCGGCCTCGCCTAGGACTTCGCCCAGGAGGAGGACAAGTATGGGAAGCCCCGGCAGCTATCCCTGGCCCCTGCCACCTCTGCCTCTGCCTCTGCCTCTGCCAACGTGTGCCGGACCTCAGTCACGATGAGCGAGACGGTAGTGGGTTTTCACTCATTTTGTTCAGCTTTTCCAAGGAATGTTATTGGAGGACTCATCATCGATCCAAGCACGCCGGACGCACCAGCGGCGTCCACGCCCCTGGCCGGGCCGGGGCCCGACCCAGCACATTTAGGGGGCGGTATTCCCACGCCAATTCCTGCCTATCCTCCAACAACTGGCTTGGCACCGTGGAGGTGGACAAGCCAAGCTTACCGTCTTCGCCACGCCCCGGCCTGGGTCCCAGTCTCGAACACGGGGATGCCAACCAGAAAACAGGACCCCACGGCCTCAGCACAGGTGGGCACGCTCCAAGCAGCCACCAGGCACGCCTCCCTCGCCCGCCACCTCGTCCTGAAGAGTGCACACAAATGACAAGCAACCATGAGAACAAAGGCCCCGGGCCAGGGCTCTCCTCTCCCATGCCAGCTTCCTGTAGGCTGAGTAAAATCCTCAATGCTCAGGATACACTCTCCTGCATCCCCCATATACTCAGAGCTAATGGAGAATCGCACATCTGGGCGCTACGGCCACACACCCGGAGACCTTGCGCGGGCCATCTAGGGAGGATAGATTGCCACAGGCCTCGCTTCCCGCACCCTGCACTCATCGCCAGGGGTCTGCCTGCTGCAACATTCCACTTCCGCCTTGTTCCTGTCCTCCACTCCACCCCGCTGCCCCCTGAGATAACGTATGCTACACCCTCACCCACTGGTCCCATCAGGAAAGGGAGGGCCAGGGCTAGGCAACCTCGTGCCTACAGGCAACCTCGTGCCTCCAAGTCATCCCAACCTTTTAAAGGAGGGCGCTTGGACACCTCACACCGGTGCTGCCCCAGCAGGCCTGGCTCTTTCGAGCACCTGACTCGGCTCAGCCAAGAATACCCAGCGGCCACACGCACATGGACGGGGCCACGACCCAGCTGTGGGCATCGGCCGGCCTAGGAATTCGCCCAGGAGGAGGACAAGTATGGGAAGCCCCGGCGGCTATCCCTGGCCCCTGCCACCTCTGCCTCTGCCTCTGCCTCTGCCTCTGCCTCTGCCAACGTGTGCCGGACCTCAGTCACGATGAGCGAGACGGTAGTGGGTTTTCACTCATTTTGTTCAGCTTTTCCAAGGAATGTTATTGGAGGACTCATCATCGATCCAAGCACGCCGGAGGCACCAACCGCGTCCACGCCCGGGCCGGGACGGGCCGGGGCCCGAACGAGCACAGTCACGGGGAAGGTATTTGCACACCAACCCTCATAGCCCCCAACAACTGGCTCGGCACGGGGGAGGTGGACAAGCCAAGCTTACCGTCTTCGCCACGCTCCGGCCTGGGTCCCAGTCGCGAACACGGGGATGCCAAACACCAAACAGGACCCCACGGCATCAGCAGAGGTGGGCACGCTCCACTCAGCCACCAGGAACGCCTCCCTCGCCCGCCACCTCATCCTGAAGAGTGTACACAAGTGACAAGCAACCATGAGAACAACGGCCCGGTGCCAGGGCTCTCCTGTCCGATGCCAGCTTCCTGTCGGCTGAGTATACTCCCCAAGCCTCACCATACACTGTCCTGCATCCCCAATCCACAGGGAGCGCATCCACAATCCCGCACCTGGGGGCTAGTTCCGCACAACGGGGAACCTGGGCGCGCCATCTTGGGAGGACAGTTTGCTACAGGCCTCGCTTTCCGCACCTTCTAGGCTTCACCAGGGGTATGCCTGCTGCAATTGTCCCCATCCGCCTTGTACCTGTCCTCCCCTTCACCCTCCACACTCCACCCCGCTGCCCGCTGCGAGAAGCTCTGCTACACCCTCACCCACTGGTCCTCTAACAAAGGGAGGGCCAGGGCTAGCCCTCTCCAGACAACCTCATGCCTCCAGGTCATCCCAACCTTTCAAAGAGGGCGCCTGGACACCTCACACCTGTTGTTCCCCAGCAGGCCTGGCTCTGCGGAGCATGCGGTTCCGCTCAGCCAAGAATACCCAGCGGCCCCTTGCACACGGACGGGGCCACAAACCCAGCTGTGGGCACCGGCCGCGCCTAGGACTTCGCCCAGGAGGAGGACAAGTATGGGAAGCCCCAGCAGCTATCCCTGGCCCCTGCCACCTCTGCCTCTGCCTCTGCCTCTGCCTCTGCCAACGTGTGCCGGACCTCAGTCACGATGAGCGAGACGGTAGTGGGTTTTCACTCATTTTGTTCAGCTTTTCCAAGGAATGTTATTGGAGGACTCATCATCGATCCAAGCACGCCGGACGCACCAGCGGCGTCCACGCCCCTGGCCGGGCCGGGGCCCGACCCAGCACATTTAGGGGGCGGTATGCCCACGCCAATTCCTGCCTATCCTCCAACAACTGGCTTGGCACCGTGGACGTGGACAAGCCAAGCTTACCGTCTTCGCCACGCCCCGGCCTGGGTCCCAGTCTCGAACACGGGGATGCCAACCAGAAAACAGGACCCCACGGCCTCAGCACAGGTGGGCACGCTCCAAGCAGCCACCAGGCACGCCTCCCTCGCCCGCCACCTCGTCCTGAAGAGTGCACACAAATGACAAGCAACCATGAGAACAAAGGCCCCGGGCCAGGGCTCTCCTCTCCCATGCCAGCTTCCTGTAGGCTGAGTAAAATCCTCAATGCTCAGGATACACTCTCCTGCATCCCCCATATACTCAGAGCTAATGGAGAATCGCACATCTGGGCGCTACGGCCACACACCCGGAGACCTTGCGCGGGCCATCTAGGGAGGATAGATTGCCACAGGCCTCGCTTCCCGCACCCTGCACTCATCGCCAGGGGTCTGCCTGCTGCAACATTCCACTTCCGCCTTGTTCCTGTCCTCCACTCCACCCCGCTGCCCCCTGAGATAACGTATGCTACACCCTCACCCACTGGTCCCATCAGGAAAGGGAGGGCCAGGGCTAGGCAACCTCGTGCCTACAGGCAACCTCGTGCCTCCAAGTCATCCCAACCTTTTAAAGGAGGGCGCTTGGACACCTCACACCGGTGCTGCCCCAGCAGGCCTGGCTCTTTCCAGCACCTGACTCGGCTCAGCCAAGAATACCCAGCGGCCACACGCACATGGACGGGGCCACGACCCAGCTGTGGGCATCGGCCGGCCTAGGAATTCGCCCAGGAGGAGGACAAGTATGGGAAGCCCCGGCGGCTATCCCTGGCCCCTGCCACCTCTGCCTCTGCCTCTGCCTCTGCCTCTGCCAACGTGTGCCGGACCTCAGTCACGATGAGCGAGACGGTAGTGGGTTTTCACTCATTTTGTTCAGCTTTTCCAAGGAATGTTATTGGAGGACTCATCATCGATCCAAGCACGCCGGACGCACCAGCGGCGTCCACGCCCCTGGCCGGGCCGGGGCCCGACCCAGCACATTTAGGGGGCTGTATGCCCACGCCAATTCCTGCCTATTGTCCAACAACTGGCTTGGCACCGTGGACGTGGACAAGCCAAGCTTACTGTCTTCGCCACGCCCCGGCCTGGGTCCCAGTCTCGAACACGGGGATGCCAACCAGAAAACAGGACCCCACGGCCTCAGCACAGGTGGGCACGCTCCAAGCAGCCACCAGGCACGCCTCCCTCGCCCGCCACCTCGTCCTGAAGAGTGCACACAAATGACAAGCAACCATGAGAACAAAGGCCCCGGGCCAGGGCTCTCCTCTCCCATGCCAGCTTCCTGTAGGCTGAGTAAAATCCTCAATGCTCAGGATACACTCTCCTGCATCCCCCATATACTCAGAGCTAATGGAGAATCGCACATCTGGGCGCTACGGCCACACACCCGGAGACCTTGCGCGGGCCATCTAGGGAGGATAGATTGCCACAGGCCTCGCTTCCCGCACCCTGCACTCATCGCCAGGGGTCTGCCTGCTGCAACATTCCACTTCCGCCTTGTTCCTGTCCTCCACTCCACCCCGCTGCCCCCTGAGATAACGTATGCTACACCCTCACCCACTGGTCCCATCAGGAAAGGGAGGGCCAGGGCTAGGCAACCTCGTGCCTACAGGCAACCTCGTGCCTCCAACTCATCCCAACCTTTTAAAGGAGGGCGCTTGGACACCTCACACCGGTGCTGCCCCAGCAGGCCTGGCTCTTTCCAGCACCTGACTCGGCTCAGCCAAGAATACCCAGTGGCCACACGCACATGGACGGGGCCACGGCCCAGCTGTGGGCATCGGCCGGCCTAGGAATGCGCCCAGGAGGAGGACAAGTATGGGAAGCCCCGGCGGCTATCCCTGGCCCCTGCCACCTCTGCCACCTCTGCCTCTGCCTCTGCCTCTGCCTCTGCCAACGTGTGCCGGACCTCAGTCACGATGAGCGAGACGGTAGTGGGTTTTCACTCATTTTGTTCAGCTTTTCCAAGGAATGTTATTGGAGGACTCATCATCGATCCAAGCATGCCGGACGCACCAGCGGCGTCCACGCCCCTGGCCGGGCCGGGGCCCGACCCAGCACATTTAGGGGGCGGTATTCCCACGCCAATTCCTGCCTATCCTCCAACAACTGGCTTGGCACCGTGGAGGTGGACAAGCCAAGCTTACCGTCTTCGCCACGCCCCGGCCTGGGTCCCAGTCTCGAACACGGGGATGCCAACCAGAAAACAGGACCCCACGGCCTCAGCACAGGTGGGCACGCTCCAAGCAGCCACCAGGCACGCCTCCCTCGCCCGCCACCTCGTCCTGAAGAGTGCACACAAATGACAAGCAACCATGAGAACAAAGGCCCCGGGCCAGGGCTCTCCTCTCCCATGCCAGCTTCCTGTAGGCTGAGTAAAATCCTCAATGCTCAGGATACACTCTCCTGCATCCCCCATATACTCAGAGCTAATGGAGAATCGCACATCTGGGCGCTACGGCCACACACCCGGAGACCTTGCGCGGGCCATCTAGGGAGGATAGATTGCCACAGGCCTCGCTTCCCGCACCCTGCACTCATCGCCAGGGGTCTGCCTGCTGCAACATTCCACTTCCGCCTTGTTCCTGTCCTCCACTCCACCCCGCTGCCCCCTGAGATAACGTATGCTACACCCTCACCCACTGGTCCCATCAGGAAAGGGAGGGCCAGGGCTAGGCAACCTCGTGCCTACAGGCAACCTCGTGCCTCCAAGTCATCCCAACCTTTTAAAGGAGGGCGCTTGGACACCTCACACCGGTGCTGCCCCAGCAGGCCTGGCTCTTTCGAGCACCTGACTCGGCTCAGCCAAGAATACCCAGCGGCCACACGCACATGGACGGGGCCACGACCCAGCTGTGGGCATCGGCCGGCCTAGGAATGCGCCCAGGAGGAGGACAAGTATGGGAAGCCCCGGCGGCTATCCCTGGCCCCTGCCACCTCTGCCTCTGCCTCTGCCTCTGCCTCTGCCTCTGCCAACGTGTGCCGGACCTCAGTCACGATGAGCGAGACGGTACTGGGTTTTCACTCATTTTGTTCAGCTTTTCCAAGGAATGTTATTGGAGGACTCATCATCGATCCAAGCACGCCGGAGGCACCAACCGCGTCCACGCCCCGGGTCGGGACGGGCCGGGGCCCGAACGAGCACAGTCACGGGGAAGGTATTTGCACACCAACCCTCATAGCCCCCAACAACTGGCTCGGCACGGGGGAGGTGGACAAGCCAAGCTTACCGTCTTCGCCACGCTCCGGCCTGGGTCCCAGTCGCGAACACGGGGATGCCAAACACCAAACAGGACCCCACGGCATCAGCAGAGGTGGGCACGCTCCACTCAGCCACCAGGAACGCCTCCCTCGCCCGCCACCTCGTCCTGAAGAGTGTACACAAGTGACAAGCAACCATGAGAACAACGGCCCGGTGCCAGGGCTCTCCTGTCCGATGCCAGCTTCCTGTCGGCTGAGTATACTCCCCAAGCCTCACCATACACTGTCCTGCATCCCCAATCCACAGGGAGCGCATCCACAATCCCGCACCTGGGGGCTAGTTCCGCACAACGGGGAACCTGGGCGCGCCATCTTGGGAGGACAGTTTGCTACAGGCCTCGCTTTCCGCACCTTCTAGGCTTCACCAGGGGTATGCCTGCTGCAATTGTCCCCATCCGCCTTGTACCTGTCCTCCCCTTCACCCTCCACACTCCACCCCGCTGCCCGCTGCGAGAAGCTCTGCTACACCCTCACCCACTGGTCCTCTAACAAAGGGAGGGCCAGGGCTAGCCCTCTCCAGACAACCTCATGCCTCCAGGTCATCCCAACCTTTCAAAGAGGGCGCCTGGACACCTCACACCTGTTGTTCCCCAGCAGGCCTGGCTCTGCGGAGCATGCGGTTCCGCTCAGCCAAGAATACCCAGCGGCCCCTTGCACACGGACGGGGCCACAAACCCAGCTGTGGGCACCGGCCGCGCCTAGGACTTCGCCCAGCAGGAGGACAAGTATGGGAAGCCCCAGCAGCTATCCCTGGCCCCTGCCACCTCTGCCTCTGCCTCTGCCTCTGCCTCTGCCAACGTGTGCCGGACCTCAGTCACGATGAGCGAGACGGTAGTGGGTTTTCACTCATTTTGTTCAGCTTTTCCAAGGAATGTTATTGGAGGACTCATCATCGATCCAAGCACGCCGGACGCACCAGCGGCGTCCACGCCCCTGGCCGGGCCGGGGCCCGACCCAGCACATTTAGGGGGCGGTATGCCCACGCCAATTCCTGCCTATCCTCCAACAACTGGCTTGGCACCGTGGACGTGGACAAGCCAAGCTTACCGTCTTCGCCACGCCCCGGCCTGGGTCCCAGTCTCGAACACGGGGATGCCAACCAGAAAACAGGACCCCACGGCCTCAGCACAGGTGGGCACGCTCCAAGCAGCCACCAGGCACGCCTCCCTCGCCCGCCACCTCGTCCTGAAGAGTGCACACAAATGACAAGCAACCATGAGAACAAAGGCCCCGGGCCAGGGCTCTCCTCTCCCATGCCAGCTTCCTGTAGGCTGAGTAAAATCCTCAATGCTCAGGATACACTCTCCTGCATCCCCCATATACTCAGAGCTAATGGAGAATCGCACATCTGGGCGCTACGGCCACACACCCGGAGACCTTGCGCGGGCCATCTAGGGAGGATAGATTGCCACAGGCCTCGCTTCCCGCACCCTGCACTCATCGCCAGGGGTCTGCCTGCTGCAACATTCCACTTCCGCCTTGTTCCTGTCCTCCACTCCACCCCGCTGCCCCCTGAGATAACGTATGCTACACCCTCACCCACTGGTCCCATCAGGAAAGGGAGGGCCAGGGCTAGGCAACCTCGTGCCTACAGGCAACCTCCTGCCTCCAAGTCATCCCAACCTTTTAAAGGAGGGCGCTTGGACACCTCACACCGGTGCTGCCCCAGCAGGCCTGGCTCTTTCCAGCACCTGACTCGGCTCAGCCAAGAATACCCAGCGGCCACACGCACATGGACGGGGCCACGACCCAGCTGTGGGCATCGGCCGGCCTAGGAATTCGCCCAGGAGGAGGACAAGTATGGGAAGCCCCGGCGGCTATCCCTGGCCCCTGCCACCTCTGCCTCTGCCTCTGCCTCTGCCTCTGCCTCTGCCAACGTGTGCCGGACCTCAGTCACGATGAGCGAGACGGTAGTGGGTTTTCACTCATTTTGTTCAGCTTTTCCAAGGAATGTTATTGGAGGACTCATCATCGATCCAAGCACGCCGGACGCACCAGCGGCGTCCACGCCCCTGGCCGGGCCGGGGCCCGACCCAGCACATTTAGGGGGCGGTATGCCCACGCCAATTCCTGCCTATCCTCCAACAACTGGCTTGGCACCGTGGACGTGGACAAGCCAAGCTTACCGTCTTCGCCACGCCCCGGCCTGGGTCCCAGTCTCGAACACGGGGATGCCAACCAGAAAACAGGACCCCACGGCCTCAGCACAGGTGGGCACGCTCCAAGCAGCCACCAGGCACGCCTCCCTCGCCCGCCACCTCGTCCTGAAGAGTGCACACAAATGACAAGCAACCATGAGAACAAAGGCCCCGGGCCAGGGCTCTCCTCTCCCATGCCAGCTTCCTGTAGGCTGAGTAAAATCCTCAATGCTCAGGATACACTCTCCTGCATCCCCCATATACTCAGAGCTAATGGAGAATCGCACATCTGGGCGCTACGGCCACACACCCGGAGACCTTGCGCGGGCCATCTAGGGAGGATAGATTGCCACAGGCCTCGCTTCCCGCACCCTGCACTCATCGCCAGGGGTCTGCCTGCTGCAACATTCCACTTCCGCCTTGTTCCTGTCCTCCACTCCACCCCGCTGCCCCCTGAGATAACGTATGCTACACCCTCACCCACTGGTCCCATCAGGAAAGGGAGGGCCAGGGCTAGGCAACCTCGTGCCTACAGGCAACCTCGTGCCTCCAAGTCATCCCAACCTTTTAAAGGAGGGCGCTTGGACACCTCACACCGGTGCTGCCCCAGCAGGCCTGGCTCTTTCCAGCACCTGACTCGGCTCAGCCAAGAATACCCAGTGGCCACACGCACATGGACGGGGCCACGGCCCAGCTGTGGGCATCGGCCGGCCTAGGAATGCGCCCAGGAGGAGGACAAGTATGGGAAGCCCCGGCGGCTATCCCTGGCCCCTGCCACCTCTGCCACCTCTGCCTCTGCCTCTGCCTCTGCCTCTGCCTCTGCCAACGTGTGTCGGACCTCAGTCAGGATGAGCGAGACGGTAGTGGGTTTTCACTCATTTTGTTCAGCTTTTCCAAGGAATGTTATTGGAGGACTCATCATCGATCCAAGCACGCCGGACGCACCAGCGGCGTCCACGCCCCTGGCCGGGCCGGGGCCCGACCCAGCACATTTAGGGGGCGGTATGCCCACGCCAATTCCTGCCTATCCTCCAACAACTGGCTTGGCACCGTGGACGTGGACAAGCCAAGCTTACCGTCTTCGCCACGCCCCGGCCTGGGTCCCAGTCTCGAACACGGGGATGCCAACCAGAAAACAGGACCCCACGGCCTCAGCACAGGTGGGCACGCTCCAAGCAGCCACCAGGCACGCCTCCCTCGCCCGCCACCTCGTCCTGAAGAGTGCACACAAATGACAAGCAACCATGAGAACAAAGGCCCCGGGCCAGGGCTCTCCTCTCCCATGCCAGCTTCCTGTAGGCTGAGTAAAATCCTCAATGCTCAGGATACACTCTCCTGCATCCCCCATATACTCAGAGCTAATGGAGAATCGCACATCTGGGCGCTACGGCCACACACCCGGAGACCTTGCGCGGGCCATCTAGGGAGGATAGATTGCCACAGGCCTCGCTTCCCGCACCCTGCACTCATTGCCAGGGGTCTGCCTGCTGCAACATTCCACTTCCGCCTTGTTCCTGTCCTCCACTCCACCCCGCTGCCCCCTGAGATAACGTATGCTACACCCTCACCCACTGGTCCCATCAGGAAAGGGAGGGCCAGGGCTAGGCAACCTCGTGCCTACAGGCAACCTCGTGCCTCCAAGTCATCCCAACCTTTTAAAGGAGGGCGCTTGGACACCTCACACCGGTGCTGCCCCAGCAGGCCTGGCTCTTTCCAGCACCTGACTCGGCTCAGCCAAGAATACCCAGTGGCCACACGCACATGGACGGGGCCACGGCCCAGCTGTGGGCATCGGCCGGCCTAGGAATGCGCCCAGGAGGAGGACAAGTATGGGAAGCCCCGGCGGCTATCCCTGGCCCCTGCCACCTCTGCCACCTCTGCCTCTGCCTCTGCCTCTGCCTCTGCCTCTGCCAACGTGTGCCGGACCTCAGTCACGATGAGCGAGACGGTAGTGGGTTTTCACTCATTTTGTTCAGCTTTTCCAAGGAATGTTATTGGAGGACTCATCATCGATCCAAGCACGCCGGAGGCACCAACCGCGTCCACGCCCCGGGCCGGGACGGGCCGGGGCCCGAACGAGCACAGTCACGGGGAAGGTATTTGCACACCAACCCTCATCGCCCCCAACAACTGGCTCGGCACGGGGGAGGTGGACAAGCCAAGCTTACCGTCTTCGCCACGCTCCGGCCTGGGTCCCAGTCGCGAACACGGGGATGCCAAACACCAAACAGGACCCCACGGCATCAGCAGAGGTGGGCACGCTCCACTCAGCCACCAGGAACACCTCCCTCGCCCGCCACCTCGTCCTGAAGAGTGCACACAAGTGACAAGCAACCATGAGAACAACGGCCGGGTGCCAGGGCTCTCCTGTCCGATGCCAGCTTCCTGTCGGCTGAGTATACTCCCCAAGCCTCACCATACACTGTCCTGCATCCCCAATCCACAGGGAGCGCATCCACAATCCCGCACCTGGGGGCTAGTTCCGCACAACGGGGAACCTGGGCGCGCCATCTTGGGAGGACAGTTTGCTACAGGCCTCGCTTTCCGCACCTTCTAGGCTTCACCAGGGGTATGCCTGCTGCAATTGTCCCCATCCGCCTTGTACCTGTCCTCCCCTTCACCCTCCACACTCCACCCCGCTGCCCGCTGCGAGAAGCTCTGCTACACCCTCACCCACTGGTCCTCTAACAAAGGGAGGGCCAGGGCTAGCCCTCTCCAGACAACCTCATGCCTCCAGGTCATCCCAGCCTTTCAAAGAGGGCGCCTGGACACCTCACACCTGTTGTTCCCCAGCAGGCCTGGCTCTGCGGAGCATGCGGTTCCGCTCAGCCAAGAATACCCAGCGGCCCCTTGCACACGGACGGGGCCACAAACCCAGCTGTGGGCACCGGCCTCGCCTAGGACTTCGCCCAGGAGGAGGACAAGTATGGGAAGCCCCGGCAGCTATCCCTGGCCCCTGCCACCTCTGCCTCTGCCTCTGCCTCTGCCTCTGCCAACGTGTGCCGGACCTCAGTCACGATGAGCGAGACGGTAGTGGGTTTTCACTCATTTTGTTCAGCTTTTCCAAGGAATGTTATTGGAGGACTCATCATGGATCCAAGCACGCCGGAGGCACCAACCGCGTCCACGCCCCGGGTCGGGACGGGCCGGGGCCCGAACGAGCACAGTCACGGGGAAGGTATTTGCACACCAACCCTCATAGCCCCCAACAACTGGCTCGGCACGGGGGAGGTGGACAAGCCAAGCTTACCGTCTTCGCCACGCTCCGGCCTGGGTCCCAGTCGCGAACACGGGGATGCCAAACACCAAACAGGACCCCACGGCATCAGCAGAGGTGGGCACGCTCCACTCAGCCACCAGGAACGCCTCCCTCGCCCGCCACCTCGTCCTGAAGAGTGTACACAAGTGACAAGCAACCATGAGAACAACGGCCCGGTGCCAGGGCTCTCCTGTCCGATGCCAGCTTCCTGTCGGCTGAGTATACTCCCCAAGCCTCACCATACACTGTCCTGCATCCCCAATCCACAGGGAGCGCATCCACAATCCCGCACCTGGGGGCTAGTTCCGCACAACGGGGAACCTGGGCGCGCCATCTTGGGAGGACAGTTTGCTACAGGCCTCGCTTTCCGCACCTTCTAGGCTTCACCAGGGGTATGCCTGCTGCAATTGTCCCCATCCGCCTTGTACCTGTCCTCCCCTTCACCCTCCACACTCCACCCCGCTGCCCGCTGCGAGAAGCTCTGCTACACCCTCACCCACTGGTCCTCTAACAAAGGGAGGGCCAGGGCTAGCCCTCTCCAGACAACCTCATGCCTCCAGGTCATCCCAACCTTTCAAAGAGGGCGCCTGGACACCTCACACCTGTTGTTCCCCAGCAGGCCTGGCTCTGCGGAGCATGCGGTTCCGCTCAGCCAAGAATACCCAGCGGCCGCTTGCACACGGACGGGGCCACAAACCCAGCTGTGGGCACCGGCCTCGCCTAGGACTTCGCCCAGGAGGAGGACAAGTATGGGAAGCCCCGGCAGCTATCCCTGGCCCCTGCCACCTCTGCCTCTGCCTCTGCCTCTGCCAACGTGTGCCGGACCTCAGTCACGATGAGCGAGACGGTAGTGGGTTTTCACTCATTTTGTTCAGCTTTTCCAAGGAATGTTATTGGAGGACTCATCATCGATCCAAGCACGCCGGACGCACCAGCGGCGTCCACGCCCCTGGCCGGGCCGGGGCCCGACCCAGCACATTTAGGGGGCGGTATTCCCACGCCAATTCCTGCCTATCCTCCAACAACTGGCTTGGCACCGTGGAGGTGGACAAGCCAAGCTTACCGTCTTCGCCACGCCCCGGCCTGGGTCCCAGTCTCGAACACGGGGATGCCAACCAGAAAACAGGACCCCACGGCCTCAGCACAGGTGGGCACGCTCCAAGCAGCCACCAGGCACGCCTCCCTCGCCCGCCACCTCGTCCTGAAGAGTGCACACAAATGACAAGCAACCATGAGAACAAAGGCCCCGGGCCAGGGCTCTCCTCTCCCATGCCAGCTTCCTGTAGGCTGAGTAAAATCCTCAATGCTCAGGATACACTCTCCTGCATCCCCCATATACTCAGAGCTAATGGAGAATCGCACATCTGGGCGCTACGGCCACACACCCGGAGACCTTGCGCGGGCCATCTAGGGAGGATAGATTGCCACAGGCCTCGCTTCCCGCACCCTGCACTCATCGCCAGGGGTCTGCCTGCTGCAACATTCCACTTCCGCCTTGTTCCTGTCCTCCACTCCACCCCGCTGCCCCCTGAGATAACGTATGCTACACCCTCACCCACTGGTCCCATCAGGAAAGGGAGGGCCAGGGCTAGGCAACCTCGTGCCTACAGGCAACCTCGTGCCTCCAACTCATCCCAACCTTTTAAAGGAGGGCGCTTGGACACCTCACACCGGTGCTGCCCCAGCAGGCCTGGCTCTTTCGAGCACCTGACTCGGTTCAGCCAAGAATACCCAGTGGCCACACGCACATGGACGGGGCCACGGCCCAGCTGTGGGCATCGGCCGGCCTAGGAATGCGCCCAGGAGGAGGACAAGTATGGGAAGCCCCGGCGGCTATCCCTGGCCCCTGCCACCTCTGCCTCTGCCTCTGCCTCTGCCTCTGCCTCGGCCTCTGCCAACGTGTGCCGGACCTCAGTCACGATGAGCGAGACGGTAGTGAGTTTTCACTCATTTTATTCAGCTTTTCCAAGGAATGTTATTGGAGGACTCATCATCGATCCAAGCACGCCGGAGGCACCAACCGCGTCCACGCCCCGGGCCGGGACGGGCCGGGGCCCGAACGAGCACAGTCACGGGGAAGGTATTTGCACACCAACCCTCATAGCCCCCAACAACTGGCTCGGCACGGGGGAGGTGGACAAGCCAAGCTTACCGTCTTCGCCACGCTCCGGCCTGGGTCCCAGTCGCGAACACGGGGATGCCAAACACCAAACAGGACCCCACGGCATCAGCAGAGGTGGGCACGCTCCACTCAGCCACCAGGAACGCCTCCCTCGCCCGCCACCTCGTCCTGAAGAGTGTACACAAGTGACAAGCAACCATGAGAACAACGGCCCGGTGCCAGGGCTCTCCTGTCCGATGCCAGCTTCCTGTCGGCTGAGTATACTCCCCAAGCCTCACCATACACTGTCCTGCATCCCCAATCCACAGGGAGCGCATCCACAATCCCGCACCTGGGGGCTAGTTCCGCACAACGGGGAACCTGGGCGCGCCATCTTGGGAGGACAGTTTGCTACAGGCCTCGCTTTCCGCACCTTCTAGGCTTCACCAGGGGTATGCCTGCTGCAATTGTCCCCATCCGCCTTGTACCTGTCCTCCCCTTCACCCTCCACACTCCACCCCGCTGCCCGCTGCGAGAAGCTCTGCTACACCCTCACCCACTGGTCCTCTAACAAAGGGAGGGCCAGGGCTAGCCCTCTCCAGACAACCTCATGCCTCCAGGTCATCCCAACCTTTCAAATAGAGCGCCTGGACACCTCACACCTGTTGTTCCCCAGCAGGCCTGGCTCTGCGGAGCATGCAGTTCCGCTCAGCCAAGAATACCCAGCGGCCCCTTGCACACGGACGGGGCCACAAACCCAGCTGTGGGCACCGGCCGCGCCTAGGACTTCGCCCAGGAGGAGGACAAGTATGGGAAGCCCCAGCAGCTATCCCTGGCCCCTGCCACCTCTGCCTCTGCCTCTGCCTCTGCCTCTGCCAACGTGTGCCGGACCTCAGTCACGATGAGCGAGACGGTAGTGGGTTTTCACTCATTTTGTTCAGCTTTTCCAAGGAATGTTATTGGAGGACTCATCATCGATCCAAGCACGCCGGACGCACCAGCGGCGTCCACGCCCCTGGCCGGGCCGGGGCCCGACCCAGCACATTTAGGGGGCGGTATGCCCACGCCAATTCCTGCCTATCCTCCAACAACTGGCTTGGCACCGTGGACGTGGACAAGCCAAGCTTACCGTCTTCGCCACGCCCCGGCCTGGGTCCCAGTCTCGAACACGGGGATGCCAACCAGAAAACAGGACCCCACGGCCTCAGCACAGGTGGGCACGCTCCAAGCAGCCACCAGGCACGCCTCCCTCGCCCGCCACCTCGTCCTGAAGAGTGCACACAAATGACAAGCAACCATGAGAACAAAGGCCCCGGGCCAGGGCTCTCCTCTCCCATGCCAGCTTCCTGTAGGCTGAGTAAAATCCTCAATGCTCAGGATACACTCTCCTGCATCCCCCATATACTCAGAGCTAATGGAGAATCGCACATCTGGGCGCTACGGCCACACACCCGGAGACCTTGCACGGGCCATCTAGGGAGGATAGATTGCCACAGGCCTCGCTTCCCGCACCCTGCACTCATCGCCAGGGGTCTGCCTGCTGCAACATTCCACTTCCGCCTTGTTCCTGTCCTCCACTCCACCCCGCTGCCCCCTGAGATAAGGTATGCTACACCCTCACCCACTGGTCCCATCAGGAAAGGGAGGGCCAGGGCTAGGCAACCTCGTGCCTACAGGCAACCTCGTGCCTCCAAGTCATCCCAACCTTTTAAAGGAGGGCGCTTGGACACCTCACACCGGTGCTGCCCCAACAGGCCTGGCTCTTTCCAGCACCTGACTCGGCTCAGCCAAGAATACCCAGCGGCCACACGCACATGGACGGGGCCACACCCAGCTGTGGGCATCGGCCAGCCTAGCAATTCGCCCAGGAGGAGGACAAGTATGGGAAGCCCCGGCGGCTATCCCTGGCCCCTGCCACCTCTGCCTCTGCCTCTGCCTCTGCCTCTGCCTCTGCCAACGTGTGCCGGACCTCAGTCACGATGAGCGAGACGGTAGTGGGTTTTCACTCATTTTGTTCAGCTTTTCCAAGGAATGTGATTGGAGGACTCATCATCGATCCAAGCACGCCGGAGGCACCAACCGCGTCCACGCCCCGGGTCGGGACGGGCCGGGGCCCGAACGAGCACAGTCACGGGGAAGGTATTTGCACACCAACCCTCATAGCCCCCAACAACTGGCTCGGCACGGGGGAGGTGGACAAGCCAAGCTTACCGTCTTCGCCACGCTCCGGCCTGGGTCCCAGTCGCGAACACGGGGATGCCAAACACCAAACAGGACCCCACGGCATCAGCAGAGGTGGGCCCGCTCCACTCAGCCACCAGGAACGCCTCCCTCGCCCGCCACCTCGTCCTGAAGAGTGTACACAAGTGACAAGCAACCATGAGAACAACGGCCCGGTGCCAGGGCTCTCCTGTCCGATGCCAGCTTCCTGTCGGCTGAGTATACTCCCCAAGCCTCACCATACACTGTCCTGCATCCCCAATCCACAGGGAGCGCATCCACAATCCCGCACCTGGGGGCTAGTTCCGCACAACGGGGAACCTGGGCGCGCCATCTTGGGAGGACAGTTTGCTACAGGCCTCGCTTTCCGCACCTTCTAGGCTTCACCAGGGGTATGCCTGCTGCAATTGTCCCCATCCGCCTTGTACCTGTCCTCCCCTTCACCCTCCACACTCCACCCCGCTGCCCGCTGCGAGAAGCTCTGCTACACCCTCACCCACTGGTCCTCTAACAAAGGGAGGGCCAGGGCTAGCCCTCTCCAGACAACCTCATGCCTCCAGGTCATCCCAACCTTTCAAATAGAGCGCCTGGACACCTCACACCTGTTGTTCCCCAGCAGACCTGGCTCTGCGGAGCATGCAGTTCCGCTCAGCCAAGAATACCCAGCGGCCCCTGGCACACGGACGGGGCCACAAACCCAGCTGTGGGCACCGGCCGCGCCTAGGACTTCGCCCAGGAGGAGGACAAGTATGGGAAGCCCCGGCAGCTATCCCTGGCCCCTACCACCTCTGCCTCTGCCTCTGCCTCTGCCTCTGCCAACGTGTGCTGGACCTCAGTCACGATGAGCGAGACGGTACTGGGTTTTCACTCATTTTGTTCAGCTTTTCCAAGGAATGTTATTGAAGGACTCATCATCGATCCAAGCACGCCGGAGGCACCAACCGCGTCCACGCCCGGGCCGGAACGGGCCGGGGCCCGAACGAGCACAGTCACGGGGAAGGTATTTGCACACCAACCCTCATAGCCCCCAACAACTGGCTCGGCACGGGGGAGGTGGACAAGCCAAGCTTACCGTCTTCGCCACGCTCCGGCCTGGGTCCCAGTCGCGAACACGGGGATGCCAAACACCAAACAGGACCCCACGGCATCAGCAGAGGTGGGCACGCTCCACTCAGCCACCAGGAACGCCTCCCTCGCCCGCCACCTCGTCCTGAAGAGTGTACACAAGTGACAAGCAACCATGAGAACAACGGCCCGGTGCCAGGGCTCTCCTGTCCGATGCCAGCTTCCTGTCGGCTGAGTATACTCCCCAAGCCTCACCATACACTGTCCTGCATCCCCAATCCACAGGGAGCGCATCCACAATCCCGCACCTGGGGGCTAGTTCCGCACAACGGGGAACCTGGGCGCGCCATCTTGGGAGGACAGTTTGCTACAGGCCTCGCTTTCCGCACCTTCTAGGCTTCACCAGGGGTATGCCTGCTGCAATTGTCCCCATCCGCCTTGTACCTGTCCTCCCCTTCACCCTCCACACTCCACCCCGCTGCCCGCTGCGAGAAGCTCTGCTACACCCTCACCCACTGGTCCTCTAACAAAGGGAGGGCCAGGGCTAGCCCTCTCCAGACAACCTCATGCCTCCAGGTCATCCCAACCTTTCAAATAGGGCGCCTGGACACCTCACACCTGTTGTTCCCCAGCAGGCCTGGCTCTGCGGAGCATGCGGTTCCGCTCAGCCAAGAATACCCAGCGGCCGCTTCCACACGGACGGGGCCACAAACCCAGCTGTGGGCACCGGCCGCGCCTAGGACTTCGCCCAGGAGGAGGACAAGTATGGGAAGCCCCGGCAGCTATCCCTGGCCCCTGCCACCTCTGCCTCTGCCTCTGCCTCTGCCAACGTGTGCCGGACCTCAGTCACGATGAGCGAGACGGTAGTGGGTTTTCACTCATTTTGTTCAGCTTTTCCAAGGAATGTTATTGGAGGACTCATCATCGATCCAAGCACGCTGGACACACCAGCGGCGTCCACGCCCCTGGCCGGGCCGGGGCCCGACCCAGCACATTTAGGGGGCGGTATGCCCACGCCAATTCCTGCCTATCGTCCAACAACTGGCTTGGCACCGTGGACGTGGACAAGCCAAGCTTACCGTCTTCGCCACGCCCCGGCCTGGGTCCCAGTCACGAACACGGGGATGCCAACCAGAAAACAGGACCCCACGGCCTCAGCACAGGTGGGCACGCTCCAAGCAGCCACCAGGCACGCCTCCCTCGCCCGCCACCTCGTCCTGAAGAGTGCACACAAATGACAAGCAACCATGAGAACAAAGGCCCCGGGCCAGGGCTCTCCTCTCCCATGCCAGCTTCCTGTAGGCTGAGTAAAATCCTCAATGCTCAGGATACACTCTCCTGCATCCCCCATATACTCAGAGCTAATGGAGAATCGCACATCTGGGCGCTACGGCCACACACCCGGAGATCTTGCGCGGGCCATCTAGGGAGGATAGATTGCCACAGGCCTCGCTTCCCGCACCCTGCACTCATCGCCAGGGGTCTGCCTGCTGCAACATTCCACTTCCGCCTTGTTCCTGTCCTCCACTCCACCCCGCTGCCCCCTGAGATAACGTATGCTACACCCTCACCCACTGGTCCCATCAGGAAAGGGAGGGCCAGGGCTAGGCAACCTCGTGCCTACAGGCAACCTCGTGCCTCCAACTCATCCCAACCTTTTAAAGGAGGGCGCTAGGACACCTCACACCGGTGCTGCCCCAACAGGCCTGACTCTTTCCAGCACCTGACTCGGCTCAGCCAAGAATACTAAGCGGCCACACGCACATGGACGGGGCCACGGCCCAGCTGTGGGCATCGGCCGGCCTAGGAATTCGCCCAGGAGGAGGACAAGTATGGGAAGCCCCGGCGGCTATCCCTGGCCCCTGCCACCTCTGCCTCTGCCAACGTGTGCCGGACCTCAGTCACGATGAGCGAGACGGTAGTGGGTTTTCACTCATTTTGTTCAGCTTTTCCAAGGAATGTTATTGGAGGACTCATCATCGATCCAAGCACGCCGGACGCACCAGCGGCGTCCACGCCCCTGGCCGGGCCGGGGCCCGACCCAGCACATTTAGGGGGCGGTATGCCCACGCCAATTCCTGCCTATCCTCCAACAACTGGCTTGGCACCGTGGACGTGGACAAGCCAAGCTTACCGTCTTCGCCACGCCCCGGCCTGGGTCCCAGTCTCGAACACGGGGATGCCAACCAGAAAACAGGACCCCACGGCCTCAGCACAGGTGGGCACGCTCCAAGCAGCCACCAGGCACGCCTCCCTCGCCCGCCACCTCGTCCTGAAGAGTGCACACAAATGACAAGCAACCATGAGAACAAAGGCCCCGGGCCAGGGCTCTCCTCTCCCATGCCAGCTTCCTGTAGGCTGAGTAAAATCCTCAATGCTCAGGATACACTCTCCTGCATCCCCCATATACTCAGAGCTAATGGAGAATCGCACATCTGGGCGCTACGGCCACACACCCGGAGACCTTGCACGGGCCATCTAGGGAGGATAGATTGCCACAGGCCTCGCTTCCCGCACCCTGCACTCATCGCCAGGGGTCTGCCTGCTGCAACATTCCACTTCCGCCTTGTTCCTGTCCTCCACTCCACCCCGCTGCCCCCTGAGATAAGGTATGCTACACCCTCACCCACTGGTCCCATCAGGAAAGGGAGGGCCAGGGCTAGGCAACCTCGTGCCTACAGGCAACCTCGTGCCTCCAAGTCATCCCAACCTTTTAAAGGAGGGCGCTTGGACACCTCACACCGGTGCTGCCCCAACAGGCCTGGCTCTTTCCAGCACCTGACTCGGCTCAGCCAAGAATACCCAGCGGCCACACGCACATGGACGGGGCCACGGCCCAGCTGTGGGCATCGGCCGGCCTAGCAATTCGCCCAGGAGGAGGACAAGTATGGGAAGCCCCGGCGGCTATCCCTGGCCCCTGCCACCTCTGCCTCTGCCTATGCCTCTGTCTCTGCCTCTGCCAACGTGTGCCGGACCTCAGTCACGATGAGCGAGACGGTAGTGGGTTTTCACTCATTTTGTTCAGCTTTTCCAAGGAATGTTATTGGAGGACTCATCATCGATCCAAGCACGCCGGAGGCACCAACCGCGTCCACGCCCCGGGCCGGGACGGGCCGGGGCCCGAACGAGCACAGTCACGGGGAAGGTATTTGCACACCAACCCTCATCGCCCCCAACAACTGGCTCGGCACGGGGGAGGTGGACAAGCCAAGCTTACCGTCTTCGCCACGCTCCGGCCTGGGTCCCAGTCGCGAACACGGGGATGCCAAACACCAAACAGGACCCCACGGCATCAGCAGAGGTGGGCACGCTCCACTCAGCCACCAGGAACGCCTCCCTCGCCCGCCACCGCGTCCTGAAGAGTGTACACAAGTGACAAGCAACCATGAGAACAACGGCCCGGTGCCAGGGCTCTCCTGTCCGATGCCAGCTTCCTGTCGGCTGAGTATACTCCCCAAGCCTCACCATACACTGTCCTGCATCCCCAATCCACAGGGAGCGCATCCACAATCCCGCACCTGGGGGCTAGTTCCGCACAACGGGGAACCTGGGCGCGCCATCTTGGGAGGACAGTTTGCTACAGGCCTCGCTTTCCGCACCTTCTAGGCTTCACCAGGGGTATGCCTGCTGCAATTGTCCCCATCCGCCTTGTACCTGTCCTCCCCTTCACCCTCCACACTCCACCCCGCTGCCCGCTGCGAGAAGCTCTGCTACACCCTCACCCACTGGTCCTCTAACAAAGGGAGGGCCAGGGCTAGCCCTCTCCAGACAACCTCATGCCTCCAGGTCATCCCAACCTTTCAAATAGGGCGCCTGGACACCTCACACCTGTTGTTCCCCAGCAGGCCTGGCTCTGCGGAGCATGCGGTTCCGCTCAGCCAAGAATACCCAGCGGCCGCTTCCACACGGACGGGGCCACAAACCCAGCTGTGGGCACCGGCCGCGCCTAGGACTTCGCCCAGGAGGAGGACAAGTATGGGAAGCCCCGGCAGCTATCCCTGGCCCCTGCCACCTCTGCCTCTGCCTCTGCCTCTGCCAACGTGTGCCGGACCTCAGTCACGATGAGCGAGACGGTAGTGGGTTTTCACTCATTTTGTTCAGCTTTTCCAAGGAATGTTATTGGAGGACTCATCATCGATCCAAGCACGCCGGACACACCAGCGGCGTCCACGCCCCTGGCCGGGCCGGGGCCCGACCCAGCACATTTAGGGGGCGGTATGCCCACGCCAATTCCTGCCTATCGTCCAACAACTGGCTTGGCACCGTGGACGTGGACAAGCCAAGCTTACCGTCTTCGCCACGCCCCGGCCTGGGTCCCAGTCACGAACACGGGGATGCCAACCAGAAAACAGGACCCCACGGCCTCAGCACAGGTGGGCACGCTCCAAGCAGCCACCAGGCACGCCTCCCTCGCCCGCCACCTCGTCCTGAAGAGTGCACACAAATGACAAGCAACCATGAGAACAAAGGCCCCGGGCCAGGGCTCTCCTCTCCCATGCCAGCTTCCTGTAGGCTGAGTAAAATCCTCAATGCTCAGGATACACTCTCCTGCATCCCCCATATACTCAGAGCTAATGGAGAATCGCACATCTGGGCGCTACGGCCACACACCCGGAGACCTTGCGCGGGCCATCTAGGGAGGATAGATTGCCACAGGCCTCGCTTCCCGCACCCTGCACTCATCGCCAGGGGTCTGCCTGCTGCAACATTCCACTTCCGCCTTGTTCCTGTCCTCCACTCCACCCCGCTGCCCCCTGAGATAACGTATGCTACACCCTCACCCACTGGTCCCATCAGGAAAGGGAGGGCCAGGGCTAGGCAACCTCGTGCCTACAGGCAACCTCGTGCCTCCAACTCATCCCAACCTTTTAAAGGAGGGCGCTTGGACACCTCACACCGGTGGTGCCCCAGCAGGCCTGGCTCTTTCCAGCACCTGACTCGGCTCAGCCAAGAATACCCAGCGGCCACACGCACATGGACGGGGCCACGGCCCAGCTGTGGGCATCGGCTGGCCTAGGAATGCGCCCAGGAGGAGGACAAGAATGGGAAGCCCCGGCGGCTATCCCTGGCCCCTGCCACCTCTGCCTCTGCCTCTGCCTCTGCCTCTGCCTCTGCCTCTGCCAACGTGTGCCGGACCTCAGTCACGATGAGCGAGACGGTAGTGGGTTTTCTCTCATTTTGTTCAGCTTTTCCAAGGAATGTTATTGGAGGACTCATCATCGATCCAAGCACGCCGGAGGCACCAACCGCGTCCACGCCCCGGGCCGGGACGGGCCGGGGCCCGAACGAGCACAGTCACGGGGAAGGTATTTGCACACCAACCCTCATCGCCCCCAACAACTGGCTCGGCACGGGGGAGGTGGACAAGCCAAGCTTACCGTCTTCGCCACGCTCCGGCCTGGGTCCCAGTCGCGAACACGGGGATGCCAAACACCAAACAGGACCCCACGGCATCAGCAGAGGTGGGCACGCTCCACTCAGCCACCAGGAACGCCTCCCTCGCCCGCCACCTCGTCCTGAAGAGTGTACACAAGTGACAAGCAACCATGAGAACAACGGCCCGGTGCCAGGGCTCTCCTGTCCGATGCCAGCTTCCTGTCGGCTGAGTATACTCCCCAAGCCTCACCATACACTGTCCTGCATCCCCAATCCACAGGGAGCGCATCCACAATCCCGCACCTGGGGGCTAGTTCCGCACAACGGGGAACCTGGGCGCGCCATCTTGGGAGGACAGTTTGCTACAGGCCTCGCATTCCGCACCTTCTAGGCTTCACCAGGGGTATGCCTGCTGCAATTGTCCCCATCCGCCTTGTACCTGTCCTCCCCTTCACCCTCCACACTCCACCCCGCTGCCCGCTGCGGGAAGCTCTGCTACACCCTCACCCACTGGTCCTCTAACAAAGGGAGGGCCAGGGCTAGCCCTCTCCAGACAACCTCATGCCTCCAGGTCATCCCAACCTTTCAAAAAGGGCGCCTGGACACCTCACACCTGTTGTTCCCCAGCAGGCCTGGCTCTGCGGAGCATGCGGTTCCGCTCAGCCAAGAATACCCAGCGGCCGCTTGCACAGGGACGGGGCCACAAACCCAGCTGTGGGCACCGGCCGCGCCTAGGACTTCGCCCAGGAGGAGGACAAGTATGGGAAGCCCCGGCAGCTATCCCTGGCCCCTGCCACCTCTGCCTCTGCCTCTGCCTCTGCCAACGTGTGCCGGACCTCAGTCACGATGAGCGAGACGGTAGTGGGTTTTCACTCATTTTGTTCAGCTTTTCCAAGGAATGTTATTGGAGGACTCATCATCGATCCAAGCACGCCGGAGGCACCAACCGCGTCCACGCCCCGGGCCGGGATGGGCCGGGGCCCGAACGAGCACAGTCACGGGGAAGGTATTTGCACACCAACCCTCATAGCCCCCAACAACTGGCTCGGCACGGGGGAGGTGGACAAGCCAAGCTTACCGTCTTCGCCACGCTCCGGCCTGGGTCCCAGTCGCGAACACGGGGATGCCAAACACCAAACAGGACCCCACGGCATCAGCAGAGGTGGGCACGCTCCACTCAGCCACCAGGAACGCCTCCCTCGCCCGCCACCTCGTCCTGAAGAGTGTACACAAGTGACAAGCAACCATGAGAACAACGGCCCGGTGCCAGGGCTCTCCTGTCCGATGCCAGCTTCCTGTCGGCTGAGTATACTCCCCAAGCCTCACCATACACTGTCCTGCATCCCCAATCCACAGGGAGCGCATCCACAATCCCGCACCTGGGGGCTAGTTCCGCACAACGGGGAACCTGGGCGCGCCATCTTGGGAGGACAGTTTGCTACAGGCCTCGCTTTCCGCACCTTCTAGGCTTCACCAGGGGTATGCCTGCTGCAATTGTCCCCATCCGCCTTGTACCTGTCCTCCCCTTCACCCTCCACACTCCACCCCGCTGCCCGCTGCGGGAAGCTCTGCTACACCCTCACCCACTGGTCCTCTAACAAAGGGAGGGCCAGGGCTAGCCCTCTCCAGACAACCTCATGCCTCCAGGTCATCCCAACCTTTCAAATAGGGCGCCTGGACACCTCACACCTGTTGTTCCCCAGCAGGCCTGGCTCTGCGGAGCATGCGGTTCCGCTCAGCCAAGAATACCCAGCGGCCCCTTGCACACGGATGGGGTCACAAACCCAGCTGTGGGCACCGGCCTCGCCTAGGACTTCGCCCAGGAGGAGGACAAGTATGGGAAGCCCCGGCAGCTATCCCTGGCCCCTGCCCCCTCTGCCTCTGCCTCTGCCTCTGCCTCTGCCAACGTGTGCCGGACCTCAGTCACGATGAGCGAGACGGTAGTGGGTTTTCACTCATTTTGTTCAGATTTTCCAAGGAATGTTATTGGAGGACTCATCATCAATCCAAGCACGCCGGACACACCAGCGGCGTCCACGCCCCTGGCCGGGCCGGGGCCCGACCCAGCACATTTAGGGGGCGGTATGCCCACGCCAATTCCTGCCTATCCTCCAACAACTGGCTTGGCACCGTGGAGGTGGACAAGCCAAGCTTACCGTCTTCGCCACGCCCCGGCCTGGGTCCCAGTCTCGAACACGGGGATGCCAACCAGAAAACAGGACCCCACGGCCTCAGCACAGGTGGGCACGCTCCAAGCAGCCACCAGGCACGCCTCCCTCGCCCGCCACCTCGTCCTGAAGAGTGCACACAAATGACAAGCAACCATGAGAACAAAGGCCCCGGGCCAGGGCTCTCCTCTCCCATGCCAGCTTCCTGTAGGCTGAGTAAAATCCTCAATGCTCAGGATACACTCTCCTGCATCCCCCATATACTCAGAGCTAATGGAGAATCGCACATCTGGGCGCTACGGCCACACACCCGGAGACCTTGCGCGGGCCATCTAGGGAGGATAGATTGCCACAGGCCTCGCTTCCCGCACCCTGCACTCATCGCCAGGGGTCTGCCTGCTGCAACATTCCACTTCCGCCTTGTTCCTGTCCTCCACTCCACCCCGCTGCCCCCTGAGATAACGTATGCTACACCCTCACCCACTGGTCCCATCAGGAAAGGGAGGGCCAGGGCTAGGCAACCTCGTGCCTACAGGCAACCTCGTGCCTCCAACTCATCCCAACCTTTTAAAGGAGGGCGCTAGGACACCTCACACCGGTGCTGCCCCAACAGGCCTGACTCTTTCCAGCACCTGACTCGGCTCAGCCAAGAATACTAAGCGGCCACACGCACATGGACGGGGCCACGGCCCAGCTGTGGGCATCGGCCGGCCTAGGAATTCGCCCAGGAGGAGGACAAGTATGGGAAGCCCCGGCGGCTATCCCTGGCCCCTGCCACCTCTGCCTCTGCCAACGTGTGCCGGACCTCAGTCACGATGAGCGAGACGGTAGTGGGTTTTCACTCATTTTGTTCAGCTTTTCCAAGGAATGTTATTGGAGGACTCATCATCGATCCAAGCACGCCGGAGGCACCAACCGCGTCCACGCCCCGGGCCGGGACGGGCCGGGGCCCGAACGAGCACAGTCACGGGGAAGGTATTTGCACACCAACCCTCATAGCCCCCAACAACTGGCTCGGCACGGGGGAGGTGGACAAGCCAAGCTTACCGTCTTCGCCACGCTCCGGCCTGGGTCCCAGTCGCGAACACGGGGATGCCAAACACCAAACAGGACCCCACGGCATCAGCAGAGGTGGGCACGCTCCACTCAGCCACCAGGAACGCCTCCCTCGCCCGCCACCGCGTCCTGAAGAGTGTACACAAGTGACAAGCAACCATGAGAACAACGGCCCGGTGCCAGGGCTCTCCTGTCCGATGCCAGCTTCCTGTCGGCTGAGTATACTCCCCAAGCCTCACCATACACTGTCCTGCATCCCCAATCCACAGGGAGCGCATCCACAATCCCGCACCTGGGGGCTAGTTCCGCACAACGGGGAACCTGGGCGCGCCATCTTGGGAGGACAGTTTGCTACAGGCCTCGCTTTCCGCACCTTCTAGGCTTCACCAGGGGTATGCCTGCTGCAATTGTCCCCATCCGCCTTGTACCTGTCCTCCCCTTCACCCTCCACACTCCACCCCGCTGCCCGCTGCGAGAAGCTCTGCTACACCCTCACCCACTGGTCCTCTAACAAAGGGAGGGCCAGGGCTAGCCCTCTCCAGACAACCTCATGCCTCCAGGTCATCCCAACCTTTCAAATAGAGCGCCTGGACACCTCACACCTGTTGTTCCCCAGCAGACCTGGCTCTGCGGAGCATGCAGTTCCGCTCAGCCAAGAATACCCAGCGGCCCCTTGCACACGGACGGGGCCACAAACCCAGCTGTGGGCACCGGCCGCGCCTAGGACTTCGCCCAGGAGGAGGACAAGTATGGGAAGCCCCGGCAGCTATCCCTGGCCCCTACCACCTCTGCCTCTGCCTCTGCCTCTGCCTCTGCCAACGTGTGCTGGACCTCAGTCACGATGAGCGAGACGGTAGTGGGTTTTCACTCATTTTGTTCAGCTTTTCCAAGGAATGTTATTGGAGGACTCATCATCGATCCAAGCACGCTGGACACACCAGCGGCGTCCACGCCCCTGGCCGGGCCGGGGCCCGACCCAGCACATTTAGGGGGCGGTATGCCCACGCCAATTCCTGCCTATCGTCCAACAACTGGCTTGGCACCGTGGACGTGGACAAGCCAAGCTTACCGTCTTCGCCACGCCCCGGCCTGGGTCCCAGTCACGAACACGGGGATGCCAACCAGAAAACAGGACCCCACGGCCTCAGCACAGGTGGGCACGCTCCAAGCAGCCACCAGGCACGCCTCCCTCGCCCGCCACCTCGTCCTGAAGAGTGCACACAAATGACAAGCAACCATGAGAACAAAGGCCCCGGGCCAGGGCTCTCCTCTCCCATGCCAGCTTCCTGTAGGCTGAGTAAAATCCTCAATGCTCAGGATACACTCTCCTGCATCCCCCATATACTCAGAGCTAATGGAGAATCGCACATCTGGGCGCTACGGCCACACACCCGGAGACCTTGCGCGGGCCATCTAGGGAGGATAGATTGCCACAGGCCTCGCTTCCCGCACCCTGCACTCATCGCCAGGGGTCTGCCTGCTGCAACATTCCACTTCCGCCTTGTTCCTGTCCTCCACTCCACCCCGCTGCCCCCTGAGATAACGTATGCTACACCCTCACCCACTGGTCCCATCAGGAAAGGGAGGGCCAGGGCTAGGCAACCTCGTGCCTACAGGCAACCTCGTGCCTCCAACTCATCCCAACCTTTTAAAGGAGGGCGCTTGGACACCTCACACCGGTGGTGCCCCAGCAGGCCTGGCTCTTTCCAGCACCTGACTCGGCTCAGCCAAGAATACCCAGCAGCCACACGCACATGGACGGGGCCACGGCCCAGCTGTGGGCATCGGCTGGCCTAGGAATGCGCCCAGGAGGAGGACAAGAATGGGAAGCCCCGGCGGCTATCCCTGGCCCCTGCCACCTCTGCCTCTGCCTCTGCCTCTGCCTCTGCCTCTGCCTCTGCCTCTGCCAACGTGTGCCGGACCTCAGTCACGATGAGCGAGACGGTAGTGGGTTTTCACTCATTTTGTTCAGCTTTTCCAAGGAATGTTATTGGAGGACTCATCATCGATCCAAGCACGCCGGAGGCACCAACCGCGTCCACGCCCCGGGCCGGGACGGGCCGGGGCCCGAACGAGCACAGTCACGGGGAAGGTATTTGCACACCAACCCTCATAGCCCCCAACAACTGGCTCGGCACGGGGGAGGTGGACAAGCCAAGCTTACCGTCTTCGCCACGCTCCGGCCTGGGTCCCAGTCGCGAACACGGGGATGCCAAACACCAAACAGGACCCCACGGCATCAGCAGAGGTGGGCACGCTCCACTCAGCCACCAGGAACGCCTCCCTCGCCCGCCACCTCGTCCTGAAGAGTGTACACAAGTGACAAGCAACCATGAGAACAACGGCCCTGTGCCAGGGCTCTCCTGTCCGATGCCAGCTTCGTGTCGGCTGAGTATACTCCCCAAGCCTCACCATACACTGTCCTGCATCCCCAATCCACAGGGAGCGCATCCACAATCCCGCACCTGGGGGCTAGTTCCGCACAACGGGGAACCTGGGCGCGCCATCTTGGGAGGACAGTTTGCTACAGGCCTCGCTTTCCGCACCTTCTAGGCTTCACCAGGGGTATGCCTGCTGCAATTGTCCCCATCCGCCTTGTACCTGTCCTCCCCTTCACCCTCCACACTCCACCCCGCTGCCCGCTGCGAGAAGCTCTGCTACACCCTCACCCACTGGTCCTCTAACAAAGGGAGGGCCAGGGCTAGCCCTCTCCAGACAACCTCATGCCTCCAGGTCATCCCAACCTTTCAAAAAGGGCGCCTGGACACCTCAAACCTGTTGTTCCCCAGCAGGCCTGGCTCTGCGGAGCATGCGGTTCCGCTCAGCCAAGAATACCCAGCGGCCCCTTGCACACGGACGGGGCCACAAACCCAGCTGTGGGCACCGGCCGCGCCTAGGACTTCGCCCAGGAGGAGGACAAGTATGGGAAGCCCCGGCAGCTATCCCTGGCCCCTGCCCCCTCTGCCTCTGCCTCTGCCTCTGCCTCTGCCAACGTGTGCCGGACCTCAGTCACGATGAGCGAGACGGTAGTGGGTTTTCACTCATTTTGTTCAGCTTTTCCAAGGAATGTTATTGGAGGACTCATCATCGATCCAAGCACGCCGGAGGCACCAACCGCGTCCACGCCCCGGGCCGGGACGGGCCGGGGCCCGAACGAGCACAGTCACGGGGAAGGTATTTGCACACCAACCCTCATAGCCCCCAACAACTGGCTCGGCACGGGGGAGGTGGACAAGCCAAGCTTACCGTCTTCGCCACGCTCCGGCCTGGGTCCCAGTCGCGAACACGGGGATGCCAAACACCAAACAGGACCCCACGGCATCAGCAGAGGTGGGCACGCTCCACTCAGCCACCAGGAACGCCTCCCTCGCCCGCCACCTCGTCCTGAAGAGTGTACACAAGTGACAAGCAACCATGAGAACAACGGCCCGGTGCCAGGGCTCTCCTGTCCGATGCCAGCTTCCTGTCGGCTGAGTATACTCCCCAAGCCTCACCATACACTGTCCTGCATCCCCAATCCACAGGGAGCGCATCCACAATCCCGCACCTGGGGGCTAGTTCCGCACAACGGGGAACCTGGGCGCGCCATCTTGGGAGGACAGTTTGCTACAGGCCTCGCTTTCCGCACCTTCTAGGCTTCACCAGGGGTATGCCTGCTGCAATTGTCCCCATCCGCCTTGTACCTGTCCTCCCCTTCACCCTCCACACTCCACCCCGCTGCCCCCTGCGAGAAGCTCTGCTACACCCTCACCCACTGGTCCTCTAACAAAGGGAGGGCCAGGGCTAGCCCTCTCCAGACAACCTCATGCCTCCAGGTCATCCCAACCTTTCAAAAAGGGCGCCTGGACACCTCACACCTGTTGTTCCCCAGCAGGCCTGGCTCTGCGGAGCATGCGGTTCCGCTCAGCCAAGAATACCCAGCGGCCGCTTCCACACGGACGGGGCCACAAACCCAGCTGTGGGCACCGGCCGCGCCTAGGACTTCGCCCAGGAGGAGGACAAGTATGGGAAGCCCCGGCAGCTATCCCTGGCCCCTGCCACCTCTGCCTCTGCCTCTGCCTCTGCCAACGTGTGCCGGACCTCAGTCACGATGAGCGAGACGGTAGTGGGTTTTCACTCATTTTGTTCAGCTTTTCCAAGGAATGTTATTGGAGGACTCATCATCGATCCAAGCACGCTGGACGCACCAACCGCGTCCACGCCCCGGGCCGGGACGGGCCGGGGCCCGAACGAGCACAGTCACGGGGAAGGTATTTGCACACCAACCCTCATAGCCCCCAACAACTGGCTCGGCACGGGGGAGGTGGACAAGCCAAGCTTACCGTCTTCGCCACGCTCCGGCCTGGGTCCCAGTCGCGAACACGGGGATGCCAAACACCAAACAGGACCCCACGGCATCAGCAGAGGTGGGCACGCTCCACTCAGCCACCAGGAACGCCTCCCTCGCCCGCCACCTCGTCCTGAAGAGTGTACACAAGTGACAAGCAACCATGAGAACAAAGGCCCCGGGCCAGAGCCCCTGGAAGTATAGGCATGCGTTACCACACCCAGCCATGGGTTGTACATTTTTATGCCTGGCAATTTATAGCATAAACTTCATAGTCAATATATATTTCTTGGATTGGAAAAGCAGCCTTGATACCACAAATCTATTTATGTACTATTATGAACAGATATACAAATTACAGCTTTGTAACATATTTATTAGATTAAAACCAAGTACCAATGGTGGGCACAGTTGCACACACCTGTAATCACAGCCACTTGCGAATTTGCAACAGGATTATTAAGTCTGTAACAGTCCAAGATTGTTAAGTTCTATAAAAGCTTGGAGAATTTGTCAATCTCCTGTCTCAAAATAAAATTAGACAATTAGAGATGTAGCTCAGTGGTAGAAAAACCCTGGGTTCAACTCCAACTACTAAAAAACAAAACAAAAACATATTTCAATGCTTCTCCTATTCATATCTACCCTAAAACTTTTTTTAAGTGATGAAAGGCTAGAGCACCTTTCACCATGTGATATGAGCTTTTACTCTTAGAACTTACAATTCTTATTCTTCATAATATTTTGTTAATTATCACACTTGTTTCTGAAGAAATAAATACATATATTAAAGTATACTACAAATATAAAAGAAAAACCTAAACTAGCCATTTGAAAAAAAAATGACAATAAATTTTTCAAAAAAAATAACACAGCCAGATGCAGAGGTACATGCCTATATTGTCAGTGACTTGGAAGGCTGGAAAAGTGTGATCACACATTGAAGGCCACCTTAGCAACTTAGCAAGACCTTGTCTCAAAATAAAAAAATAAAAAGGTCTGTGGTGTAGCTAATTGGTAGATAGCATTTCCTGGATTCAGTTCCAAGTAGAAGGAAGGAAGGCAGGCAGGCAGGCAGGCAAATGTTTCAGGTAATATGAAATATTTATAATCATGGCAAGAAACAAACTATTTGTTCTACTGATGCTAACTTCAACTTCATAAACAAATAGTGATTCTGTATATAAAATTCCAGTATATCATCACTGGACAATTAAACTTATTTCAGAACGATGAAGTGCTTCATGCATGATTCTTTGTCATTTAAAATCTTCATGGCTTTAAAAAAACTTATAAAACTTGATATATAATTTTCCAGATCAAAAAGTGTAAGAAAATAATAAATTCAAATCTTCATGATGAGAAGAATAGTAATAATCATCCATAATAACTAGAATCTGACCCAAGCGATCTGATGATAATCTTAATCATAAAGTCAATGCACTGTAACCAAATATTTTTAAGATAACCTTCAGCATACTTAGAGTACCCCAAAAGATATTTAATTATATAAAACTGCAAAAAATTCCCCAAATTTTATAATTATCATTCCTTGCAAAAATCTGATAATTTAGTAATTCAGGTGTAGTTCAACAAATAAAAAGTCACTTCATATAGATATTATCTGATAAGTCACAGACAAAATAAACACAAAACTCTGAAGATGAGGCAAATAACATGGTGTATGAATTTCAGGGTATGATGATTCAGCTACTTACCCCTATTTTCTGAAATGGAAGACCTCATTAAAGCCCTCCTCTTCTCTACCTCAGCAAAACAAAACAGGGAAGAAAAGTAGTCTCAGAAAATATTTTGCATAAAAATGACAAAACACTAAAATTGTTTCATAGTCAACATTTAATATAGGCATACAAAATTCTTCTCTTTATCCCACCTCTGGTTAGTCTTTTAGTACCTATAACAGTAGCTGAATGGATTTTAATTCAATTTCTCTTTTCCTCACTTATTAATAGTTCCTATATATATTCTATCTACAATTTCATTCAAATGAGGAAAATAAAATAAGCCATAGGTAACTGAATGTAATAAAAGTACATAAGACAGGATAGTAATATTTTGAGAGAAAGAAAAGGCAATCTTACACTTTTATTATGTTTTCATTAAGGATCCACCAATAGATCCAGGCTCTGAGAATCTTATTTGTCCTATTCGAGGGTTGCTCGTCTAGACCTCAGATTGACATCTGGAATGAGTCTCTCAGCATCCTCAGACAATTGTGCTCATCATTGATCCATACAAGCACCCTCCCAACAAATAAGCATTACCATAGCCAGGCTTTTATTTTTTATTTTTGTCATACATTACATGTACAAAAGACATTTTGTTTAACAGGTGAAAAATGGACCTCTAAAATATATAGCATACATATATGATGATGGATTGTTCTAACAAAATTAGGTGACATCTATTAGAAAACTTTAAAACACAATATTTTTAATACACTGAAATTTTAAGAAGTAGCACAAAAATTTAAAAATTGCACATTCTAGGAACTTGGGAGGCTGATGCAAGAGGCTCACAAGTTCAAACCAGCCTTATCAACTTAGCAAAGGTCTAAGTAACTCAGCTAGGAGACCCTATCTCTAAATAAATATTTTAAAAGGGCTGGGATGTACTCCTAGTTTCAATTCCTGGTACCAAAAACAAACAAATAAATAAATAAATAGCATGATTATACTACAGATATGAGAAGAAACATCTATGTTTTCATTGTTCCAGATATACAATAAATATATAGCACATTTAAATTTCACTATAAGATCACTTAAAACAAAACAAAATGGTGAAAAAAGTATGTCAGATATTCACCAAAATTATTCATGCTACTTCAAAAATAAATTTTCAAAGGGAAGAAACAATAATAATGATTCTTTAAACAATGAAGGAATACCCATGGGGAAAATTATTATCATAAAATTATTCTCCATCAAGCCTCTGAAATTGGGAACTCACAAGCCTTTAAGTTGTGACATTATTGGCCATAGTACATAAAAAATTTTTAAAAGTGCCACAGCAATTGCTCACCTCTCTTCCCTGAAGCACTCTAACATGTTATAAATTTTGACCTGCAGGAAAATATCATTAAGAAAACAAATCAGATCAAAAAATACAAGAAATTCATTAATAAAATAACAATAATGAATTTCATGGTAGTTATCATTAACAGTGGTTATTTGCAAACAAGTCAGACAATGTGAGGGGGAAAAAAAGAAGTGGGTCACATTAGATTGGGTAGAAAGAAGTGATGGAAGGCGAAAGAAGGAAAACGGGGGAATGGAAGGACAGCAGAATAAAATAGACATTATTTTTGTTGTGGGTATATATATGACTGCATGACCAATGTAATTCTGCAACCTGTACACTCAGAAAAATGAGAAATTATATCCCATCTGATTCAAAAGTATGATATGTCAAGATCATTGTACTGTCATGTGTAGCTAATTAAAACAAATTAAAAAATACACAATTCAATTAAGTATTTCAGGAGAAACATGAATATATTAGCCCAGGACTCTAAAGAATAGATATTTCAAGATGAAATACAGAACTCAAAAGTGTCATAAACATACCAATATATTTGGTAGTTTTCTTTTCCTCTGCTATCTCCTAGCCTGGTTCAGGAAGGAGGGGTGGGCTTAAAGAGAAACCATGAAAGTATTTATCAAGAAACATAAATGTTATATGCTATTTATAACAAACCACCTGAAATATAATGATGTAAGTTGGTTAATGCCCCTTCAGGATGGGGATGGAGATGTAGCTCAAGTGTAGAACACTTGTCTAGTACACATGAGGCCCTGAGTTCTAGCCCCACTATCATCTATACACCCCGACACAAAGAAATAAAATGTAGTAGAAAGATTTATCAAGCAAACATAAGTTAAAAGGAAGATAAAGTAGCAAAGAAAGGAAAAAATGAGGAATTTTTCTGTATCCCTTCTCCAAGAAGATAAAAGTCATGAATCTGAATGCAACCAACAATAGCTTCAATGAGAAAGAAGCAAAAAGTAGAAGTGATTATCTACAATTTCATATGGATACTATAACATTCTTCTTTCAGTAATCAATAGTATGAGTATACAGAAAATCCATAAAAATCCATAAAGAACTGAACAAAACCACAACAAATGATCTGACATTCATAGCACATTCTATGCAACAACAGTGGAATATAATAAACATTTTAAATTCACATGAACATTCACCATGATAAAGCCTATCCTGGGCCATAATGCACACATTAATGAATTTTTAATGCTTGAATTATACAAAGTGCATTTTCTAATCAAAATTAAAGAGTAAATGAAAACAAAAAAATGGAAAACCATGCAAAGACTGGCAGTTAATATAATCTAAATAAGCCATGTGGTTTAAAGATATCTCATAGTAAATTAGAAAATATTCTGAATTAAACAAATGAAAATACATTATGTTAAAATTCATGGGATGCATCTAAAGCAGTGCTTGAAGGGATGTTTATATAGCTAAAACCCTAATATTGGGGGGTGGGAGGTTTAAAAAAAAAAAACACTACAACTTCCAAAATAAGATTCAGGCACATTCTTTCAAAGGATTTTACTACATCTAGTTCCATCTGTCTCTTCTCACATTCTCTAGAATTTCTTTCAAAAATATGTACATGCATCTATCATTTTATCTAAACAACTTCAAAATTGTAGCTATGATACCTCTGACCTCCTTGTTACAAAGCCTTAGTATCATTATCTAAGTTAAATATTTACATCATACTATAATTTGACAGACTTTCTTCAAATTTGTCCAATTCTTTTCTACCCTTTATAGAAATCCTGAATCAATATTGCATTCAATTCTATTTAGTGTGAAATAATCTAGATCATTTACTCAGCAATATTAATGCTTGTTGACTAAGAGTAGAATGTCACTGAATTTGGGTCTGATGTTTCCTCACAAGTATATTCAGTTTATGTCAATGATACCACAGAAATAAAACTGGGTTCTTCTCAATACATCCAAATGTAATGTAACATCAATGTTTCTATTATTGGTTGTATTACACATCACTTCTTTATTCATGTAGTGTCTGTCAGGTATTTTACCATGAAATTACTATTTTCCTTTTATAACTTTGTAAATTACCTCATGGAGCAGATAATTGCATACTATGGAAATATCCTGTGAATCCTCAAATTTCCTTGCAAATTTTAGCTTCCTTTGATGGTTCCTAAATGAAAAACTTATGCTTCTTACCAAATATTGATTTAAAAAGAAAAAAAACAACCTCTATTATTTCCTTTATAATTGAGGGCTTTCTATTATTAAGACAGCTTTAAATTCTACCCGACTTATTCACTCATTCACGTTAATTTAAAAATACTATAAACATCTTACCACCATTAACCATTTTTTCATCCTTCAAGAGGTTTACGGTATCCAAATATCCCCAAAAGTTATCAGTGAAAACCCAAGGTGGTTCACAGTTTCTGTCCAATGATCTTTCTTGAGGGATGAAGTTTCACCCATCTCTGATTGCTTTCTCTTTCTATACTCATCTTCCTTCTCTGTTATTCTCAATGTTCCAGAACCTCAACTGCAAAAATCTTATACAATCAATCTCCCTCCCGTGTCCATATACCAGAAAATAAAAAGGTGGAGTTACAATAGCATAGCACATTCTTTCCATTACAAATTAGTCAAAGTTTTAAATTTATTTCAGCAACTGTTGTGACACAGTGAAACAAAATTTCTGTCATTATTCCAATATGTTTAGTTAAAATCAGAGAACTGCTAAGTAATTACACATGAGAAAACAAAGTGTTGACATTACAAAAGGGTTAGAATGAACGAAGATAACTGAGGAAAAGTGAACTAATTATAGAACACATTTTCAAATGTGTTTAGACCCTAGAACATATGTTCATAAATTACATTTGGAAAAAAATCCCAACAGGAGTGTTATGACATTAAAGTTTACATTAGCTGTCAATTATTTCTTTTTTTAATTTTTTTTTAAAAAGAGAGAGAGAGAATTTTTTAATATTTATTTATTTATTTATTAGATTTGGCGGACACAACATCTTTGTTTATATGTGGTGCTGAGGATCAAACCCGGGCCACACGCATGCCAGGCGAGTGCGCTACCTCTTGAGCCACATCCCCAGCCCTCAATTATTTCTTTACTCAGGGATTCCCAATGGCCTTTTGGTTGTTTTTAACCATGTTTATAGCTTGAGATAGCCTATCTTTAGGTCTAATCAAAAGTCAGTTCCCTCCAGTTAGTGGCTTCTTTTTGATTTGCCACTTTCTTTGGATTTTAATCTTCAATCCCATAGTATTTCAGAATTTTGGCCCCAGAAACACAGTATTCCATATCCTAGATAATGGCGCCCTATATTTCTAGAGGTTGAACCTCATAAAAATTTATACCATGGAATATTTTAAAAACCATGTCTTGTTCACCCGTTTCTCCTGTACTTTCAATATCCCAACACTTTAATCCTGAGAATCTGCACTTAGTAATTCACTTAACATTGAGCATTAGAGACACAGAGAAAATGAAAATCACCTCTGACACATACATTCTTCCACAAAGCATGGTTTTGATCAACACATTAAGAAATTATGTTTAAATATTATCATTTAAAAGTTGTGACAACTACAAATTTTTATTATCATTCAAATGTTGTCCATCTTTTTTTCTTCCTTTTTTGATAAAGAAAAATATACTATAGTCACTGCTCAAGGAGGAGTAATAACATGAATGCGGCTGAGAGACAACATTTTGATTTTAACTGGGCTAAATGGGAAAAGAAACAGGTAAGATTAGAAACTAATTACTTAGGAACCTTGCAGATGAAATTTGGAAGAAACGGGTTCAATTGTGAAATTTAATTAGTTACCAGATGTAACTAAAAAAGTTTTACATTACTGCTATACCTTACATAGTGCTTGTTTACATTGTTTTAAACAATGACGTTGGTATATGATAGTTAATTATATCACTTTCTTATGAATAGATTTCCCCAAAGTAGCTAAAAATACTTTTCTTGAAAATAAAATGCAAAATTACTCTAGAATATTTTTAGCATGTAGTTACATTAAGTTGATTTTCTTGCAATTGAACCAATGCTGTAGTTCAAGGATTTTTAAACTCTAGGCCACAGGCTGCTATTGTAAATAAAGTTTTATTAGAATACAGTTTCAGCATGTTTATAAAATAATATATTATCTACAACTGTGTTCATAATATAACAGCAGGGTAGATTAGGTGCAATAGAGATTAGAAGATATTCAAAACTGAAAATGTTAATTTGGTCCTTTGTAGAAAATTTTTCAATACATGATCTAGTTTAACAAAGGCTTGGGTGATCATATAACTTAAACTGAGCTTTAAAATATGGAAGGATAGACCTGGGGTTGTAGCTCAGTGGTAGAACTTTTGCCTTGCACGTGTGAGGCCATGGTTCAATCCTCAATGCCACATAAAAATAAATAAAGATATTGTGTCCATCTACAAATAAAAAATATTTTTAAAAACTATGGAAGAATAGGAGAACTGAAAAGACAGAGCCATCATTTTTACTCTAATATTTCTCATGTCAAGACAACACAGGCCAGGCCTGGTGGTGCATGCCTGTAATCCCAGTGGCTAGGGGGGCTGAGGCAGGAGGATCGAAAGTTCAAAGCCTCAGCAACTATGTCACTATGCAACTCAGTGAGACACTGCCTTTAAATAAAATACAAAATAGGGCTGTAGATGTGGCTCAGTGTTGAGTGCCCCTGAGTTCAATCCCTGATAACACCCCTCCCCGCAAAAAAAGACAACACAGGACACATCTCTATTTTGCTTTTACAGATTGAGCACAGAAACAAGGCCAGACTTCCTATTCTGCACAGTCCCTGAATTTATTTTAGAGAGAGGGAGGGAGGGAGGGAGGGAGGGAGGGAGGGAGAGAGAGAGAGAGAGAGAGAGAGAGAGAGAGAATTTTTTAATATTTATTTTTTAGTTATTGGAAGACACAACATCTTTGTATGTGGTGCTGAGGATCGAACCCGGGCCGCACACATGCCAGACGAGCACGCTACCACTTGAGCCACATCCCCAACCCACAGTCCCTGAATTTGTCCCTGAATTTATTCTCATGGGTCCCCAAGGTTTCTTTTTCTATAAAACATCACCTCACAAGCCACTGTCATCAATGTCCTCTTACATGGGGTTGACTCTCCGTTCTCCATTGCTATGCTCTCCTACTTCTCATAACCAATGACAAAGATAGATGATAGACAACAAATGAAGATAGATGATAGATAAGAGATGACAAAATATTTCTTAGAAATTTAAATGGGTAAAAATACACATAACAAGACCAAACACGTTTTTTTTCTAATAACTGAACACTTTTTGTTTCACAGAAGCTTATTTATCTTATCTCAATTGGAAAAATGTTTCTGAATTTCTCCCATGACCATAGAAAGACAGTAACTATCTTTTAGTGATGGTATACATCATTAAACTATGATAGCTTCCTTTTCTTACTGACATGTGGGAATTATGACAAAAGTGAACTATTCAAACCAAACAGATACAGTCACAAGATAAATGTTACCTTCCCCCTCAATTCAGAGGTTGTGAGGTATCTATTTCCCACTAATCTTTAATTAAAAGATACAATTTTAAGAGTTGGACCAATGGTATACTAAAAAAAATATATATCAAATGTCTATCACACAATTTACCAAATAATCCCTAGCTAACATTAACTGTTTTTAATATATTAAATGAAAACTATTTCTATCATCAATTCTCTCTTAATGTTTTACCTTACTTTTTTCTATTAACAGTCATCTATTTACTCCCTAACTCATTCTTTCACTATAAATAACATGAAGGCCAAAATTAGCTATTTAAGAATATGGAATGACTAGTTTCTATATGACTTTCCAAAATAAGGGAAAATTATAAACAAAACCAATTCCTTGTCAAAGAAGATCATTTTATTAAAAAAAAAAAAAAAAAAGTAAAACAGGGGCTGGGATATGGCTCAAGCAGTAGCGCGCTCGCCTGGCATATGTGCGGCCCGGGTCCGATCCTCAGCACCACATACAAACAACGATGTTGTGTCTGCCAAGAAATGGAAAATAAATATTAAAAAATTCTCTCTCTCTCTCTCTCTCTCTCTCTCTCTCTCTCTCTCTCTAAAAAAAAAGTAAAACAGAGAAAAGCAACACAAAAACTATTTAGTTAATAACTTTTCATAACTAATCTTTGTTAAATTATCTATCACATTCTGCTATACCAGCCAAAATGTCTGTTTTATCTATTTGCTACAACTACTGAAATTTTGTCTTTTAGCTTTACATAAAAGCCACTCACCTCCGATGATCAGGGTATCTACCACATATATCTATCTCAATTATTCTCCCTTCTGAAACAATCTAAACAGATCAAAGCTCAGTCCTTATGGAGGAAGTCATAAAAGCAGCTTTCTGAAACAATACATTGGTTATGGAAAAGTACACCTAGGCTACATTAGCTTTATGTGTTATGGGAAAAGAATATTTTCATCGACTTTTTGAGATTTTCATCTTGCATAGTTAAGAGTATTTGGAGAAAGTTCTCATTATTTTAAAATGGTAAAAGTAGAACTAATGTTGAAGAATGGTTGAGAAAGGCTACCAGTAGCCCAAATTAATCACCTAGAATTTCTAATAATATCTCTAAGACAAACTGAAACATACTACACAGTGAAGTCAATGCTACATCTGTTTGTTGTTGTTTACAGTTATCTATTTTGGGATTATCTTGGTATGATGTCCAGACTGTTCCTGAACTCCTGGGCTCAAAAATCCTCCTGCCCAACAATCCTCCTGCCAAACAATCCTCCTAAGAGTAACTGGGACTGCAGGCATATACCACAATGCCCAGCCTTCCATCTGGTTTTTGTGAATGAAAAATAGATTTCATATTCATACCAAGGGATTATTTCCAAGTAAATACAAAATTTTTCCTAGGTGAAACACAAAACTGGCAGATCTTGAAAATATGAAACTTGTAAGAATAGGTGTTTTCAAAAGCAAACAGGGCTTAGGATTGGTAGAACTCTCACCTAGCATGTGAGAAGTTCTGGGTTCATTCCCAAGTACTACCCACCCAAACAAACAAAACAAAGACTCCTACAGAAATTTCAGCATGTGGCCTTTATATATAAATGTCTGCGAAATACAGAGAAGTTTCATGTAGGTTTTTACTTGTACATTTTTGTCTCAGAAATTCCAATTTTTCATATCAGGTAACACACAGGTATGACTACTGGTAATGGAGGTACCATATATCTGTAATCAAATTAAACTCTTCACAGATATCAACAATAAACTCCAGATAGAATTAAAAAAACAACTGTCCAGGGTTGGGGTTGTGGCTCAGTGGTAGAGTCCTTACCTTGTACGCGTTAGGCACTGGGTTCCATCTTCAGCACAACATAAATAAATAAGTAAAACAAAGGTATTGTTTCCATGTTCAAAAATGATAATAACTGCCTAAAGACACTGGAAAGTGACCACATAGAAGTAGAAACTTGAGTGTTTGCTTGTAGAAAAGGAATTTCTCTCAGGATATTTCCTTTTTGTTCATTGCACTTTACCTAAAGGTATAGAAGCTAAAGGGTAAAACAAAAGTACCACACAGTAGAGAATCAAAAGGGAGGGCCTCAAATTCTGTGTATAAGTGCTGGTAAAATTCTAGGCTGACCACTGAACTGTCCATAGCGTAGGAGAGATTCCAAATAGCCTAATCAGGATGAAAAGAACTGGAAAAAATATTCTGCTATTTCACACCACAGAAACTAGAGTTTCACACCACAGAAATTAGAGTTTAAATCCAGCTAAGGTAACTGCTTGTATTAAAAAAAAACAATAAAATTACCAATATTCTTTACACATATAGTTCTCAATAAGAAAGATGGAATGGGGATGGGCAGTTTTCCACAAGGGAACCTTTGGAAATGCCTACACTTCTCTGGTCGTTTCAATGCTATAGATAGGTGGAAAGGAAAAGCTCACAATATGAACACATACTTGATAGAGCCAGGGAAGCTACTGAATAGCCTTCAATGCATAACATCTCACACACACACACACACATACACACACACACACACACACAAATGATGTTCAAAATGTCAATATTGCCCAGGATCATAGAATTTAATTTTTATAACACTTTACAATATGCAAGTTATAATCCAAAATTAATAGAAAGACAGAAAAACATAATCCATATGCCAATAAAAGGACATCAAATAAAACGAACCTTTCAACTCTCCAAATACTGAAATTTTTAAAAAGCCATTACATTTATGCTAAAGACATGAAGGAAAAAAATCATGCTATAGCACATGAATGAAATTATCTTGTCTGTTATAATAGAACATATATATTTTTAAATTCCTGAACTAAAAATAAGTTACCTGAAATAAAATATTCACGGAGAAAATTGGGAAGAGTGAACACAGAAACATATTAGAAGAAATTCTTGAAACTGAAAATCAGTAAAAATAAGATTACATAAAGAATCTTAGAAATCTATGAAAAAAAATCAGAATAAAATACATGTAAAAATTGGAGACTCAAGGGAAAGAAAAAAGACTGAAAAGATTATTTTTTAAGTGGATGAAATTTCTTTACATTTGGTGTAGGACATAAGTTAACAGATTAAAGAAGTTAACCAAATGACCAGACAATACAAAGAAAATCACACTGATCACATCATTGTCAGAAAAGGATCAATACCACAGATACTGAGAAAATCCTGACTCAAGTGAAGAGGTAAAAAGGCACAGTGATGTAAACAGAAACAAGAATTCAAACATTAACTGACCAATCAAAATCAATGGAGAACAAAAAACTTAAATTATCTTTAAAGTGCTAAAAAATGTAAACCATAATTCTGTATTCAGTAACAATATCTTTCAATAAAGAGAACAACGACAAGATAAATTTGAGTAAAAGAGAGAAGAAACTCTTATACCAACAAATAATTATCTTGGGTAGTCCTACAAGAAATGCTTAAGAAATTTCTTGAAACAGAATAATAATCAAAAAAGACAATGAATACTCAAGAAACAATTAAGAGCTTTAGAACTGGTTAGGGTTTAAGTAAATGTGGGGAAATTGAAAAACTATGTTAGAGTGAAGGAAAAAATTATGACTAATAAGGAAGGTTCAAAACGAGGCATTCAGATTCATCAAGTATGTCAAACGAAAGTATTACCAATTGACATAGAAACTAAGCCCTTTCATTTCCACTGGCAACATAGAAGGTTGTTTTCCTGATATTTTCAGTAAATCCAAAGACAGACCCATACAAAGTATCATCAGTGGTACCATTTCCCTTCTCTGCAAGCCAAAAATTGTGCCATAGGTAAAACTTATACAACATTCCCATAGAACAGACACAAAAAGCAGTCACCAGACAGAAAATGTTTTCTACTTTTCCAAATTTGGACATTTCTAGTTTTTTCCCCCTACCACTTATTTGAAAATAAGGATCATAATCATTATCTGTATTTTTATATCTCACAGAAAAAAATTTCACCTGTTTCTCTGTAACACTGTCAAACATAACAGATTCTCAAGTATCTCAAATAATATTGCAGGTCTATCAGAACACCATATTTGACCAGAGATGTTACACCGCATAATCATCAAAGCTTTATTCCTACATCTTTCATTATTTGTGATCACTCATTCATTCCTTCACAAATTTGCTCATTCCACAAAATTTAATGAAACTTTTTGAAATTTTAGAAAAGATAATAGAAATTTAAAATATCCCTTTCAAGTAGGAGCTCACTATATTTATTTTGGGAAAAGGAGACAAAACAGTAGACATAAAATGAATCAAAATAGGCATGTGTATTCCGAGTTTTTGAGAGCCTAAGTTGGGGATTCAAAGCAAACAGAACTGAATATATGTAACCAGTTACATTAAGGCATATGTATCAACTGTATGTAACACTCATCCCACTGCAAATATATCATCTGAGGAGAAATCCATTCAGATCTTTACTAAGATACAGGGTGAATAAGAATCACAGATAGTATTATCAATGGAAAAAAAAAACATGAGTCAACAACACGATTTAACAAGATGTGGATGAATCTGACAATACTCCAAATTAAACAAACACCTTTACTTTTTCTAATGATAATAAAGTCAGAAGATATGTTAATCTTACTCAAAAAAGCGGTGAGAGGTCACTAGGTGAGGAGGGCAGGAAGGCACACATCCTATTTATCTAAGGACTTAATGACCTTCTAAAATTTTCAACATTACCAAAGCATCTCATGGTATAAAGGGCTTTCCTTCCCCCCTACTCCTACCCCCCAAGGAATTTAATACAAAGGGGCTTTACCACTGAGTTATTTATTTATAATATAATATATAAAAATATTTTATATTTTATTTTTTATTATTTTGAGATGGGTTCACACTGTAACTCGGGATCTTGCTAAATTGCTGAGGCTGGATCCGAAATTTCCATCCTTCTATCTCAGCTTCCAAAAGGCAAAAATACTCCTCTTCTAAGCTTTCTGAACTTAACAATAGTAAAGGAAAAGTTCATGCATAATTTCTTCTTATTTTCTTTTTGGGCTCTATTCTCTTATTTATTTAAAACATACTCTTCCCATCTGTAATAAATCCATAGACATTTCTTCAGCACCCTTGAATAGTACATGAGTGAACTGGGTTACAAAAATGAAAACAAACTCCTTTGGGGAAACATCCATAATACTTAGTAGGATGATACATGGGTACCTAAAGGAATAAAATTTAAAAATTAAAAAGGTCAAAAACCAGCAATATGTACATATTATTACGGAAACACTGAACAGTCTGACTGAAGTTGGCCATACAGATTGTACTCTATCAATCCATCTAATAATTGAGATTTATTAGTCAATGACTATATTCTACAATGTAATTCATCCTAATTGAATAGTTTTTCCACAAAAATAGCTCTTATCTTAAAAAGGACTTTTTAAATAGAAAAGTATAAAATATGGAGAAAAATGAATTCTTCCTAGGGAGTGATTAAACATAAAGAGAGAGCACTAGCTGGGAGAAGTAGCACATGCCTGTAATCCTAGCAGGTAAGGAGGCTGAGGCAGGAGGATCATGAGTTCAACACCAGTCTGAGCAAAAGACAGATACTAAGCAACTCAGTGAGACCACTATGGCTCAGTGCCTCTGAGTTCTATCTCCAGTACCAAAAAGAGAGCGGGGCGGGGGGGACTACTATTATGTATATCGAATTTGGGGGGCATACCGGATATTGAACTCAGGGGCACTCAACCACTGAGCCACACCCCTAGCCCTATTTTGTATTTTATTAGAGACAGGGTTCTCAGCACCTTGCTAAATTTCTAAGACTGGCTTTGAACTAGGGATCCTCCTCCATCAGCCTCCCGAACCACTGGGATTATAGGTGTGCACCACCGGGCCCAGTCTGTATATTGAATTTTTCTAGATTAAAATGTGTACATAAAACCTCCTCTCAGGATTGTTTTTATTTGAGAGCACACTGTGAAAAAAAGATAATAATGGTACATGCCATAAAAACAGCAAAGAAAACAGGGGCTGTCTTCTACTCCAACTATCAATGCAGATTTTAAATCAATCCCTCATTTTCACCATAAAAGGTCAATGTAGATGCTGAGTCTCTTATTATCATGATCTATTTTTGCATATTCTGAGAATCTATGAGTGCCTCAGTGATGCCATAAAATCCCTCCTAGAAAAATTAAATGATTATGTTATACTAAGCAACCATAAACCCTTCTTTTCCTCACCCTTTAAGTACCTGGAGCTCATTCATCAAAATTTCACTTCTTCTCTGAATTCTTGTAATCTCAGTTACTCAAAATCACTCATTCATGGTCTATACAACTAGTTTAGTCAACACAATTCCTAAATTAAATATCTGCTAGGTGCGATTTGCTCTAAATAAACAATTAAATGTAAATTGGAAAATACCCCTGTCAATTGGAGTTCATTATTCTAGTGTGTTAAGTAGAAAATAGAGCAATAAAATAAAATCTGACAGCTGAAATTTCATTTGCATAAAGCATGTTACAGATTAATTAAACAGTGCTAATCTAACAGACTGGGCAAAGTATTTCCTTGGACTTGTCTCTATCCTGTCAGTGTACAGTAAATTTTTGCACGTGGGGTTAATACATTTTCTGAATCATCTGGAAAAGAACAACTTCTACAGTCATATCTTCTCCTTGACTTTACTGATGCTGTTGCCATTGCTATTGTCCTCTGGAACTACAATCGAAAATTTAGGCTCAATTCACTTTCACTTTGCACTGCAACTCTTTCCTTCAAAATTCTATCTTCTGTTGATTCTCTCTTGCTTGACTCCCTAAATTCCTACCACCATCATTTCTCCATTCCTTTTTCAGTTTTTGACATTGGTAGTTGCTTTTCCTTATACTTGACTTCTCACCAATTACCTCCTCCAAATATCTTAGCTGAACATCCCACAAAAGTCAAAAATCTCTGAACCATTCAGCCTTTTTTTTGCCTAACTAAAACATTCTAGAATGGCCAATAGTACAGAAGACAGAAACAACAGAAGCATGAACTCAAATATAAAAGCTGTACAAAGATTGTTATTGGAATACTAGAGTATTATGAAGAAATCTATTTCTATCCTGCATATATGTAATTAAAAAGGATCTCAATTTGTAAAACTAGGTTGTGTTTTTGCTATATTCACATACTGATTTGTGTAAGCAGCTCACAAAGTTAAATACACACCTGACTATGCTGGGCTTACATTAGTAACATACTACAGTACAAGGTATCCTTCAAACATGGCCTTGCCAATATGAAAGGCAATACCTCCTATCCCAACATAGCACTTTCACTTAAAAACAATGATATTCTCTATATAACCAAACACAATTATGTCTTTCAATGCAATCCAAAAAGCCAACTGCTACCTCATTCATTTTTTTAATATCATTCTTCATTTATCTTCAGGGAAATAGCATTTTCTTTGTTTTCATTATAAGCCTGGGCATTCTTTTCTATAGATCCTCTTAGCTTTCTCAATAACTACACACTAGAGTGTACCTAAAGACAGTCTCAGACTAATATATCCCTTCTCTCACATACATTGTCTTCAGATATTATCCTTTCCAATAGCCATGAGAAAGAAATCAAAAGTATTAGCTCTATTTCCTAAATACCCTGAGTATAAACTTCCTATTTCCATCTTAAAAATCAAAATCTTAATCTATGGGCTTAATACAGATCTAAAACTATCAAAATTTATCTCTTTTTAAAAAGAGGCACTCTGAGAAAACCAACCTTCTCCTTCAGAACTGTAAGAGTAAACAATGTTTTCATTTACTACCTTGAGTCTTAAATGACAAGAGTACTGTTTGCATCCTCTCCTCCTCATCTTTTCACATTCCATGTTTGGACTAGAAAGACTCTCAAACTACACTGAAGCAACCAAATACATCACAGTTCAAGAGTATTGAGATAACCATAAACTTCCCTTTGTCATTACTGTTTATATGTAGACATCTATAATGAGCTTTGTCTTACTTAACTTGTTGAAAATAGCTATTAAATGAGGCAATTCTTAGTACTAATTCTTACATTAGTACTTACATGAGAACATTCTATCTTTAAAAATCTCAACTGGAAATTATGGGAAGAAAGAAACTTTTAGGATTCACAATTCTGTAAGTAAATAATTTATAAATTTAAAATGTCATTATCTTGTATAAAAATAAAAACAAACAAAATGATAATTTAATAATACTTTGTGATAAACCATGTGGAACAACATAGCACAAAATATTTCAAACCATCCAATAAACATGAAAATGGTATTTTTAACCAATGATTGTGTCACTTGGAATTAACACATGTCCTATCCTTGTCAATTATTTTAGTGCAAATGATTTATCAAAGAGTAATAAAGCTCAAAAAGTAAAAGGAAGTGTTAGAGGTTACACTCAAGTTTTTGTTGGTCTATGTCTTCTCCCACTAAAAAAAGAAACTCTACCTTGACTGGTGAGATTTCACAGTATTCACTAAGTAACACTTTTATTTTTATTATTATTATTTTACTTACTATTTTACCACACCAGGATACACCCTGACATTGTCACAAAGATATGGGCTAAACCCTCTCTAATTCAGTCCCAGAACTTATTCCCATCCCTGCTCTCCTGCATCCACTCCACAATCTCACTTGAATCCATTTACAGTTTACATTTTGTAAAAATTAGCATCCTATGTCCTGATGCCAGGACTCACTGTGTAACTTCCATGCATGTACATTTTAAGTTCACTCAGATACATTCCACTGTACTTCTCTTTTCCTGTCCCTTCCTCTTCCTCATTCCCCTTAATGTACTCTACTGATCTTTCCTTTATTTTGGTGAAATTCCCTCTCCTCCTCCCCGCTTATTTAGGATTTCTTAATGGAAATTTTCTGTGTTCTATGGTCACCAACAAGTAGAGTCCTTCTTTCTATCTTCACTTCAAGTTCATAGGCTGATAATATGAACAGATTCAATTATGTTTATTCCTTGTCCTTATCTCCAGGGTAAAGTTTTCAGAATTCTACTGAGATTTGAAATTGAGATAGAAACTGAATTGCTCTATTTCTCCTAGTACTACAAAGTATACTGTAATGCAGTTTTTATTACCAATGGAGAGGAAAATTAAAAGTAATGTGCTTTCCTGTTATGATTTCCTTAATTTTTAAAAAATTTCCTTCATTTTAGGAAATTTGAGACATTACAATATTAAGAATATCTCTCCCCTTTCCATTCTCTTTCTCACAGTGTTGCGGATTGAACCCAAGGTCTGCATGTGAGGCAGGGACTCCACTACCTAGGGCTGACTTTCTGAATTTCGTAATAAAACCATCTTAAATATTCCCCAATATCACTATAGAGGAGGAATTGTTTTTGTCAGGTGGGTATTAAACTTTCAAGAATCCGTTATCACATTATAGTAAAAGTAGCAATACTTTATAAAACAGTATCAAACTCCCTAAATTCCTTGGTGAGTTCTTTATTTGTTTTTCATTTCTTAGATGACACATTCTTTTACTACTAATATGTCTATTTATTTGTGTATTCATTTGACTAGGCTTCATTTGTTTATCATCAGTAATTTTGATCCTATTTCTATTTTCTCCTTCAAAATATTAAATGCATAATATTTACTAAGCCTCTGCCATAATCTTTCCATTAAAGAAGTACAAAATAGATACAGAAATAAGGAAACTTTGAATCATCAATTTTGATCAAAGCCTTAGGTCATGTTCAAACCTCCATAAGTCTACAACATGGATTCACAATTTATAAAATGATAATGGCATTCCATTAATACTAGATGACCTATACTTTTATACAATAAAACAAATTTTGAAACACGCATAATAAGAATGATTAAGACAACTTAAATTAATCCAATTAAATCACTAATCAAAATAAAGAATATCTTAATTATGGAAACCTTCTTTAGTTAGCATTCTTAGTAGACTGCTACTGTGTAGTTATAGAGAACACAGAACAAATTATGGGAATGTATGGGTTTTAACCAACATAGCCACTGCATCACAGTCACAGAGCATAAGAGGAACATGAAAAAGGCTAAGAAAGATAAGTGTTTATCTTTAGATAGATCCTGGATGCCGGCCCTTCACTATTACTCTTGAATGCTCTACAGGGTTAAAGAAATTTAAAGTGACAAAAACAAAAACAGAAGGAACACTGTTGATTTATCACCTATATAGAATATAGCTATAGAGTGAATTTGGACCTAGACACCACTACCATGGCTTATAATGTGTTCCAGATTACTGAATACCCTGCAATAACAAAGGCATGCTGCATTTCCTGTCTGAAATTTATTTATTTTTTTTTAATTTTATTTATCTTTTTGTTTTTCAGCAGACACAACATCTTTGTTTGTATGTGGTGCTGAGGATCGAACCTGGGCCGCACACATGCCAGGTGAGTGCGCTACCGCTTGAGCCACATCCCCAGCCCTGAAATTTATTTTTTTTTTGAGAATTTTTAATATTTATTTTCTAGTTCTCGGCGGACACAACATCTTTGTTGGTATGTGGTGCTGAGGATCGAACCCGGGCCGCACGCATGCCAGGCGAGCGCGCTACCGCTCCTGAAATTTATTTTTAAGAACCTGTTATTCCCCTCTACCATGTAACCATGTATGTTAACACCTAACTCTGGACTTCTTCTGCACGTCACTCACATTCCATGCCAAAATTTTGACATAAACTCATTTGACTCTAAATGAAATCCATGGCACTCATACTGAATATCACTCCCTTATTTTTCTGTTAACCATTTTTTATTAAAAACATTGTTGAATATTTCTGATAAGCCAGGAGATACAAACTTTTCCTTATGGTTGAATACAAAACAAAAAACAACAAGAAAAACTTCAATTCATGAAAAGTTCAGAGTACTAACATTTTAATTTAAAACTTTGATGCTTAACAGAATATTTAGATAGTTTCAATATCTTCCTATACAATATGTATGACAAACGAATAAATTTAAAGATGGAGAAGGCTAGGGGCCTCTAATTAAACCAAATGATTAAAGTTAACTTTACCAATAATGGAACAAAGTGTCAGTTTTCACTTCTGATGATACTGAGTAAATTCTGAAATGTTCTTTCACAAAATGTATAATCTAAGCCTTTTCATGAGGAAATTTCCAAATTTTATGAAATTTTCTTAAAACCTATAAAGCATTGTTTTACAATAAAAAATGTTATTATAGTTGATGAAAGACTTGGGGGATGTTTCTAATTAAAGATGACTAAGGAGATATAACATATGAATACCATACAGGATTCTTTTCTGAATCTCAGTAATGGGGAAAACTCTGTGAAAAAATGACAAAAACATCTGGTAAAATGAAAATATGGACTGTATATAATGTTTGTAAAATTAACAGTTAAGAACATACATATGCTCTTAGAAAATTTTGAGTTCAGGGCAAAAGGAACATAATGTCTGCAACTAATATATAATTTAAAAAAATATCAACACTATGAATATACACACATAGAAGAGGGGAGAGAAGATGGGAAGGGAAAGGGAAGGACGGAGATAGGAGGAGGAAGAAGGAGAACAATGCAGGAAAAAATGTCGATCTGGAGGAAGTGTGTAAGGTTTCTCTATATGATTCTTTCAACACTAAATCTAAGATTATTTTAAAATAAAAAGTTAAAATAAACACTGACATGCTATACTTATGAAGTTTATGAACCTCCAAGAAATGGTAAATATAGAAAAGTTTAATGTATTCTAGCTCCAACAACCAGGTTATTTCTTGGGCTTAGAGGAGAGGTAGAGTACTGTTTTTATTATAAACCACCAATATACATTAAATCCATGGCCACCATTTAAATTAGGTATATTTTAAAAACATCACTTCATCTATAAAATTGACTAAAAATTTAATGGTTCTTAATACTGGATCAAACACAAGGTTCTGTGAAAATTAGCCCTGATATAACACACTGGTCTGTGGTGTCCCAGAAAGCATTTTGAAGGTCAATTTCATAATACCTACTGAAACCAAAAGCATACACAATTGATGATCCAACAATGCCACATCTAGAAATATATTTTATAAAATTAGGAGTAAGACACATTAGAATATATGTTATTTATGTACATTACTGCATTGTAAGTAGTACCAAAAATAAGAATTTAAAACTGTTAACCTATATTTCTCAAAATAAAGAAACAGATAAATCCATTGTCCTATGTACTTAGCATCCAATAAAAGGTCCTGTAGGTGAACCATTTATTGATTTAGGAACATATCCATGATAAACAGAAAATTACAAAATAACATATTACCACAATGATCACACATTTGTAAATAAATTGAGAATAAATTACACATAAGCTTACAAAAGCTTAGAAAAGTTATTGACTACTTTGTATACCACAAATGGTTAATTCTTATGAAAACTGAGAAATAGGGTTGTAAGATGAAAGATGATGATCCCTTACTGCTACATATTATTGAATGATATTCATTCTTGGTGGCCACATTTCAATGTACTACAAGTTTAAGGGCAAAGGAGGCTAAGAAAAATAGATAACACTCAACTTAGCTTTAGAGCTAAAATAGAGCCATATTCCATGCATGCATGTTATACCAAAATGAACCCCCAAATTACATATAACTATACTCCCCCAATAAAAACATAAAATGTTTATCTCTCCCATTTTTTAAATTTCACATTTCATAAAGTTGAGATTTCAGAAAACTGACATGCAAAGAGATAATATTCCTCCTGGTTTCTGTATCTTCCTACCTTTACAATAAAATTAAACCTATGCTTTGGGCAGGGGACAGCAAACTATAGCCTGTAGTAGAAATCTGGCCTACCACCTATTCTTTGTAAGTACATTTTATTAGAATGCAGTAATATCCATTTGAATCAGTCATAGCTGCTTTCACATTAGTGGCAGAGTTGTATATTTGCCACAAACTGTAGGATTTATCAATTCTGTTCCATTACAATTTCACCAGTCCCTAAAATAGACTAAAAATACCAGATTGTTAGGTATTTTTTGACTGGGTACATATTTTGTTGTTTTTGGTTTTTTGGTTTTTTTTGTTTTTTGTTTTTTTTTATTGGTTGTTCAAAACATTACAAAGCTCTTGACATACCATATTTCATACATTAGATTCAAATTGGTTATGAACTCCCAATTTTACCCAAAATACAGATTGCAGAATCACATCGGTTACACATCCACATTTTTACATAATGCCCTATTAGTAACTGTTGTATTCTGCTACCTTTCCTATCCTCTACTATCCCCCCTCCCCTCCCCTCCCATCTTCTCTCTCTACCCCATCTACTGTAATTCATTTCTCTCCTTGTTTATTTTCCCATTCCCCTCACAACCTCTTTTTTTTTTTTGGAAGAGAATTTTATTTTTAATATTTATTTTTTAGTTCTCGGCGGACACAACATCTTTGTTGGTATGTGGTGCTGAGGATCGAACCCAGGCCGCACGCATTCCAGGCGAGTGCGCTACCAGTTGAGCCACATCCCCAGCCCCACAACCTCTTTTTTAACATGAATCAAAATATGTACCCAGTAAGCGACATACTGGGTACATGTAAAATAAAGTTGTATGATTATAATACTGACCTTATATTAAGGAGACCATTCTGAATTTGTAAAATAATTTCAGATAGATTAATTTAACTTTGGAAATAAAAAAGGAACTTCTCATCTTGTAAAATAAATTAGTATTGCAAAAGAAAATTAGTCAAACTTCATTAGAAAACTAAAAGAATAATATAATAAGAATGGAGATATAGATGACAATATATATTGTTGAGATTTTTAACATATTAAATCCTCTGTTGAAAAATTTAGTAGAGCTTGAAAGAGGGATTATCACAAAGTCTTAAAATTCTAGGAACATTTTTTTACTGCTAATACTAGCATATAGAGAAAATATTATTGGATACCCATGGTATATACCTATTTATTAAGACAGGTTGAGCAATACAGTTAGTAGCTCCCTGATGAACAGTACCATTTGTTCCAGAAGCAGATAATTAATATTTCAAATAATCCATATTTTACATCAGCCTCCCTTAGGTGAAACAGAAAACAAATGAAAATAAAGACAATAATGTTCTTTTACTCCAAATACAAAGAAGAGAATATTAGCTATATCAGGAAAATGATGGAATCACATATTCTACAAGATAGCATTACAACATGGTTCAAAATATCAGTTCAGGCATCTAGTATTCCCTTGTATTGTAACAGTTGTTTTGGCATTCATATCTTAGATTCGACCACTGGAGAAGTGGTGAAGTGCAATCAGTCTCAAATACTGACCCAGAATGAGACTACTAGATTCAACAAAAAAATGTAACTAGGGGGCTTAGTCCAGATAACACAAGTGTTTAAGAAGATTTTGTTTAGGACATGCCTAAAAACTGCAGAACTTTGATTCAAATGAGTAAGAATATATCTTACCAATGGAAACAAAATAGGCACAGACAAGACACTCGGGTAGTAGGAAAGTCAAGCTACTATGTGAAGCAACCATGCTGTTGCCCTAATTACACTTCCCACACACAAATGTCTCTTCTATTTATAAAGTAAAATATGAATAAAAACACAATGAATAATACACAACATTAGAGGGAAGCACAAATACACTGAGAGCAGAGAGACTTAATATTTCTGGAAATTACTTAGCAAAAAGCAGGTCCCTTTTATTCCTGTGCATACTTCTATCAAAGTTGTGAGATATAAAGATGGAGTAAGATCCAAGAAAGGAGAAATAATGGCAGTATTTGGGTGATGGTGTGAATGGAACTACTGCAGAATGGACATATTTTGTAATCATCCACACAGTCACCACCTAAGAGTACAGGAGATTCCAAATGGAAATAACAAGTTATCACTCAATCTTGCCTCATGACAGGTAGATATCATCATCAAGTACTTAATCCCACTCCATGAAAATAACTCACACAAATCATAATACTACATTATCTCCAAGCAACAAAACACTTAATTGATGAAAATGATGAAATGGTCATTTAATTTCCTCTGTCCATTTGTTGTTATTTGAGTACTCAAATTGTATCCCAAATTATTTTTATGACATCTAAACTCCTATCATTCTTTGAATGACCATTTCCTGTGTAGCTTCTTAAAATTAATGTATATTCTAGTGGGGGCTTTAAAAAGCCACTGTACAAAGAAATAACAACATACTATGTATTCCATAATATTCATGGAAATTGCTCCCAAAACCAAAATCCATTGTCAAAACATTCAATTATGCATTCCCTTTCCTTTCCTGTGTACTTCTTATGCAACTTCTGGTGGTAATAAAGGTAAGAAAGCACCCTAGTATTTCAATTGTCTATTTCATTAAATATACTATAATAAACAGAGATAACTAAAATCATTGATTAAAATATATCCTAAAATCATAGCATAGCAACAATGTAGATTTGATGAAAAAGAAAAATTCAGTGAACAAAAATCTAATCTAATCTATATCAACATGATGAAAACTAATACACACTAAAAATCATAATACATGCCTTAATGCTCTTACCTTAAGGGAAGCTCTTTTGGGTCCTTGCTTGTGAAAGAGGCTTATGAAAGAAAAAAAATAGTATTGTTTGAAATTATTTAAATAGTCTTCATTAACTCATCAAGTGAAAGTGTTTAAAAACCTACTTTCATCATCCTAACATGGACATATTCCTCAACTTACCATCTGCTAATAATATTAGCAATATTCTAAGTCATGCAGCCAAAAATAAAATTCAACCTGCTGCTGTCATTACAACCCATGTTATTTGCAGCAGATGCTAATACCTATGGCTGTTTATTTCTTTTCTTTTTTTTTTAAATAAGAGAGAGAGAGAGAGAGAGAGGAGAGAGAGAATTTCAATATTTATTCAGTTTTTGGCGTACACAATATCTTTGTTTGTATGTGGTGCTGAGAATCGAACCTGGGCCGCACGCATGCCAGGCGCGCGCACTACCACTTGAGCCACATCCCCAGCCCCAGCTGTTTATTTCTGATATTTTCTATATCCCTTTTTTTCCCTGACTGGCCTGATTTCCTTGTTTCCCTCTACCTATCCACTATTGATATATTTCAAAACATTTATTGACTCTCAGATAAATTATACATAATTATGTTTGACATGTATATAATGTGGTATGTCTAATTCAAGCTAATTGATATCTATTACCTCATTTACATAATATTTTAATAATAATTATTATTATTATTAAACATGAAAAAATACATTTTCCAAATTCCCTAAACTTTAGGGTGCTCATGTGATTGATTTATACACCAATTATCTGACTTTCCTTTCCACAACGTCCCATTGATGTAATGAACCATAAAACCTTATATTGTAATGGAACCAGCAATAAATACTATCTTTGTGACAACACATGAGTGACTGCCATGACCCATAAACTCCTAGCAGAAACTTAAAATCTTTACTTTCCTGATTTGACTTATTCATATATTCTTTCAGATATTCATCAATATTTTTATAAATTTGTTTTTCATTTTACATAGTATATATCAAATTGCCAAGTATATCAATATTTATCCCTATTTCCTCTTCTACTCATGCATCAACCTTATATACATAAAATACTTATATATTCATACCTTTTCTTCTTTCTTAACAACATCCAAAATACATTTCTGTATCCAACCTACAATTGACATAGAGCCACTTGTTCTCAACTATTTGTGATTCCATCAATCTTCCAACCAGACCATGCATCTATACACTCATTCTTGCATTCATCAATTAATCCCTCTATTCTGAAATTGAACCAGTCACCCTAAGAAACAATCTATCATTTCTGAATTCCTTTCATTTAACACACATACATCAATCAGATCAATGGGCAGAGTTCAGTACAGCTCAGAATTACAGACCCTAAATATTTGGCTGAACTAAACTTCCTCACTATCAGTGATCCAATCATCCTGGCCACAAATAACTTCAAATTACTTATTTACCTTCTGACTTTAAAATCATTACATAAAATCTCTGGAAAATACTAACATTACATAAAATCTCTGGAAAACACTAGAATAATTCTGAACAAAAATATTATGGAATATGTGCACATTCCCATAAATCAAATATTTTAAAATATAAAATAAGCTCTTTATTTAGAACTTTAGGTTACAGTTAACTTTATTAAGAAGGCTTCTGCCTCGCCGTCATTTAAAAAATGAGGACTAAACTGGGCACAGCTGTGCAGGCCTATAATCCCAGCTACTTGGAAAGTTGAGGCAGGATTGCAAATTTTAGCTAGCCTTGATAAATTAGTAAGACCTTGTTTCAAAATGAAAATAAAGAAATAGGACATGGTGGCACACGTCTCTAATCCCAGTGAGAAGTACCACTGAGAAGTATCACAATTTGAAGTCAGCCTTGGCAACCTAGCAAGACCATACTGCAAAATAAATAATAAACATGGCTGGGCACACAGATAAAAGGAAGGAAGGTCAATACTGAGTTCTATTCTCAGTACTGCCAAAAAAAAAAAGGAGAAAAAGAATGTAATGATCACAGGACAAATAAGGTTGAATATAAGGATAGAAGGAAAAACATAAGTATAGAAATTATATTGCCATATAGCTCATCTAAAAAAAAGAGTAAAGACATACTGTAAAAATTCCTCCATATTTTTAGCTGTCCAATGTTAACATGTCAGAAAGTCATTTTCATGCTCCTTCACCCCCAAGCAACCCAAGAAACTGGGAAAGACTAAAGGGAAGAAGATAGCCATGGATTCTGCTATGGTGAATGAGGCCAAGAAAGTGGTTAATCTGAAAAAAGACTCAAGAGTTATGGCTGTCATCAGGGAATATAGTCCCAAATGAAACTTACCCACTCTGTCAAATAGCCCTGCTACATCAGGCAATACCAGCAAACGTGCCTACTGTGTCTATCTATTCACTCATAACTTGGGCTGCCAAACAACTACTCTGCTTATTCTGGTTCACAAATACAGATCCAAGAAAATGTGAGAGAAGCAGAGACAGTTGGCCCTGTGAGAGGAAAGCAGCAGGCAAAGGGACTGTCCTAACAAAGAGACCACTTGTCCTTTGTGTACTGTGCTATCTTGGCAGGAACAGCTGCTTATTACAGTGTCTGGTATGAACCTCATTAATCTGGTTATCTTCCTCCCTGTTCTATGACATACGATAGGGGTTCCTTACTATAACATTAATGGGAAAGCCACACTGGGACAGCCTCAAAAAGACCTGGACCACTAATGCCTTAGTACAGGTAAATTCACAAGAAACATAAGCAGTGCCTAAGCTGTTAGACCAGGATCAATTACATTGGTAGATATGAGATCTGCCATCATTGAAAGAGAAAACATCCTAGACTCAAAACCCAGGGTTCCCATTGCTACAGAGGAAAATGAAAAGGCTAAACTTGCCACTAAACTTGTTTCAATGTACACTGTTTTCTGTGAATAAAAATATGAATTATCCTTCAAAATAAAGAAATAGTCATTTCCTCATGATAAAGGAAGAGTGATACACTACTCCAGTTCAAAACATTTTGAGGGATAGGTCAACAGTAGAGTGCTGGCCTAGCATGTGCAAGGCCCTGAGCTCAATTCATAAAAGGAACAAAACAATTTTTTTTGCACTTTCTACTCAAATTACTATAGTGGAAAAGATAAAAGATGAAAGTATGAAAAATAATGAGCCTAAGCAGGGCATGGTGGCACATGCCTGTAATCCCAGGGATTTGGGAGGCAAAGGCAGGACAACTCCAAATTCAAGGCCAGCATCAGCAATTTAAGCAAGGCCTTAAACAATTTAGCAAGACCTGCTTGCAAAAAAAATAAATAAATAAATAAGGGCTGGGGATATGGCTCAGTGGAATTTAATGAGCCCAAATATGGCAGGAGATGGTACTAAATTTCAGTGCAGAATATTAATGACTTCCATTAATTAAGACAAAGAAGTCTCACAATCTGAAAATTCAGCATCCTTTGTGTCAATTATTAGAAATTCATATAAAGTCAAAAAATGATATTAACACTAAACCTACTAGAATGTGGAATTACATTTGTAGTATAAGGAATTTCCGGAATTATCTTTCCTTATGTATTATATTATTACTCTATTTCTCAAATTATCTGGAATAAGCACCTAATTTTTAATCAGAGAGGAGTAACTAAATTGTTTATCATCTCATACTTGTGTTCTAATTGTTTTATTTTAGCAGATATGAAATTTTAAGTTCACATATATAGAAAATCAGAAGTAAAACAAGTAATACAAAATAGAAAGATTTCAAATGGCACTTTGACAATGAATGGCCTAAGAATGGAGGAACTTTGGGCAAAGGGGAGGGAGGAAGAGGAGATTTGGGGACAAGAAAGATGGTGGAATGAGATGGACATCATACCCTAAGTATATGTATGACTGCACATATGATGCAACTCTAATTGTATACAAACAGAGAAATGAAAAGTTGTGCTCCATTTGTGTACAATGAATCAAAATGTATTCTGCTCTCATGTATAATTATTTAGCATAAATAAATAAAAGAAAATGAATAGTTCTTGGGTTGGGGTTGTGGCTCAGTGGTGGAATGCTTGCCTGGCATGTGTAAGGAACCTGGTCCAATTCTCTGCACCACATATAAGTAAATAAAGGTCAATTGAAAACTAAAAAGAATTTTTTTAAAATTTTAAATAATATATTTTACCACATCTATCAAATTACTTCTCCTTTCAAATCAGTATGCCTAATAATTAGAATTTATATCAGATTTACCTTGCATGTGTGAAGCACTGGGTTCCATCCTCAGCACCACATAATAATGAATAAGTAAAATAAAGGTATCATGCCCATCTAAATATATATATGTTGTTTATATATATATATATTTAAATATATATATATATATATATTATTGTTCTATTTCTCAAATTATCTGGAATAAGCACCTAATTTTTAATCAGAGATGAGTAACTGAACTGTTTACAAATATATATTATATATATATAATATATTATATATAATATATATATGGAGCAAAAATCAAGTATTACTCATGAGTATAAGGTACTGCGGCACTGAAGTTAAAAGACCCAGAGTGAGTCAAAATTCAGTTCCTATCTCAGTAACTACTTTAACATAAGTTACTATTAGTATTCAATACCAATTAGAATTGAGTACTGTGATATACCAGGCCCTCTTCTAAACTCCATATATAATTTATCTTAATGCAAGTAATCTTGAGACATGCTCTATGATAGGCAGCTCAAAAACTCACAAGTAAAAATGTGTGAAATGAACAGAGCCACTTAAGCCTAGGAACTTTAAACATATTGTTTGACTAGAAATGTTACAGTAAATGAATGAGATAGTACATGTTTTTGTCAAAAGAGGAAAGGTAAAAATAATACTGTTCAGGGCTGGGGTTGTGGCTCAGTGGTAAAACGCTTGCCTAGCATGTGTGAGGGTTCAATTTTCAGCACAACATGTAAGTAAATAAATAAAATAAAAAATTATCACCAACTAATAAAAATATTTTTAAAAATAACACTGTCAAGTTACAATTTCTTCATAATTATGTAAAAGATTTAACTAGGGGCTGGGGTTGAGGCTCAGTGGTAGAGTGCTCACCTAGCACGTTCGAGGCCCTGGGTTCAATCCTCAGCACCACATAAAAATAAGTAAATAAAATAAAGGTATTGTGTACAACTAAGAAATAAACATCTAAAAAAAAGATTTAACCTAAATTATAGAAAAATATTGTGCATCTTCCAAAATAAGAGTGTACTAAAACTAAGTAGAGATAACAAATGGAAATGAGACACTTTTGTAGAAAAGGAAAAAGATACTTAAAAAGGTAAATTATTGGAGTGGGAGTATAGATCAGTTGGTAGAGTTCTTGTGTCATATGCACAAGGCCCTGAGTTTAATCCCCAGCACCAAAAAAAATTAAATTATTGGGGCTGGGGCTGAGACTCAGCAATAGCACACTTGCCTGGCATGTGTGAGTCACTAGGTCCAATTCTCAGCATCACATAAAAATAAATAAAAGTCTATCAATAACTAAAAAGATTTTTTTTTCATTGTTTTATAATTTATTGTATATTTGGAAACAGTTCATATAAAAAACAGTTCACATTAACTGTGTTTATAAAAAGCACAAACACATAGAAAACTGCAAACACAGATATAATGTAGGTCCTTAGTATATTGAAGTCACAGTGATCTGGATTCAGGTTTCTTATGCAAAATACTATCTTAGTTGTATTATAATTTTTGTGTACTTTGGGTCAATATTTATTCATAGGACTAGTGAAGCAAATTAGACAATAAAAAGTAATAAATAGTTATATATTAAGGAAATTATTTTAAAAAGTAAATTTTTTTGTTCATTTGTACACACACACAATAAGTTTTATAAATAAGAACATACCCAAACTATACACTAAATAAAACAATTGCATGAATAATATACATCTGAATAAACTTAAAAACTAGAAAAATAATTAAAATGTACTGGTTACCTCTTTTATCCTATTTTTGCATCTCCATGTCATAATTATAAGCATTATTATACAACACAACTGAACTTTCCTTGCAGTTCTTTTGGAATTAGAAGTTGAAAAATAGTTGAGAAATAGAGTTATCATTTAAAAGGAGAATTTATTGACATTCAGAAGAAATACACCAACTAATAATGTATAGAAAATGATTCTTTCTTTTATTTTTTGTTGTTGTTGTTGCTTTTGAGACAACTGCTTGCTATGTTGCCCAAAATGGTCTTTAAATCCTGAACTTTCAAGAACCTCACAACTCAACCTCCAGATAAGAGCCACCATACTCATACGAAGCCATATTATTATGTATGAAAGAAATGACAGGTGAGGCACAGTGGTACACACCTGCAATCCCAACAACTTGGAAGGCTGGGGTACAAGAATCCCAAGTTCAAAATCAGCCTCAGCGACTTAGAAAGACCCTCGGCAACTTAGTGAGAAGCTCAGCAACTTAATGAGACCCTGTCTAAAAATAAAAAATAATTAAGTTGATATAGTTCAGTGGTAAAGCACCCCTGGGTTCAACCTCCATTACTAAATATAAAAAATTATTTACTTCATGGGTCTCAACATCATAGAATGGTAAACAAAAGTTATGTAAAATGGTATTCATATAATAAATACATACATTGTGACACAACCGCTTATACAATAAATGATAAAGAATTTAGTTTGATAAACCCAGTGACACACACCAATTGTTTGTAAGTATTAAAGAAATTAATTAATGAACACTTCCACAGGGGTGAAAACTATGAAACCTAAAATGTACAAATATAAATCTTTCACAGGGAAAATGACTTGATTTCCTCTAAAAGCAAACCACCATTAGAAAATATTAGAAACTAAAAGATGGACCTGGGGGTATAACTCAAGTGATTTGTCTGGCATGCCTGAGGACCAGAGTTTGTTTCCCAGCAAAACAACAACAAAAGGGTTGTTACAAATTCAAAGAGACACATTAACCAAACACATGAAACACAATATATTTCTGAGGTGCCAATTTTAACATCAAAACTATTTTTAAAATTCTTTGCTGATTTAGCCAGGCACAGCAGTGCACACCTTGTAATCCCAATGGAACAGAAGGCTAAAGCAGAAGGATCACAAACTCAAAGCCAGCCACAACAACTTAGCAAGCCCCTAAGCAAGTCAGCAAGACCATCACTAAATAAAAATATTAAAAAAGGGCTGGACATGTGGCTGAGAAACACCCCTGAGTTCAATCCCTAATAATGCTCCCCTCAAAATTGTTAACTTAGTGACATTCAGCAAATAATATGATGATCATGTGTAAATAAGAACATGGGATATGAAATTCAGAAAAAGTTACAAAATAACACCAGAAGTTAGCTGGCAATTCACCAATAAATGGGAAAAATCAAGATCATTATCAGACTCTAATGGACCACTTTTAACAAATCCCACCAACACGAGCGTATGGAAAACCGAAAATAGCATAAGATATTATACTGTACAATAAAGCCAAAAGAAATCAAGGGAAAGTATCTGTAATAATGGTAAAAAAAAAAAAAAAGAAATCTGAACCAAGTTGATAATATACTTTGGTAACACTTACTTAAAGAGCTCTCTACCTACTGAAGACTAGAAGCTTTTCCAAACAAATATAACATATTTACAAGATTATACTTTGTTATACTCTGTATAGTGTATTGATATGTACTTACATATCACATATATTTTATTACATATTCAACAGAAACATATATACAAATCTTTGAGGTAAAAATGATAAGGCTTGGACTGGGGATGTGGCTCAAGCGGTAGCACGCTCGCCTGGCATGCGTGCGGCCCGGGTTCGATCCTCAGCACCACGTACAAACAAAGATGTTGTGTCCGCCGAAAACTAAAAAATAAAATAAAAATTTTAAAAACTGATAAGGCTTTAGCTCACCAAAATCTATTTAATATGCTAAAATTAAAAATAGTCCAGGCGCAGTGGTGCACACTGTAATCCCAGTGGCTATGGAGGCTGAGACAGGAGAAATCACGAGTTCAAAGCCAACCTTAGCAACAGTGAGTTGGTTATCAGCTCAGTGAGACACTGTCTCTAAATAAAATACAAAAATAGGGGTGGGGATGTGGCTCAGTGGCCAAGTGCCCCTGAGTTCAATACCCAGTACCAAAAAAATAGAATCAACAAAATGGCAAATATGGAAATTAAGCAGTTCCTCCTTATTGATATGAAACTTTAAAAAAAAATTACACTTAGGGGCTAGAAGTACAAATCAGAGGCAGAATACTTGTCTAGCATTCTTAGCACCATAAATTTGGATCTCAGATCCCCGCCTCACCCCCTCAAAATATATGTGTGTGTGTGTGTGTGTGTGTATTTCTATCTAAAATGAGTATATAATAGATTAAAGACTGAGAATAAATTATGAAGCTCATTAGCAAAAATATCTGCTTAGCATTCATGAGACTGGTTTCTATTCCCAACAATAAGAAAAAAAGAGAAAAATTTAAAAAATACATAAAGGTACTAGATTGCATCTAAATGTGCAAAAACTGAGATTTTTTTTTAAAATGGATTTTTCACCTTATTTGTTTATTCATATGTGGTGCTGAGGATTGAACCTAGGGCCTCATACATGCTAGGCAAGTGGTCTACCACTGAGCCATAGCCCCCAATTGAGATATTTTAATGAGGACTTTCTTCTAATCAAAATTGAAATACATTATCTGTAATTTTGAACATACACACATAATGTTAATAATGATTAGGTTCTGGTTACTAGATATAGAAAAAATCATTTTTCCATTCTCATTGTCAGTGTTTATGGAATAATTAACAGTTCATCAAATAATGAAACTTGGAATTACCTACCATATGACCCAGTAACTGCACTCCTATATGTACATGTCAAAATAATTAAAACACCATTTATTTGCTATACTCCTCAAAATAATATCAACAACAGTGAAAAGTTGAAAATAAACAAGTGTCTTTCAACAAATGAATGGATAAACACAACCTGTTATACTCGTACAATGGAATATTGTTCAAGCATAAAAATAAGTTCAAATGCTTATTTTATTACACAGAAGAACTTTGAAAATATCAAGTGAAATAAGTACAAAAGTTTCATATGGTGCAACTTTTAGAAAAAGCAAAATCATACAGTGGTGGGAGGAGTCATTTTGGCCGAATGGAGAGAAAAAACTTTTGTAAATAGTAGTGATAGTTATAAAACACCAAGTACAAATAACTTGCTCAATTGTATGAATAAAATTCTGGAAAATCCAATACAAAACATATCAAAAACATAGTGTATCATGATCAAGTGGTGTTCAAATAGGGATGCAAAGTTGGCTCAACATACAGAAATCAATAAACATATTTCATCACATCAATAGACTTAAAGATAAGAACCATTTGATCATCTCAATAGAGGCAGAAAAAGCATTTGACAAAATACAGCACCCCTTCATGTTGAAAATACTAGAAAAACTAGGGATAGCAGGAATCTACTCTTAGCCCCAGGCCAACATCATTCTAAATGGAGATAAAATGGAAAGTAGTCCCTCTAAAAACTGAAACAAGACAGAGATTCCTTCTTTCACCACTTCTATTTAACATGGTTCTTGAAAAAACCAGCCAGAGCAATTGGACAGATGAAAGAAATTAAAGGGATACACATAAAAAAAGAAAACTCAAATTAGTACTATTTGCCAATGATGATTCTATACAAAGACCCCAAATTTCCAGCAGAAAGCTTCTAGAACTAGTAAGTGAGTTCAGCAAAGTAGCAGGATACAAAATCAACACTCATAAGTCAAAGGCATTTCTGTGTTATCAGTGACAAATCCCCTGAAAGGGAAACAAAGAAAATTACCCCATTTACAGAGCCTCAAAAAAAATTACTTGGGAATCAACCTAACTAAAGATGTGAAAGACCTCTACAACAAAAAATTACAGAACGTTAAAGAAATAAATTTTAAAACACTCTTCTTAGAAGATAGAAAGATCTACCTTGTTCTTGGATAGGCAGACTTAATATTGTCAAAATGACCATACTACCTAAAGTATTACACAGATTTAATGCAATTCCAATCAAAATCCCAATGACATTCCTCAGAGAAATGGAAAATGTAGTCATGAAATTCATTTGGAAAAATAAGAGACCCAGAATAGCTAAAGTAATCCTTAACAAGAGAAATGAAGCAGGTAGCATCACTATGCCAAAACTTTATACTACAGAGCAATGATAACTTAAAACTGCATGGTATTGGCACCAAAATAGACTTGTAAACTAATGGTACAGAATACAAGGTACAGACACTAACTCACATAATTACAGTTATCTTACATTAGCCAAAGGTGCCAAAAACATACATTGTAGAAACAAATGGTGCTGGGAAAAATAGAAATTCATATGCAACAACATGAAATTAAACCTTTGTCTCTCACCATGTACAATACTCACCTGAAAGTGGAGCAAGGACCTAGGAATTAAACCAGAGATCCTGCGTCTAATAGAAGAAAAAGTAGGCCCAAACCTCCATCATATTGGATTAGGCACCTACTTTCTTAATAAGACTCCTATAACGCAAGAAGTAAAATCAAGAATTAATAAATGGGATGGATTCAAACTAAAAAGCTTCTTCTCAGCAAAAGAAACAATCAATGAAGTGAATAGAGAACCTAGAGCTAGGAAGCAACTTTTTAACACTTGCACATCAGATAGAGCACTAATCTCTAGGGTATATAAAGAATTTAAAAGGCTAAACACAAAAAAAATAGAATAGACAATTTATTGATGTATGTACATTCTATGTATGTATTATATGTCAGAATGCATTCTACTGTCATGTATGACTAAAAAAAATAAATAAAAGTTAAAAAAAACAATAAATGGGACAAGGAAATGAACAGACACTTCTCAGAAGAGGATATATAATCAATCAACAAATATATGAAAATATGTTCAACATCTCTAGCAATTAGACAAATGCAAATCAAAACTACTCTAAGATTTAATTTCACTCCAGTGAGAATGGTAGCTATTAAGAATACAAACAACAGGGCTGGGGATGTGCCTCAGTGGTAGAATGCTCACTTAGCATGAGTGAGGCCTTGGGTTCGATCCTCAGCACCACATGTAAATAAATTAATTAAATAAAGATACTGTGTCCAACTACAACTAAGAAATAAAGATTTAAGAAATTTTAAAAAATACAAACAACGATAAGTGTTGGTGAGGATGTGGGGAGAAAGGCACACTTATACATTGCTAGTGGGACTGCCAATTGGTACAAGCAATATGGAAACCGTATGGAGATTCCTTGGAAAACTGGGAATGGATCCACATTTTGACCCAGTTATCCTACGCTCTATACCCAAAGGACCTAAAAACAACATACTACAGGGACACAGCTACATCAATGTTTACTGCAGCACAATTCACAATAGCTAGCTAAACTGTGAAACCAACCTAGTTGCCCTTCAGTAGATGAATGGACACAGAAAATATGGTATATATACACAATGGAATAAAAGAGCAATAAAAGAGAATAAAATCACAGCATCTGCCAGTAAATGGATGGCATTGTAGAATATAATGCTAAGTGAAGTTAGCCAAATCCAAAAACCCAATATTGAATGTTTTCTTTGATATAAGGAGCCTGATTCATAGTAGGGTTGGGAGGCGGAACAAGGAAACATTAAAGGAAGTCTAGATAGGGCAAAGGAGTGACAGGGGAAGGGAGGGGGTATGGAGGTAGGAAAGTTGGTGGAATGAGATGGACATCATTACCCTAAGTAATGAAGACACAAATGGTGCAAATATACTTTGTATACAACTAGAGATATGAAAAATTGTGCTCTATATGTGTAATACAAACTGTAATGCATTCTGCTGCCATATTTAACAAATTAGAATCAAAAATTTTAAAACATTAGTTAGTTAGTTAATATTGCAAATACTATGTAGTGGTTATTTATCATAACAAAGTAGTTTACTAGAATAAAAATTGTGGAGGAGGCAAATGACGATATATATACAGATAATGTCTGTCCATACCATTTCTTAGAAGGGCTTATACAGAACAGTAACAAAATAGAAATGAACTTTCTTAGCACTCATATCTTGATTCCTACATGTCATATCCCATAATAAACCAGACATCCAAGGAAAAATAGCTTGCATCAGCAGGCAAGAAAAAACCTTAAACTTTATATTGTTGTGCACAGAAAATTTTAAATGAATATTAATAAGAAAGACTAAGGTCTAGATAAAAAATAAGAACTTATAAGAATACTAAATGAGGCTGGGTTTGTGGCTCAGCAATAGAGCACCCACCTAGCATATGTTAGGCACTGGATTTGATCCTCAGTACCACACAAAATAAATAAATAAAATAAAGGTACTGTGTCCACTAAGTGTGTGTGTGTGTGTGTGTGTGTGTGTATACACATACACACACACACACACAAATGACCAAATTTGGGACAATATCAGTAAATATAAAAATCACATTGATTAGTTTCATCCATAGAATAAAGCAAATTTCCATACTGATATAAATAAGTGGAAGATAAAGTATAAAATATAAAATTCCAATTGCAACTGGACTTGGTGGCACTAAGGAGAGATTGATCTTGGAGTAGCATTGACTCCCACCCACACTGATTTTTATTATAGTAAAATACACTTAACTTAATCTTCACTATTTTAATGATTTCTTAACTATAAAGATCAAATGTATTAATTACATTTGCCTATGATCACAGAAATTTGAAAAGGTGTAGAGAGATGATTGAAAGTTTTGAAGCCTGGTTGTATCCTGGTATTGTATGTATTAAAAAGAATAAAGTTTGAAGCCCAGCTTAGGCAATTTAGAGATCTTGTCTCAAAAATCAAATAAAAATTCAAAAAGGGCACCAGGAAAGCAGCATAGTGTTAGAGCAATTGCCTAACATGAGCAAGGCCCTCTGCTTAATCCCCAGTACCTAAGAACAAATAAACAAACAAACAAAAAACAATAAAACACACAACAAATGTTTGATTTTTTTTTAAATTACATCTATCACTTAATAACAGTTGCAAGCAAGAAACACCAATGTATAATTAATTTAGTAGATAAAATGAAGAATATTTGTAGTATCATCTTTAAAAGGTATTAATTATAAGACAAATAAGCAAAATAACATCACTAGCAACAAGATCAACAATATATACCCCTTTGGCAATGAAATTATAGAAGCATAAAATCATTTTCATAGCATTTGTTCCAAAAACTAATAAAATCAATCACAAAGATTAGACAAACACAAAAAAGGGGGCAGTAATGGGCAGAAATTCTTTAGAATGCTCAAATAATAAAGATCATTAAAATAAAAAAATGGAGAAATGCCCGAAAAGAGGCACAGGACAACTTTATATAATGTAGAAACAAACTTTCAATCACAGACTCATAAAATTTCATTGACACTAACAACCCAAATATCAATAAGGTATGTGGATCAGTTAAAATGATATATAAATGACAATATCCTGGTTTAGAGAACTAAATAATATAAGAAAGGAAGGGAAAAATATAAAATTACTATGTACTGCTACATTAACATATTTTAAATCCAACAATTATTTCAATTTAAAAACCTTTTACAGAAGTTATACAAGTATTTAACTCTTTCCGATCTGAAATTGGTCTCAAAGAGCCATTAAAATAATATAATGCTCTGGAAAAAAAGGAAAAAAAACTTCTTGCATGCAAATATTATTTCACAAATTCCATATAAAATTTTAACATGAAGGGAAGTATATACTTTATAATAAATTTATGTTCAACTAATCAATAATTTAAAGTGCAAGTATCAATAGCTGTACCATAAAATAATTAAATCTTCACTAAATTTTATAAAAACTCACTAGAAGTTATATAAAATGACCAGAAAAAACCTAAACAACCTCAAACCAATAAAATTCATATTAATGGCCAAATAATCAATGGTATATTCTAGTTTTACACACACTAGAATAATTTCCCAGAGTATTTAATCAAGAGTAACAAAAATGATAATACTAAAATAAAATGATAAAAATTATAACCAGAGATATGAAAAATTGTGCTGTATACATGTAATAAGAATTGTAATGCATTCCACTGTCATTTATTTTTTTAATTTTTAAAAACTGAAAATACTATTATAAAAGGATATAAAATGATTTATCAATAATAAATTGGAAAATTGTTCCCAATCACTACAGTTAACAAAAGTTATGAAATATTGTAGGAATGAAAAAAAAATGTTCAACTGTACTGGCAGTATCCCAATACAATAATCTAATTAGAAACAGACATACATACCTTGAAGTTGGATAGGAAGACTCAATTTTAAAGTGATCTATTCTCTAATTAATCTATTAAATTTGGTGCAAATGAAATTAAAACTGCATTTTTTCCAATGTGTAAAATAATTGAATGCATCAAGTGAGAAAAAAAATGCAATTATAAACACGGAAAATTCTAAAAAAGAAATGAGAACTGAATGGAACAAATGAGACTGTACAAATCATTAGTAAATGAACTGTCAATAGAAGGTGTGGCAAACAATTGAAGCCAAATACAGCTAATTTTATGTAGTAATTTTCTATGATTATGATAGAACTTAAAAGAAGTAACAGTAAAAGTCAAGGCAAGAAATTTGAATACTTATTATGCTAACAACATAGCAGTGATTAGTAGACCAAGAAATCAACTGACAAAAATATTTGATGGAAAAATAGGAAGACAATGCAAATAAATGTATGCTACTAATATAAACATGTTTGTCAAGAAAAACACAAAACACAGAGGCAATAAAGCAGGATTATATTTCAACACATAATTTGTATACAACCAAAAATAAAATTATAGCACAGTAAAGAAAATGGAAAAACACACATACGCGTATATATTATATATACATATTTCATTTACAATATATGACATGTTAACATAAGTATAAATGAATTCTTAGTAATCAGTAACAAAAAGTCTTATTATAGGGAAGTGAAAATAAAGGAACAAGAATTTGAAATAATACAAATGAATACTAATATAATATGAAGATGATCCAGTTTAACAGAAAAAGAAGGGACTTTCTTTTTAATATACATTATCAATGATCAAGAAAATACGGATATCTAATGTTTACACAGTATTAGAAAATGGGGAATGCTGATTAAACAATGGAAGAACTTACTCCAATTAGGAGGAAATTTACTCAATTGTAGATTTTGGAAATACTTTTCCCCGGCAATTCCAATCCACAGAAAATATTCCAAAGTAGCTGAAAAATTCAAATTTATACATAAGGATGTTTACCAAATCGAGAATACAGAGCTAAGATCAACCCATGAAAAAAATACAAATTGTATCAATTTAATAGCAAACAGCATTAGAGTATGAATTAGAAGGAGAAAAAAATTTAATAAATTAAAATATTAGCTTAGCATGGTGGCACATCCCTATAGTCCCAGAGAATTGAAGACTGAGGCAGTAGGATTGCCAAGTTCAAAGTCAGCCTCAGAAATACCTTCTGCAACTAAGCAAGACACTGTCTCAAAATAAAAAGGACTGGGGATGAAGCCTAAGTGGCAAAGCACCAAGGGATCATTTCTCAGTACCCAAAAAAAAAAAAAAAAAAAAAACCTGCTTCACAAGATTCTGCATTCTTTAATATTTTAAAGTCATGTTCAAATTTATCCTGTCATAAGTGATACTTATAAATGCATGCACTTTATACTTATGGAAAACTTCTCTGGACACAAATGTTTCTTCCATTGCACTTCCTGAGATAAAGTCCAACAGCAAGAATAAAGACAATTAATACAACTAAGTATTAGAATTTTCTGGGCTATATTTTAGGTCTCTTTTCAAAAACAAGCTTTCTGAGTTCAGTTCTTCTGATGAGCAAGGAGTGTCCACTGCAACACACATTAAGTATAAAGTCTTCATTCATTATGCAGAACATATTTTAGTTTTGAGGAAGAAGGTGGTAAAAACAATGGCATGCATTTCTTTCCAGTAATTCCCTGAAAGGACAAATAGAAAAATGGGAAAAGTTTAGGAGCAAACTTAGTATCATCAGCAAGGACTATAAAGTGCAACATTCATTCTATTATCAAAAATTCCTACTGGAATTTATAACAATAAGGAGATCAGATATTAGCCTTCTTTTTGTAACTTAATATTAACTGATCCTCTGCATATGATATGATGCTCATACTATCTATTTGGCTGCTTATATCTCAATGTTATCATTTATATACAGAATATTATAAAGAAAAGGTACATGGTCTATACATGTGTTTATACACACAAAAAAATAACAATGTCTAATCAAATATCAGGAAAAAATAACAATATGAAAAATAAAGAGGATGCTGGACACAGTGGCAAATGCCTGTAATCCCAGTGGCTCAGGAAGCTGAGACAGGAGGATCACCAGTTCAAAGCCAGCCTCAACAAAAAGTGAGGCACTAAGCAACTCAGTGAGACCTGTCCCAAATAAAATACAAAATAGGGCTGGTGATGTGGCTCAGTGGTTGAGTGCCTCTGAATTCAATCCCTGATTCCCATCCCCCCAAAAAATATTTCTGTTAAAAAAAATTAGAGAGAGGCTTTGATGGAGCTATAAAGAGAACATAACATAAAAATCATGTGGACATTGTTAAAAAGTGTTGACCCACAACACAATAGTTGTCACCGTATAAAACTGTTTCAGGATATTCAACCTCAACACATGCTACTGCAAACTAGTAACATCAAATAGCCATTAAACTTAGGAAAAACAGGCTATATAAATAAACTTATATCACTAAAGCACCCCATTCCCCATCAAATGGGCAGTCAGTGGCCCTTATAGTCATACCGCCAAGTGAGAGATAGGAGTGAAGAACACATGAATTAAATTACTCCAACAGATCTTTCATTGCTAGTACATATCATTCACAGGATTAAAACCAAGGATGACAGAAGTATTCTTTCTTGAAACTATCATCTGTTAACAAGAAAAACAAAACAATTTAAGCATATCACTCTGAAGAACTGCTAAGGTAGTAGGGTAAGTGGATATTCATGTTTAATATTTTTAGAAATGTCAGTTAACAGTTACAAGTACTGTCTTGTTAATCAACCCTGCAGCTGAGTTAACTTTAACATAAGTCATGATTCACAACTTCAGTCAGCAATTATGGTGGTTTCCATAAAATTATCTTTTTGTCATAGTACTGTTATTTGCAAAAGCAAATATATTATCAATTTCTTTTTGTTGTTGTTGTTGTTTTTGTTTTGTTTAAATTTTTGTTTTGGAGTAGCAGGGATTGAACTCCAGAGCACTCAACCACTGAGCCACATCTCTAGCCCTATTTTTTATTTTATGGAGACAGGTCTCACTGAGTTGCTTAGTGCCTCACTGAATTGCTGAGGATGGCTTTGAACTCAGGATCCTCCTGCCTCCACCTCCCAAGCCACTGGGATTATAGGCATGAGCTACCATGCCCAGCTCAATTTCTTAATTAAACATTTGGTCACTTACTTTATTGAATTAGTTATGTTGTCATGGTTGCTAATAAGTAAGTAAAATAAACAAATGGCACACTGTGTGCACACACGTAATACCTTTACTACCTTTTGATCAGCTAATTCAGGGGCTGGTCAAGTAATCAGTGGCAGATTGTTTTCCTAAAATACATAAAGCCCTGAGTTCTATCCCCCCAAACTGCAAAAAATAAAAAAGACAAATCTATTTACCAATCAAAATCCCAATGGCATTCCTTATAGAAAAGCAATCATGAAATTCATCTGGAAAAATAAGAGACCCAGAGTAGCCAAAGCAATCCTTAGCAAGAAGAATGAAGCAGGTGGCATTACTATTCCAGACCTAAAACTATACTACAGAGCAATAGTAACTAAAATAGCATAGTATTGGCACCAAAACAGACTTGTAGACAAATGGTACAGAAGAGAGGACACAGAGACTAACCTATATAATTACAATTATCTTATATTAGACAAAGGTGCCAAAAATGTACATTGGAGAAAAGATAGTCTCTTCAGCAAATCTTGCTGAGAAAACTGAAGTCCACATTTAACAAAATGAAATTAAACCTCTATTTCTCACCATGCACAAACTCAACTCAAAGTGGATCAAGGACATAGGAATTAAACCAGAGACCTTGAACCTACTGGAAGAAAAAATAGGCCCAAATCTCATCATCATGTTGGATTAGGCCCCACTTTCTTAATAAAACTCCTGTAGTGCAAGAATTAAACCCAAGAATTAACAAATGGAATGTATTCAAACTAAAAAACTTCTCAGCAAAAGGAACAATCAGTGGGGTGAACAGAGAGCCTACAGAATGGGAGCAAATCTTTACCACTTGCACATCAGATAGATTACTAATCTCCAGGATATATAAAGAAATCAAAAGCCTTAACACCAAAAACACAAATAACCCAATCAATAAATGGGCCAAGGAAATGAACAGACATTTCTTAGAAGAAGATATACAATTAATCAACAAATATATGAAAAATGTTCAACATCTCTAGCAATTAGAGAAATATGAGTGAATCAAAACTACTCTGAAATTTCATCTCACTCCAGTGAGAATGGTAGCTATTGTAGCTCAGTGGTAGAGTACTAACTAGCCCAGCGCATGCGAGGTATTGGGTTCTGATCCTCACCACCACATAAAAATAATAAAATGTATTTTAAAAAGGAAAAAAAAACTAGAAATAGAACCATAATATGACTCAACTAACTCACTCCTTGGTATTTATCCTAAAGAACTAAAATCAGCATACTAAAACAATATAGCCACTTCAATGTTTACAGCAGCATAATTCACAATAGCTAAATTTTGGAATCAGCCCAGATATCCATCAGGAGATAAATAGATCAGGAGATAAATAGATCAGGAAAATGTGGCGTGTACACACACACACACACACACACACACACACACACACATAATGGAATTTTACTCAGTCATAAAGAAGAATAAAATAATGGCATTTGACAGTAAATAGAGGGAAATGGAGAACATAAGTAAAAAAAGCCAGACTCAGAAAAATCAAGGGTCAAAAGTCTTCTCTCATATGTGAAAGCTATAGCAAAATAAGGAAAAGATGGTGAAGAGTGGGGTAAGCGGGGATTGGATATCATATAGGGAAGATAAGTAGAGGAAGGAGAATTAGGAGGAGAGAGGAAGGGAGTGAAAGGGGGAGAATAGGGATTTAAATCAAATTAAATTCCATGCATGTATGATTTTGTCAAAATGAACCTGACTACTATGTATATATAATTATTGGTGCAGCCAATCCGGAAAGCAGTATAAATATTCCTTGGAAAACTGGGAATGGAACCACCATTTGACTCAGCTATCCCACTTCTCTCGGTTTATACCCAAAGGTCTCAGCCATATCAATGTTTATAGCTGCACAATTCACAATAGCTAAATTAGGGATCCAACCTAGATGCCTTTCAGTAGATAAATGGATAGGGAAACTTTGGCATATATACACAATGGAACATTACATAGCATTTAAAGAGAATAAAATTCACGGCATTTGCAGGTAAATTGATGAAGTTGGAGAATATAATGCTAAGTGAAGCAAGCCAATCCCCCCAAAACAAAGGCTGAATATTTTCTTTGATATGAAGATGCAGATGCATAATAGCAACTGGGGGGAGTGGGGAGCATGGGAGGAATGGAGGGATAGGGTAATGGGCAAGGAGGGGAAAGTAGGGGGGAAAGGGGTAGGAAAGATGGGGGAATGAGATGGACATCATTACCCTAAGTACTTGTATAAGACATGAATGGTGTGAAAATATTTTGTGTACACCCAGTTTCTTGAAAAATTGTGCTCTATATTTATAATATGAAATGAATTGCATTCTGTCATCATGTGTAACAAATCAGAATGAAAAAAAAAATTCCACAGGATAGTGTGTATATCAGAACTAGTTTCCTGAGCTTAGTTAATGTCTCACCTGAAAATGGCACCAGAATCTTCTTACCTATGCTTTGCAGTTAAGATGTAAAAATTAAGGACTCCAAAGGAAGATATTCCTGATGATTTCATCACCTGTACTCAAGTTACCTTCAATATATCTCTCATTGTGAATACCTGAAAAATGTAACATCCAATGAGCAATGGATAGATACGAACCAAGCATAAGAACATAAAAAATCAGGATAACATCATGTTGATCAGGCATATTCAATTAGCAAACACAACTGCAAAAAAACACTTTCTATTTTAGCCAACATGGTTAGCACAAATGCCAAAAATATTCAAATATTTCCCCTGCTAATTTTGTGTGAGCTATAAAATACTAAAATTTTATTTGAAATCTTTCAGCACAATGAACCAAAGGAAAAAACAAGCAAACAAACAATCCATTCTTCATTCAAATCAAAATTAAATAAGGAGGCTAGAAACAAGGTTCAGTGGTAAAGCATGTGGTTACATGCTTTTACATCAAATGCAACATCTCTACAATATCTCTAATTAGTCCCCATAAATATGATCTTGTTATTAAAATTTACTCACTTTATAGAATTTTTAGTTCTATTTTTTACTCATTTGTTAATCAAAATACAACTGCTTGGCACCTACCTATAATTCCATCTTCTTCCTTCTTTTCTTGGATAATCCAATACTATTTATTCTCTTAAACTGCATACTCTTCATAAAATCATTGAAAAAAAATCATTCACAAAGGCCTCTGGGAAGACAAAGCTGGATATGACAACCAAATGCTCCAACGATGGTGAGTTGCAAGAATGAAAATAAGTACAAACTGTCTCCTTAACACTTCTTTCTTGTTTAATTGTTCATGTTTTAATACCTTTATAAAAACTAAAAGAAGATAAAAGAAACACTCCTTCTATTCTCATCTCTCTACAGAGGACTGGTAAGTTTTTACCTTATTCTTCCAGACAACTTTTCTATTTCCATTAGACATATTCATTTTAGATTTTTTTCACGTAGCAATTTACAAATGTGGATGGATCTTTTGAATTTTAACTCATATATAAAAATGCCAACAGGATTATAAAATAACATTTTAACAATAGGAAATATTACCTCACTATAAAAATCTCATTTCCAAAATGTTATAAATATTTTATAGTTAACCATTAATACTTCAGCTAGGACAAAGAGGCATAAGCATTCAAATCTATAACAAACAATTATTCAATATCTGTTCAACTCAAAATACTTCAAAACCTACATCAATATTGAAATACTTCTGTGCAAAATTTACATTGATGTTGAGTAAGCCATAATAAATACAATCTTTCTTTCACTGGTTGATATTTCAGTTGTTTACATTATGTTTTTAAAGTAAACACATAATACTTTCTTCCTAGCAAATGTTTAAGTATTCCAACATTTGGAATTGGCTATTCCAATAGCCAATTATTACATTTAAAATATTTTATACCTACAGAATTTGATGATCTATACCAAATTCTATTCAAAAAATGAGGATCTATACTTTGATCAACACAAGAATTTTTATTTAAAAAAATCCTTCTTTATGTAACAGGTAACATGACTTGTCTTTGATTATCACATAAATGAATTATATATAGGTCACAAGAAAATTTCAAAAATAATATCAGAAAAAACAAACTATTCATAATTATTGTTGTTTTGTTCTCACAGGGATATACAAACATGGAAACAGATTTGGAATTCAAAGTAATAGAGCTTAGTATTACTATAAAATTATAGTTAGAAATAATAATAAATTGGATTCTAGAAATATGTTCAAGCTAAAAAATAAAAGTTTCATCACTTGTAAAATAAAAAGGCCTGGGGCTATAGTGTAGTGGCAGAGCACAAGCCTATATCATTCATGAGTCTCTGGGAAAAATCCCAAGCAAAAATATAAAAATTAAAGTAAAATAAAATATAAATCATTAAACAAACAAATGAGAAAAGCTGTAATGAGCAATATCCCAACTATTTAACTAAAACATGATTTCAAAGGCATGTACTTGCAAGTAAATTCGCAGAGAATAAATATAACCAGGTAACAATAATTGTACCGATCTTTTTAATTCTCTCTTTTTTTAAAATGGGAATTTCCTTCTCATATCTTCTACTTGGTACCTGAGGTCAAACTGTATGCCAGGGTAATTGTTTAAATATATAATGCACACAAACAGCAATGATCCTGATCAGTGAGGAGATGCAGACACAATTTACCTATTGCTCTCTCACAAAACAGCAAAATGTTTGTCTTTATATTAATTCACCAATGGACTGTAAAAGCATTTACAGCAATCAATTTAACTATGGAGTTTTACAATGAAATATTTACAAATTTATACTTTCTTGAGACCCAGAGCACATGGCAAAACTAGTTATTTTCAAATGACAAGGGTAACTGGTATTTACAAAGTTGTCTTGAATTTTGTCATGCAGTCCAAGAACATATAATACTATATTAGGTCGAAGAGGTAGAAGGAAATTTTTCTTATAAAAGGCATTTTCTACAATGCTTATAAAAAATACTATTAAAATGTAGCAATACAACTACAAACTTATGAAGTATATAATACAAGCAAATAACTATGGTTAAAATGTATTTTTTTTCTTTTGATGGAAACTCAAAAGCTTAAAATACACATATTTTAACCTTTTCCTTCCCATAACTCAATAAACAGATATTTAATAAAACCTACAACTTTGTGTATTTCATTGGCAAAAAATTTCAAAGAACAATCAAATGATGAAATTTTACAATGAATTATTTACAAAATTATACTTTGTGAGACTCTATACATCTAGAAGGACAACTAGATGTTGAAAATTAAAATTTTGGCTTTACCTTATTTACAAAGTTGTCTTGAATATTGTCATGCAACCAAGGGAACACATACATAACATTGTATAGTTCCAAGAGGTAGTACAAACTCTCTTTAATCATTTATATCTTGAATGTTGACAGCAAAGGGGAAAAAAAGATATAAGGAAGCTTGGAACATCCAGAAAAAGACGATTGGATTTAACTGTTACTTCATTTGAGTATTTTTAAATATGCAATTCATACATGGCAAACTGTAGACTTCCATGGAAATGGAGTTAATTGCATAGTGTCTTCCTATTTTCTTATTTTCTCCTTCTAACATCTATATTAATATATGATAAATTTTTATAGCTCTAAGAGCTACTTATGAATAACCAATTTAACTGCCACATTAATCAAAAATGACCATAGCACTACTAATTTTGTGGATTTACAAAATTTATACTTGTGAGACGCTAGAAATACATGTTTGAAATAAAAAAATTATTTCCCCATTATTTATAAAGTTGTGGTTTTTTGCCATGTAGTAAAAAAATGAACCACAAAATTTAGAAATTCTATAAAACATGTAAGAAGAAAGAATTGCATCATGAACGTAAGTTTAGCAAAATAAGATATGTCTACTTATCTATTACATAGACACATTGTATTTACATTAAATGGATACCCTGGAATGATAATCTAATTTTACTTGTAAATGTGGTAAAATACCACTATCTTCTCTAACATGACAGTATATACACTAATAACATGCAAGCACAGAAGCTTTTGTCAATGGAATATACAAGTAATTTGTACAATCACAGAAATATATTCACGTTTTTCCAAAAGGTAAAAATAATACTTTACCATTAAAAGAAAAATATTTCTTCTTTTTCTAATTCTCATCAACTCACATGCATCTAAAAATGCTGAAATATTATAAAGCATCTATTACAGATATTAAATAAACCCCCAAAAGCTAACCACCTAATGCTGTTAAAGTCATTTATAATTATTTATATTTCAACTAGTTTAACAGTTTAACAAAGTAATGGTTGCAATATATAAATGTTCACCATCTCTACCAAAACAAAAACAGAAGTAAGCAAAAGGATTGTACACGTACATGAAACTGTGATCATAAAAAAATCCATCCTTTCCATATACCTTCCAACAATAAATTTTAATATGTAAAAAAGTACATGGCTGTATTAATTTAAAAAGGTTATTTTCCAAAATGTATATGCATCAGCAATGCCATTCTGGGGGAAAATGTTCAAAACATATAAATGTATACTTTTTGTATATACTCACACATCCACATACTACACATTCATGCGTCCACACACATGAACACACAGATGTGATGCTGACATTTAGTTAATTCTAGCTCAACACAGAGTGTGTTCATGCCTCCTCACAGACAAAAAAAGGCAAAAAAAGTTAAGAGCAAGGGTAATGAATCATTTTACAAAATGACTCTAATCACAAATAATGATTCATAACACAGAAATATGGATTGATTAATTGCAAGAAGGATTTCAGAAGTCATACATTTCTTGAAACATGTTTTAAAACGTACTAACTATATATACATATCTGTGTAAAAATCCTTCTAAATAGAGGCTTGGGTTTTTGCATTTTGTTAATTGCATTTCAGTTAACAAAAAAACACTTTCTGTCCTATAATTTATTTTATTTTTTTATTTATCCTATTTATTTTATGCAAAATATATTCACAAAATGTGACAGAAAATTCTCCACATCTACAAATGTAAACAACATGTGAACATATACATAACAACTGAAAACAAAAAAAAAATGTATACCCAAAATTGCATATATACCATGTATATATGACATGAATATATGTGTGTATCACTCATATCCATACAGGTAGATATATAGTTATATATGCTACATATATTATAAGAACATTTCCTATCATATACCAAAATCTAAAAATTGAGGGCAGTGATCCAATGACTCTTTCAATCTTTTCACATGGAAGTCATATAAAAACCATCTCTGAACATAGGGCCAGCTGCTAAAACTCCATCCTTATATATTAAGTCCATATCTTAAATTTGCTAAATTTAAAGTAGTTTAGCAATCCCTCTAAGCAATAAACAGAATCATAATCATTTCTCAAATGCAAAATATCAGACATTTTTCTTATTAGAAATATTCCCTAATAGTTTTGTGTGGCATACACATACCTCTGTCATACAAAGCCCACCTGGTTGTCAATGTTAGTGTTCATAAAGGTTGATCTCTTCTTCAACTTCATCATGAAAAGGAAAGCTCATATCATAGACATTTAACAGTGAGACATTTGCAAAACATAGATATACCCATGAGTTCCACACATATAGCAGCCTTAACAAAATTCCAGGGGCTGGAGTTGTAGCTCATGGGACAGGAGTTATAGCTCAGCAGTAGAGCACTTGCCATATATGTGTGAGGCACTGGGTTTGATCCCCAGCACTACATATAAATAAGGAAATAAAATAAAGGTCTATCAACAACTAATAAATAAATAAATAAGCAGATAAATGGAGTTCTGCATTTAACAGTTCTGTGCATGTAGTATTCGTGGAAAAAGAATACTAAAGTCTAATACAAAAGTTTAATCAAAGGAATTCAATTTACATCATTCAAAGGTAGTCTTTTCTTTAGTCATCTTTCTATATAGTTCAAACTCGTGGCTAACAATCTCTATATTTAATCAAGAAAATGTCAGAAAACAGTTACATTGAGACGCTGCATAGAGTGAATTCTCAAATGTACTTTAAAAATGCTTCTTCTAATTAATATATAAAGCATTTTTAATATCTCCTTCTTTATTACTCTTAAACACTGAAAAAAATGAACATATAATTTATTCCATACTAAAACATGTAAGACTATATTTACCAAATGTGTTTTTGCAAATTTCCCCTAGGAAAACAGCTGTTTTATCACAGAAACCATTTTTAAAACATCCTAATAAACATTAAAAATCAATGTGCTTGTGTTTCTCTAATTAGATTTTAGGAAAGATTAAAACAATACAAATAAAAAGAATGAAAAGTAATACATGATTAATTTCATTCTGACTCTTGTAGAATACAAGAAACTCATACACATTAGTCATTCAATTATTATATCTGCACTGAAATACTATTATGCCACCACAATTCTCCCAAGTATTTCCCTAGACTCATAAGCTTATTATTTCCTAAAAAATAATAAAATTTGAAGATTTAGAAATGTTTTACAATACTAACAAGAGGGAAAAAAGAATATATTTGCTGTATATGCTTGCAAGTATTACATATGTAAGGTTTTAATTGCAAAGATCATTGTAAGGAAAAACAAATACTTTTGGCTTTTTTGTTTGCCTAAGGTATAGAAGAATACAATTAAAGGTATGCAACAAATTTTATGAACCCAGGAGAATAAATAGACCAAATTTTGTTTTGTGCATGTATACCATAATAGATCCCCTCATTATAGTTATCATGCACCAATAAAAAATTATAAAATATCTTTTGCCCAGTGCCTAACAATGGGAAGTTTCCATTTTATTGTTGTATAATATGCTCTAAATATTTTCAACTGATGTCATTTGTGTCTTCTCCAACACTTTTTAAAATGCCAACTTCAGATTTATAAAAAAAAAAAAAGAATGAGTTCCATCATGTCTTCACAACTGCCACACCAGAAAGATATATTGAAGAACCTCTGGAAGCAAGGGAATTGGGTAAAAAAAAAGTAAACTGGTTTAGATGACAAACACTTCAGCCTTCAGCTATAGAAGCAGTACCAGAACAGTCATATAATGGAGCATGAACAGTATCTGCAATGCATAATATTTCTAAGGAAATCCTTATTTGTTTCCATCTCTTTGCCTCAGCTCTTCAGAATTAACAGTGAAATAGAATAAACTCATTTTAAGAAATATGTATTAATAAATCTATAATATGGCATTATCCTCAAATTTTTCCCATTTTAGGAATAAATTTTTAATTTATTTATACTAAAATGTAATCATGTTCATATTATATAGTTTTCAGGTCACAGAATTACATATGCATTTTCATTCATTTTTATATGGTCAATTAATTATTCTTACCCACTAACACATAAACTCTGTCATATGCTTTCCAATAGCAATGCCCCCTTGATATATCTAATTAAGATCTTTCACAATGGAAAACTTCAAATGAACCCATGTTATACAACATCCTATAGATTTATTCTCCAGTGAGAAAAACTTTAAGGAATTTGAGACACTCAACAAAATGGACAACACCTTAAGAGATTATTTCCATTTAAAAAAAAAAAACACGGGGCCTGGGGATGTGGCTCAAGCCGTAGCGTGCTCGCCTGGCATGCGTGCGGCCTGGGTTTGATCCTCAGCACCACATACCAACAAAGATGTTGTGTCCGCCGAGAATTTAAAAAATAAATAAATAAATATTTAAAAAAAAATAAAAAATAAAAAAAAACCCAACTAGAAATCTGGAAGCATACCTTTTTAATTGATGAAATAGGCAACTTAAAAACAATGCAATTTTCCCCACTTTTTTTAGTCTAGCATTATGGTACAATAAGAAAGACCTGATTCTTGACCTAACCCCTAACAAAGAATAGGATAAAACAGGGTAAAGCTGAAGGGCAAACTTGGCCTTCACTTCACTAGAGGGCAAAATTCTTACACCTACTATTCATTCATGTATTAATTCTATCAATAATTTTGATAGAGTATACCAATGAAACAAAAATTAATTAATTGGTAAAATTAATTTTACCAATTGTGTCAGCCCTTTGTGACAGAGGGCAGGAAAAAAAGGACACTATGTCCTCTGGTGATTCCTTAATGTTTACATTTTCCTCATAAAGTAAAGTCAAGTCTACAACCTCTTCAAACTACATTTCTAAATTTTGCCATGTAATCATCTCACACAAATTAAATAACAAGTCATATATGAAAGTGTCATTATGACTTCAACAATTTCTAATGGATGCATTTGTTATTTTTGCTCCAACAGCACTCTGGGCCACAAGACACTTGGCAGATAAAATGCCTAATTGGTCTATATAATTTGAATTCAGTGTCTAGGCAAGTTCATTAAAGAGAGTTTTACCTAATAGATAAGTTAACCACAAATTACAAGATCAACCTAGAAAATAATTGCAGTAACTTATTCTCAGAAAAAGGACGATTTTATTCAATTCAAGTCAATGTAAAAGTAAGTAAGTTTCTTTGTTTCAAGTTTGGATTTATTATTCAGCTGTCGTTATTATGGGAAATAACTGACTTGACCTGAATATATCCATATTATTTACAACTTCTAATCTTGACCTGAATATATCCATATTATTTACAACTTCTAATCTTGACCTGAATATATCCATATTATTTACAACTTCTAATCTTGATCTGAATATATCCATATTATTTACAACTTCTAATCTCTGTAGTGACTAATTTTACAAAGTTTCTAGGAAAACAGACTATTGTAACACTATTCTCATAGAGAACTACCATTAGAAGATACTAATGAAGTCATATCCAAAGGAAATAAAATCACTGCATCAAAGAGACTCCTGTATTCTCATGATCATTCTAGTACTATTCAGAAGATCCAACATATGCAATCAAATGAGTCATCCATCAGAAGTTAGATGAAGAAAATGTGGTGTGTACATGACTCTGTGTGTGTATACTTTTTTGAATTCATAAAAAAGGTAAAATCATGTGATTTATGTCAACATGGATGGGAAGAGATATTGTTCTACAGCCCAGTAGGGTTATTGTTATAGTATGGATATGAGGTGTCCCCAAAAAATCCTGTGTCCCTGGCAGGAATAATAAGAGGTGAAATGATTAGATTAGGTGACCTGTAATCCGAATCAATCCCCCTTAGTTTGAATGGACTGACTGGATAATAACTGTAAGCAGATGGGGTGTAGCTAAAGAGGGGAGTCACTGGGGTATGGCTTGGAAGTTTTCATCTTCACTGTGTTCCCCCTTCCATCTTCTCCTTTTCTATTTCCTGATGGCTGCATAAGCTGAGCAGCTTTCTTCTGGGGGCACTCTGGTCATGATACTCCACCTCATCTTGGGGATCAAAGCAGTGGACTCAGCCAAAGACAAACTGAACCTTTGGACTTGTGAGTCAAAATAAAATTTCACTCTGCTAGGTTGTTTTTGTCAGGTATTTTTGTCACAGCAATGTAAAGCTAAGATAGTAACTATAGTTAACAAGTTTAATATATATTTTATAATAAAGAACTTGAAGAAAATATTTCAAACGCCTCCAAAACAAAGAAATTATAAATATTGGAGACAGAAATGCTAATTATTCTGCCAGAGATATTAGCACATGCTTACAATCCAGCTAATCAGGAGGTTGAGGCACAAAGATACCAAACTCAAGGCCAGCCTGGCAACTTAGCTGGACCATGTCTCAAAAACAAATAAGGGATCAGAGTGTATCTCAGTGGCCCTGGTTTCAACTCCTAATACCAAAAAAGAAAAAAAAACACTAATTACTCTGATATGATAATTATATCCTATATTCTTTTTTTTCAAATTTTCTTACTGAATCTCATAAATGTGTACAATTACTGTATGATAACATTTTTAGAAAAAATTAAAAATACATTGAAAAAATTTAAAACCACTATTATATGAGAGTGATAAATAAATAAAAGTATATAATATGGTAGGAAAATTTAATATTTCTTGTAAATTTATTGATTTCTGAAATTTTTTTAACCAAAAAATTATGGGTGAAAGTCTTTTTTTATGAAGTGTGTTTAATTAAACTGGATTTAGAATTGTGGTGGATTCAAAGTTAGTCTAATTTTAATCTAGCATTTGAACAGCTGATTTATTTTTAGGAAAACAATAAAAAGCTTTCATCTTCAAATTAGTTAGGACAACTTTCAAACTCCATTTATCATTTCCTCAATTACAAACATGCTATAAGAATACCTTACATTGCATTGTCCACATCTATATAAATTAAGTCATATTAAATATTATTTTAAAGCAATCAAATGTTATGTCAGTTTTCACAGAATTAATCACTGTGTTTACATTTGTTTGGAAGTGTTTGGAATCAAACCCAGGGCTTTGCACCTATTAGGCAGCCACTCTAACACTGACCTACATCAACACACTGTCTCTGGGTACACACTAATGACAACTTTTATTCTTTCTACCTTGTTCCCTTTAATTATTTTTGTCCAGGGATTTATGCATAGCTATTCTTGCAGTCAGATAAACAAATGTCTATTGCTTTAAGCACAGAAGACATATCATAAGCATCACCAGGAGACTGAATGTAAAGAAAAATCAACAAAGACAAAAAATTAATTAATTAATTAATTAAGTCATATAAAAGCACATTCAGAAAATGAAAACTCCATCCTGAACACAACCACCCCATTGTTCTCTAAGTGTTGTGCCTAGGAACAACACCATCTGCCAACTTATTAAAAATCTAATTTCACATCTAAACCTAATGAAAAGCAGAAATTCCAAAACTGGGACCCAGAAAACTGTTTTAATAAGCTCTCCTCCAAGTAATTCATATGCACATTAAATTTTGAAAAGTTCCAATTTAATCAAAGCTGTCTAGAAATGCCCTTTACCCATTCCAATACAGATACTTGATCAGCAAATCTTGCTAATCACAGTAATGTTAAGACACTCCTTTATATAGTCACCTCAAAAGAGGGCACAGAAAAGGGGCTGAGACTCACTCTCTGAAGAAAAACAAATATTGCCATGTAAATGACGACTGACTTCTCAACTGATCACTGTTACAAAATACAAATATAAGTTCTTTCAATGCCAAAAAGTGAAACATCCTAATATTACTCTAAATTTACATATCTACCTTTATAACAATTTAAGGACATGGTTCAACCTCTGTATACTTAGATTCTATATTTCCTTTCCCCCATCCATCAATGCACTCAACAATCTACTACTAATTCATGCCTTCTATTACTCTTTGCCAAATTATTCTACTGTAAATTAGCTGGACTGGAAATTCCCTGGCAGAGATGAAAATCATCATTAGGTTGAAGAAACTATCCCCAAACCACAAAAACAAATTGTTCATCTCTTCCACAGATTCTTATTTGTGGAGAATTTTCTTCAGGTCATCTGTACAGAAGAACTACCAACCAAATAAAGTTATTTGGATGAAGCTTATACAACAAATACTACAGTGTCCTCTCTCAACTGCATCAAATATCACAAGGTCAAAGAACCTACACATATATACACTACACCTCAACAGATCCTACACTTGTTCCTTTCCTTTCTCACTCAACAGAACATTTTTACTTCTATCAAGTGGAACGGTAGCTCAACTTTCTCAATTGACCCAATATATTGCTATTAGTCAAGATCAAAAATACTATGATAAATCAAAGTTGAATATGCAACACTGGAAAAATGGCTCAATAAAAGAAAAATCCAGAAAAAAGCCTTGTTTACCTTACTTTTAAGTGAATGTTCATTTCTCCATACCCCAAATAACTTTTTGACACCCTAATTTTTATACAGTTATAATATTTAAACTGATATTGTTCATTAGTGTACATATATCTATATACATACATAAAACTCATATAGACTCTAGCAATTGAGATGACTATTTGAGGATAGAGTCTTAATATCTACAACCATCTGTGCTAGATTTGTAAACAGGTTGTTTCTAAATTAACTATTTAATTACCTTATCCTACATTGTCAACCACAGGTAACAAACAATGTATCACTCCTATAATAAAAGGTAAATATTAACATGCCAGTGCATGGCTATAATTCCAGCTACTCAGGAGGCTAAGAAAGGAGAACAACCTTTGAGACTTAGCAAAACTCTGTTATAAAAAAAAAAAAAAAAAAAGGAAAAGGGCTGGGGATATAGCTCAGTGGGAAAGCAACTTGGAGTTTAATCCTCAGGAAATCCTCTCCAAAAGGATGCAGGAATTAATTGAAAGATCATCTAATGGCCAATAATCAAACAATTCAAGCATCAGTATAATTAAAGTATGCAAGTAGTACACAAAATAATGTCTACCTGGGCTCAGTACCCAATATCATAAAACAAGTAAATATAAAAGGATACAATGAGATAAAATACATAACTCAAGAAATTAATATTTAGCAAATCTTTATCTTGTGTGACCAGCATCACCAACAAAATATCAATTTCATTCCCTTAACTACATCACAGTCCAAACTTCTAAGATTCCATACTGCCAAGATACAGAAAAAGACATTAAAAGTAGAACCAGATCGCTGAGGATACAGCTCAGTTAGCCCTTGGTCACATGTCCAAGTCCTTAAGTTCAAACCCCAAATTAACTCTGTACATAACTTAAGCATGTGCAAAAGCTATAAATTAACTTAAACTATACATAATCTTAAACTATACATAATAAACCATCAATATCCTATTCAACTGGTAAATATAGAAACTACTTCAGTTACTTGGAAAACGCTTATGAAATGTTCACAGACGTTTGAACCTAAGTGATGCTAGTAATGGGATAGGGAAACATAGTACCTTCCAAATCCTTATTCTCCTCAATTTATCACTTGAAACACATAATGGAAAAGAGAAATTTGAAATTTGTCAAGACTATGAATATAGAAGCACTCTACAAAAGAAAACTATACTAATATAACCACTTTTGTCTACTGAACTGCAAAAAAAAAAAAAAAAAAATCTACCAGTCCAGTCCATTCTCCTTTACCAGAAAGTATTGATAAGAAAAACCTTGTGAAATTTACATTTTGAAAACTTACATTCAGAATATTTCTGTCTAAATCCTTAAAAATGACACTTAGGCTGGACCTCAGAGTAATCATATTGAGCTTCACTTCATCATGCTCAGTAAACATAGCTCATCATAAATCCAGCCAAGGTCTTTACCAAAGTCTCTCTTAAAATCTAACTTTAAAAAGAAATAAAAAGAATGGGACTGGGGTTGTAGGCCAGGGCTATAATGCATAGTAGCATTTAATAGATCCCATGTTCAAACCCTAGCACCAAAAAAAAAAAAAAAAATCAAAAAAAAATTTAACATATAGAAAGTATATCTCTATGCATAGACAGTCCTCTTATCTGGTAAAATGATTGCCTTTAATTGGCAAAGGATATGAAAACAATGTAATAGACTGATGCAGAATTAAGGGGACAATAGTAAGAAACAAAAAAAAAATCAGCAGGCATACAGGCAGAGAGACATACTGACACAAATATGCACAAACAAAACAATGTGCCTTAAGATTGAGATCTTTTGTTTTATATAACTAAGTTCACTTTCTCTTCTCCCAACATTACAACCCCAGTATTGGAGAGAGAATACATGGGTGCTTTATCACTGAACAATATCCTGACCATTTTTCCTTTTTATTTTGAGATAGGGTCCTGCCAAATTGCTGAGGCTGGCCTTGAATTCATAATCCTCCTGCTTTGGCCTCCTGAGTACCTGGGATTACAGGTGTGTATCACCATGCTCAATTCTGAATCTAGTGTTTTATAACCAACTTCCATAAGCAAATTGTCCTATAAACTGAAATAGGAATATTCAAATGTCACCACAGACGGACACAGTACCAATAACTGTCTGTTCTCCCCCAATATCTTATTATCAATGAATCTGAAGGCAAAGCATATAAATTAAAACCACAAAAAATATTCCAGATAAAGTATAAATCAATAGTATGAAAGGAGAAAGGTAGATGTCAAAACAAAAACAAAGCAGTTCAAAGAGATAAAGCAAAAGTTCAATAAAACAATTCTGAAGGAGTTCTCACTCAACTTCTAACATCTCTGATACAAAAGTGTTATGGTAAACTGGCCAACTTTTATTATGGAAATAATAGACCCCATGCTACTACTTTGGATATATATCTCCTAGAAGACTTCAATGTGTAATTACAGGAACTGTTTATTTCAACTATAGAAGTGTTACAGTAGGCAGACAAGTAGATATGAGGCAAGGGTAGATATGGGGAAAGAAATTTGGGATCCACCCCTGCTCATTAAGCCTCCTAGGAACCACCTCCTTATAGTCCACTCACAGACAGACAATAAATTTTATAGATTCCCAAATTTCTCACTGGAAAGGACAAAGAAAACTGATCTCTGGGCCTGGATGACCCAAGAAAAAACTGGAAATACCTAGTAAAAGCAGCTAATGTCATAACTCCCCAGGGTGAGGGATGGCTCAACCAGTAGATCATATGCCTAGAATAAAGGAGAGACACCTCTCACATACTCTTTTGTCTTTCTTTTCCAGATGGCTACCCAGATGTCCATACATCAAGACTCACCGCTCAGGTGCAGCATCTTAAAAAATTAAGATAAATCTGACCCTCAAGCATTAAAAAAAAAAGCCAAATTTGCCTAGAAACTTGGCCATAAAATAGAGAGGAGATAAAGAAACATGGCCTGAACTTGGAAACATTAACACTAATACCATGCTTTTTCTGCTGCACCCAAGGAATTTCAAAAGAAGTTCCATATGTTCAGGATTTCATGGCCTTGAGAGACAGTGAGTGAAGAACTCTGTAAATGAACCCAACGATTATGATTTTCTTGAAATTCTACATTCCCATCCATAGCCCAATATGAGAAATAAGAGCCATAAGTGACCCACTCTAAGATGCCTTTAACTACCACAGTAGAGCCTCACAACTGGGAAAAGGACAATCAGGTCTTAGAGATTCCTGACCACTTTAGTCAGGACCCTTCAATCTCCAGGATTGGTCATCTATAAGAGGTTGCAGGGCTAAAAGCTCAATGTTTCATTAACCATATTCCATTAACCATTCAAAATCTCAGACAGGTAAAGGAAGACCTGGGAAGATTCTCAGTTGATCCTGAAAGATTTATTGAGGAATTACAAAGGTTAAATGTCTCTTTAAACTATACCTGGAGGGACAGAAGTATCCCGAATCAGACTCTCAAGCAGAAAGTTGCAATAGGGCATGCTGCAATATGATGATAACAATTTGACAAATTGTTAATTTCCCATAGTGGCAACTGATGTTCCTTCAACATAACTCCAGCGGGATTATAACACCACTGAGGAGATACAAAGGAGAAATCACATGGTTCTATTTCTATTAGAATATAAAAAACATTCACATCAAATCTGTGAACAGGGGCTGGTGCTGTGGTAGAGTGCTTGCCTTGCATGCATGAGGCCATGGGTTTGATCTTCAGCACCACATATATACACAATGGAATATTACTTAGCAATAAAAGAGAATAAAATCATGGCATTTGCAGGTAAATGGATGGAGTTACAGAAGATAATGTAAGTGAAGTTAGCCAATCTCCAAAAAACCAAATGCCAAATGTTTTCTTTGATATAAGGAAGCTGATTCATAGGATAGGGAGTGGAAGCATGGGAGGAATAGACGAACTCTAGCATGGGGTTATTAATGAGGGTGGAATGTGATGATCATTATTATCCAAAGTACAGTTATGAAGTCACAAATTGGTGTGAATATACTGTGTATACAACTGGAGATATGAAAAATTGTGCTCTATGTGTGTAATAAGAATTGTAATGCATTCCGCTGTCATATATAAACAAAAAATTTTTTAAAAATTACCTCGTGACTTTCACAGAAGACATATACCACACATCAAATTCATAGCTTATTAGAAAACCAAAGAGCCTCACTGGCTTACAGATGTCAGGTTACTCAGGTATCAGTCAATCCTTTTAGAAACTTGACATCACTTTATAGAGATGGACTTCTTTAAATCCAACTATCCTGTTGTGTATTCTGGGGGACCAAGTGCCTTTTCATTCTTGTAATAAGTGACCTAATATGCATGAGCCAAAATGATTTAAAGGGCTCCACATGTTAGCTGATTTGGACACAGTCTAGTTCTCTAATGGAAGTAGCTTTCTATAGGAGGGTATCAGAGATGGAGGATATACAATTGTGTTCCTCCTTCAAAGATATCACTGAGGCAGAGGCAAATTTTTCCAGGAACCTCAGACCAATAGGTGGATTGAAAGCTTTCACCAGGGTTTTGGAGCTAGAAAAAGGCCAAAGGGTCATCATGTACTCAAATTATAGACACTTATTTTGGGCGGTTCACACCCATGTAGTTATTTGGAAAGAATGGGGCTACTTGACTTTAAAATTACCTTAATCAAATATGGACCACAAAACCTAAGACTTTTGAGAGGTAGTAGAGTGCACTGGCCCAAGGAAGCATCAGGAACATGAGAACAAAAATCATGAGGAAGCACAGGGCAATAAAAGTTCATGCATGACCATGTAGAAGAGTACCATTATAGAAGTCCTCATCTCTATCCTCTGTGAAAAGCTGTCCACATCCCAATATACCCAAGAAGGGAAAAAACTGGATGTCACAGGAAATTATCTAACACCTGAACCATGAAGAATGGTACAGAGGGCTGGGGCTATAGCACAGTGGTAGAGCACTTGCTTAGCATGCGTGAGGCACTGGGTTTGATCGTCAGCACCATATAAAAATAAAATAAAGGCATTTTATCCATTTACAACTACAAAAAATTTTTTTAAAAAGAATGGTACAGAGTACACTAATCTACATTCCTTAGTCCATCCAATAGAAGTTTATAAAAGGCTTATATGACACTTGCCATTTGTGCCAAGAAAGTCTCTACCAAATATATATTATTCACAAACAAAGAACTCTCTTTAGAACATATGAGTTTGATGGTCATGCCACCTTTGCTACCAAAATAACCCTCAGGGAACTAGGCTTCACCTCCTACTTCAGCCCATGCAATGCCAAGGCACATGCCCAGCAGAAGACCAGAAACCAAATTTCACTCATCTACACATTTACAAAGGCTATAAATTTCTACTGGTTTTTATAGACAACTTCACAAAAATGAGTAAAATTCTTTCCTATGAATACAAATTGATCCCTGAAGTATAAAAACCTTCCTAAAGGAGACCATCCCCAGGTTTAGGCTAATTTGATCTCTCCAAAGAGACAATGGATCCTCCTTCATCTCTCAGATTACTCAGCAGATGATAAATATCCTAAGAATTAAATATTTCCACCATTCTTACCAGAGATATTATTCATCAGGAGAAGCAGAATGGGCTAATCTTACCATAAACTGTACTCTGAGAAATCTTTGCCAAGAAACCTCGTTACCATGGTTGGAGCTTCTTCCTACAGCCCTTACATGGGTTGATTAGCTCCAAAAACTCACCTTCAGATTAGGTCCTTTTGAGATGCTATACTTATAAGGGCTGGCCTAATCCAATATATAACCTCTATAAGAAAGTTAACAGACAAGGACCTGGCTTTAATCCCCAGCACCACAATAAGTAAATAAATAAATAAATAATAGAGCTAACAGGGCTGGGGTTGTGGCTTATTAGTAGAGTGCCTGCCTATCATACACGAGGCACTGTGTTCAATCCTCAGCATCACATAAAAATAAAGATATTTCTTTCCACCAAAAACTAAAAAATAAATAGTTTTAAAAAAAGAAAGAAAGTTAACAGGCAATACACACCTATGGATGAGAAAGTGAAGGATGAGGTCAAAGAGATATTCCCTCTTTATAAGCCCAGACTTGGAAATAAGGATTCCCAGCAGATCCCTGATAGAAGAGCTATTTTACTCTTTTCCTCCCTATCCTCACAGTGGAGAGATTGCTAGCTAGATTCACCACACACCCAGATGAAGCCCTAGAACTCGGTGCTTCAAAAATCAAGATTCTTGAAGCCTACTTGTAGCTGTGAGCCCATAATGGACCTAAAGTTACTTTTCAAAAGGATGACAGGTAAATAGATCCCTCATGGACTCAGAGGCCCCATGGCTTCTCATCTTCCCAGTTCTGGACATCTTCCTTGTTAACTTCATAGTTCTTTGTATCTCTGCTATCTTCCTTGTGGACTAAAACCATTTTTGTTCAATATGCCTCCTACACTACTGATCTTAGTTCATTCTTAGCTTCATCCTACTCCCAGAAATGTCCTAATATACTTGCCTGTTATTGTCAAGCAGAGCTAAAAAGTTGCTAAAGACTGCCAAATCCACCTATGTCCGTGATTTCTTGCAATGCATAGACCCTTTCCTCCAAGAGAGGAAAACAACACATCCCACTGACCCTTTTTGACTGGGCTTAGAACAAGACACTGTTGTCCCATACCTGCTATTTCAACACAACAATCTTTAACTAACTTCTCCCCAGAGGACAGGTAACTTAGTCAATATCTTTCCTCTATCTTTTTAAGAACTCAGTAGTTTTAGGGCCATAATTGATCTCTATGATACTCATAGCCAGACCCCTTTGCAATCAATTGTCCTAATCCATAGAGACTCCAGTGGGAAGATTTCTTATAAACCAATGTGTCTTGACTATCAGTATCACTGATTCCCTGAAAATATTTCACCTTCACTGAGGATTATAAACAATCAATTTGTTTTGGAACAGCACCCAAAATTTTCAATGGCTAGCTCTTTGTACTGGGGAATGGGACCCAATTCTGTGATAGGCCACCCAGTGGATGAGCTGGTGGTACCCCATGGCTTCAACTGTATTCCATGATAATGATAAGACGACTCCTCCTATACACTTTAAAATGCTTGATTTCCATTTTTTAACCCAAAAACATAAAAATTCCCAAGAATACACTAAAATATTATGACAAGGCACTGTACAAAACTAGGGCTGGTTGGGCTGGTTGGGCTGGGGTTGTGGCTCAGAGGTAGAGTGCTTGCCTAGAATACATGAGGCAGTGGGTTTGATCCTCAGTACCACATAAAAATAGAATGGGGGTTACTGTGTTCACCCAAAACCAGAACAAATATTAAAGAAAAAAAAAACTAGGGCTGGTAATACTAATTAATTTGAGTGACCCACGCTTTTTAGGCCAACTACTTTAGGATATTAGATATCAGACAGGCATGACTTCTTACCACAGATATTTCACTATAAGGAAGTAACCATAAAATATCTAAACATTCATTTTCTAACAAACACTTTAGCAGTCATTCTTCATTCATTCACTAAAATGTTTCTTATACAACTATTTTATAATGGTGTTTGGACATGAGGATCAATCACAGGCCACCAAAGAAGAAAAACACACAAATTATCCTAAAACACCAACAGGATCCATGTGAAGCCTTTTAATATACTTACTGTGATCCACAATATATGCTCGACAAATATTATTCTTTCATTCCTGGACATCATTTAGAACCCTAGGACTTTAGTACTCTTTGTTTTCAATAGTTGATAGTTTCATTTGTACACATCCTTACTTCCATCTCACCAGGTGCCTGCTATCTTCTGTAATCCAAGATGTTTCCTTTTAGCTTTCAACAACATACAAAGTTCAGAAAAAAAGAATTACCTCAGAATATCAATGAAAATAAAAGACATTTGAAGAAATGGCAAAGTTCTATACTAGAAAAGGCATATCTATATGTTCTAAGTTTTTACAAAAAGCCAAGATCTTTTTCAAGAATAATGTGCTCTGTAAAGTCTAGTGAGGCACACTGACTAGATTTCAGAGTGTCAATTTAAGCTCAAATTTTGAAATCATCATATTCAGACAAGGTCCTGTGTCATCATGAACCTAGTCAAGGCCTCACAATATACTCTTATTTCTACTGATAAGGTTATATTACCTTGAAGGGTTTATGTTTCTGTCTTAAGTGCAGCTAATGTGGTTTTCAGTGTCAATTTCAGATCCAATCACTGAATAGGATCCACACTGATGACACACCATGAAATTCAGTGACCAAATTCTTCCCAAAATTCAGTAGCCAAATCCTCTCTTCCCTTCAGTTATCAACTAAGTTGACAAAAGGATATCATAAAAGCCTGAAAAAGTTTCAACATACAAATAACCCATGAGACTCAGATTTCATTCTCCTACCACAAAAAATTAAATAATCATGATAATATGCCTTGCTTTATTTCAGAATATTCACATACTGAGATTATGTGTACAAACAGGACCAAGGGAACTAATATGCAATTATGAGTAAGACAGTAAGATCAAATAGATAATAAGCACTTTAAAATTTCGCCCATTATATCAGTAATGGCTATAACCTACTGCTTGTTGAAATTCAATAAAGATAATAGTTGAGGTTAACATACTAACAACAGTGTATTGTTTTCTTTTTGGGGGGTGGTGGAAGGTGCCAGGGATTGAATTCAAGGGCACTCAACCACTGAGCCACATACACAGACCTTTTTTATATTTTATTTAGAGACAGTGTGTCAATGAGTTGCTTAGCACCTCACTGTTGCTGAGGCTGGCTTTGAAGTTGTGGTCCTCCTGCTTGAGCTCCCAAGCTTTTGGGATTATAGGCATGAGCCACTACACCTGGCACTGTATTATCTAATCTTTGAAACAAGATGTTCAAAGTATACTCATTGACATGTATGACTAAAAATAATAAAAATACCAAAAGATGATTGTGAAAATTCCAAATAACACTATTATCATATTGTATATAAATCAATTTCCATCTTAATAGTGTGCTATAAGGAATAATCTCTAACAAACCAAATCCCCAATGCATGCACTTCTGACTTCTAAAATCTGACATGATGTAAAAAATGAACTATTGAATTTAAGAAAGTAGAGGGTTCCCGGGCTGGGGATGTGGCTCAAGCGGTAACGCCCTCACACGTGCTGGGCGCTGGGTTGGATCCTCAGCACCGCATACAAATAAAATAAAGATGTTGTGTCCACCGAAAACCGAAAAATAAATGTTAAAAAAATCTCTCTCTCTAAAAAAAAAAAAAAAAGTAGAGGGTTCCCAAAGTAACTCTCAAAACTCTTTAAGGAGCAATTCAAATGACCTATGAATATATTATACTATAAACACTACATAACCAACTTTAACACAGCAGTTAAAAGTAATATCCAAGAATTCTATTTCAAACTAATATTCAAACCACTATGAATAAACTTATCAAACATTATATACAACTTGAATCTATGGAGTCATTAGTAACCATGCAATTCAGGAAATCAGAAAATTATTGTCTACTTATTTCAGATGTGACATAAATTCACTTGAATATCAGAATATAGGATGATTTCTTTGTTTTTGTTTTGAATTGAAGCCAGGGGTGCTCTAACATGGAACTCTATCCTCATTATCAGCCCCTTTGTTTTGTTTTTGCTGAGACAGCATGTGGCTAAGTTACTGCAGCTGGCCTAGAACTTGAAATCCACAGGCATGCACCACCATATCTGACAATGATTTATAAGTATTTATTAACAAGGATGTTTGAAGACTGATGTCAATATATGTCCATAATGGAACTCTAAAAAAGCACAGATCTGGCAGTATAAAGCAAAATATTGATATATTTATCTAAATCCACTCAAGTATATGAAAAGATTCCCGAGTCATCTTCTAGTATATAACCTACAAATAGGGGTCTTGAAAAGTCCAAGAAACTTCAGGCAAAAATGAGTAGTATTATCACAATCCAAAATAACTATCAGAAGTAAGCATATTACAGAACTTGGGTTGTAGCTCAGCGGTAGAGCACTCACCTAGCACAAGTAAGGCACTGGGTCTGATCCTCAGTGTCACATAAAAATAAATAAATAAAACAAATGTATTGTGTCCACTTACAACTAAAAATAAAGTATTTTAAGAAAAGAAGTAAACATCTTTCAGAAAACAGAAATCTTGAAATTCACCTATAACTTGCAAAAAAGCCATTTCTAGTTAAGGGAATAGCATTAGAAAATAGAAAATCTATCAATCAAAATCTAAATAAGAGGCAAATACCCAAACCAGAAGTCCTATGCAAACATGAAATATTTAGCTATAAAATAAAAAGAATTGCATTATAATAAATAAAGAATTGAATTATAAATATGTTGGTTTAAAAAAAAGATGGGGGCTGGGGATGTGGCTCAGGCGGTAGCTCTGGCATGCGTGCGGCCCTGGTTCGATCCTCAGCACCACATACCAACAAAGATGTTGTGTCCGCCGAGAACTAAAAAATAAATATTAAAAATTTTCTCTCTCTCTCTCTCTCTCCTCTCGCACTCTCTCTTTAAAAAAAAATAAAAAATAAAAAAAGATGATCAGAAAACTTGTTTTCATATCACCCATATACTTCTAAGACCAAAAGTATCTATCATGTTATACACACTGTCTTAATGCTTGTTAATAAAACAAAATTGCTTTAAAATTTATCAACTCTGAAAAATAGCATCAAAAAACAATATTGCATCTGTTATGAGTTTCTTAATCAATTTAAGATTTCGCCACTTCCTTAGTGGATAGCTAGTGGTAATAAATCCTAGAAACTACCTTTAGTAGGGATAGTCACTTTGATGGTTCCTTTTCCTTGGGTGCACTTGCAAGTAAATAATTGAAAGGACAGAACAGAAGACATATGTACAATCAACACTAGAAAAAAATTCAATAGAAAAATAAATACAATCAAGGGTTGGGCTCAGTTGTACAGTGCTTGCCTAGCACATATGAGGCACTGGGTTCGATCCTCAGCACCACATAAAAAATAAATAAGTAAAATTAAGAAAGCATAATTACAATCAACTTACCATTCTTTATGTAGTTAACATGAATCTTTAATAGCAGTACACAAGGAATTAGTTTCCTACCATCAATATAGGTAATTCACTCACTAACTATTAAAAATCTTAGCAGCAAAATCACCCCATCTTACTCACTCCTTTTAAAAATGAATTTTTTTCTCCATAACAAACAAGAAGGAGATATTAGGGTATTCCTTAACTATTTAACTTAAAGACAATTTATTTGTCTCCATAATTTAAATACATCACTATTGATATGGTTAGGAATATTGAAATATAAATTTTAGTGTGTAATTTACAAAGTGTCCTTTTTACATTTTAATACAACTTAATTATCTCGAATTGCAAATCTGTCTCCCTATAACAACAGTCTGCCCTTCATTTAATATTTTATAAATGAATACTTACATGCAGGTAGACAATGTTTACCTAAGTCAGTTTGAGACAACAGGATCAGATCTTCTATTCTGATTTCAGGATACTGTAAAAATTGATTAACTAAGGTAAATTTCCAAGGAAAGGCTATCTCTTGTTGCAAATAATTGAAATTAATGAGCACAGAGTCCAAGTCAGTGGCACAATTTCCTTCAGTAAATATTGTATCCTTACAAGGCCTTGCATTCATCTCTACTTTATTTTAGATATTGTAACATAGTAAAGTAAAAAGCAGAAGACTATTTATGAATTCATAACAACTTAAAGCCCCTGTTTCATGAGTTTCCTATCTGCAAATGTTATCAATCAACACTGGTCATGCACAAAGTAGAAGAAAGTCAGAAAGCAGAAACAAATAGCACAATCATTTTACCTTAAAAAGTATTTTGAATAAATTCCTTAATAGGATTCAATACCAGAAAAAATGTTTTCACTCTGACCTCACCAATATAAATAGGCAAAGAAAAAATATACAAGTATCTCATGGTTTAATTGCTCTATGCATTTATTGTCTATTATTAATGCAGAAAGGGGACAAAAAGCTCACAAACAATCTACACAATTCACAAGACGCAGAGCAGGGATAAAGGTGACTTAGATGAATCAACAGTATTCTAGGGTCTTGGTGGACGCATTCCTGGGGGAGGTGGACCTGGAAAACAAAAAATAAAACAAAATTCAATGAAATAGTCAGAAAAATAATATATATATATGCATTCAAAGCCCTGGCTGCCACTCTCAAGCTCCTATAATCCCAATTCACCTCTAATTCCTGGTGGTGGGGGCCTCATTCCAGGAGGAGGCATGCCTATTGGCGTCCCTCGAGCAGGGGGAAGCCCAATTGGTGGGCCCATAGGTGGTCTCATACCAGGTGGAGGAGCCATGATGCCTACAAAGAAAACAATTCAGAAATAAAGACCTTATAAGTTGGCTCAGGAAAGTTAGACTTCAGCCCAAAGTAATGAGAAGAAATGAGCTGGGTTCAATCCAGAAAGAAAGAGGGAAAAGCAGCAGACAGTGAGGATCAAATAATTTCTTTTTAAATATTGCTCTTGTTTGCCATCTCCAATTCAAAAAGAATTCCTACTCTTTCATTAAAAACTAATTATATACTCCCAAAATCTCTAATTGAGCATACTTAGGTTGTGTCTGAATCCATTATCTAAGTCAGTTGTTGTTGTTGTCTCAAACTGACTTAGATAATGGCATATGAACTCTTGGAGATACAAATTATTCTTTTTCACAAATCCCATACCTGGTGGTGGGGTTGCTCTGCCTACAGGTGGGGGTGGAGTCCCCCGTCCTGGTGGGTACTGTGTTGGGGCTCCAGCAATGCTGGCAGTAGCAGCAACAGCAGCAGCTGCTACAGTACCTCTTCCTTGTGGAGTCATTACCTGAGAGGGCAGAGCCAGGAAGACAATAAAAATGAGAAGAAACATGCTCACATTTTTAAACACAGAAAATAAATATTAGGTATGTCCTCTTAAATGCTAAATAATTACTGCAATTTTATACTTGTCTCATTCATATTTTATTTTTGCAGCACTGGGAATGAAATCCAAGGGCTTAATCACATGTCAAGTGCATGCTCTACCACTGAGATACAGCCCATCCTGAGTTCTGCATTTTTTTTTAATCTTGGTATTATGGGCTGGGGTTGTAGCTCAGTGGTAGAGGACTTGCCTAGCATGTGTGAGGAACTAGGTTCAATTCTCAGCACTGCATATAAATAAATAAAGGTCCATCAACAAATAAAAAATATTTTTTAAAAATCTTGGTATTATGACATATCAAAGCAGCTATTCTTCTCTTTTTTCCAAATCTGACATGTACATTCGTATTTTTGTGAATAAGCAAATAATAGTTTTACTCCTAACAAGGTGGCTTTAAATACCCAGTAACCATTTTAAATAACTAGTTTTATTACCTTGCTTTTATATTTATGTTATATTCTATAACATATACTGCTTAAACAAATACACATTTTTAAATATCCTCAATCCAGGGATCTACTCACATTTCCCCATTAAGCTAAAACCCTTTCCTTGTTACCCACCTGCTGGGATGGACCTCCAACTCCTCTGACAGGGCCTGCTAATCCAGCAGGAGCCTGGGGAATTGGTACACCAGCTGGTACTCCTCTGCCAGCTGCCCTCCCAACCCCAGGACCTCCTGCAGCTCCAGCAAGTGGCACCCGAGCAATACCAGTCTGAAATAAGAAAATTTATAATGTAGAACTGAATGACTTACTCAAGTTCTCAGCACTTTTATACAAAAACCAGTTTTACCCACTATGTTCCCAGGCCACCCACCTAACATTAATTTCAGCACTCAAATGGAAAAAAATGAGTATATATACCATGGAGATAATTCTCCACATATATATTTTTCAAATTGTTAGGACACATACCATGTGGAAATAAATCGACAACTCCCATGATTACCTAGGTAACCCAGCACATAAAGTAACCCATCAGAAAACTTTTAATTCATAAAAGTTCAAATATTAGCTAGCATCAAGTTCTGAACACATTTGACAAAAGTATACTATATTGTGCTTCCCTGGTCCCCCAATTTCAGCCATCTCAAAGAATACAATATTCTCCCATATTTAAATTATTTCCTTTTATATACCAATTAAGAATAAAACAACAAAATGAATTACAGTAGATGGGGTAGAGAGAGAAGAGATTCTAATGTATGAAATATGAGATGTCAAGAGCTTTGTAATGTTGTGAACAACCAATAAAAAAAAAAGAATAAAACAACAAAAAATTACTTTCAAAGACAAAATTTTAAAGAGCTCTGTCCTGCCCTGCATCTTCCTTACATCTTTAGGGGGTGGTCCCTCCACAGTCATGGATACCAAGTTCTCCCCACGCAGCAACACCAGACCTAAAACCCGCTTTTCTTCACGCTCTGGCTGCTTTGCATTCTTTGGCCTATGAATAAGAAGAAATTTTAGTGAGAGAAATTTTAGCAATCCTCAAATTATTCATTAAACACAAGTACTAAATAAGACAAAAACTAATGCCAAGATTCTCACTTAAGTTATTCCCTATATGAAACATTCAGACTCAATTTACATATATAAATAGCAAAGCTCCTTTCCTATTTTAACTATTGTCCTTTCCAGAATATTTCCTGGATATTACACAAATATTACAAAAAGTGAATTACTTTTGTAAAATACAGATGGAAATTATGAGACTTAGCCTTTTAAGGTAGGCAAAATTTTCAACTCTATTTCCACATTAAAATGGAAAATAGGACTGGGGTAGTGGCTCAGTGGTACAGTGCTTACCTAAAATAAATAAATAAAATAAATGTCTATCAACAACTAAGAAAACATTAAAGAAATGGAAAATAAATTTTTAAAATCACTTTTAACTAAATAAATCTTGAATACAAAACTGAAATAAAAGAAACAGTAATAGAGAGAAAGGATACCAAATGGTATTCATAACACAATTTCCAAACCATGGACAATTATTTTCTCTCCTTCAATGTAAGACTGTCACAGAGGACAGTCAATTAATACTTCTAATTTTTTGAAATACATATAATTTGATATTTCAATCATATTGTGCTGTTTTATTCTCAGTAATGCATGATTGTTTTTGCAAATTTACACTAATACATTGGATGCAATGCCTTTAAAGCTCTAACCCAAGTCAGACATGACATTAAGAGATTAGACAATAGACTGGCCCTGCTATAGTTTCTCTACATGAAAGTCACCCTTTATAAACTCTACTTTAGCTCTGCCCTTGGATTTTCACTGCTTTTGCTTCCAACTGTTACCCAATCCTCAGACTTACTTGATTTTCCTGAACTCATCACAATCACAGAGGATCAAATTCATATGCTTGTCAAAAGCCTTAAAGGTGCCAATGAAGATTCGGCCATCTTGCAAGATACATCTCATTCTATAGTCAATGTGCTGCAGCATCTTGCTACTCTTGCCCACAGTCTGGAATTATTAAAAGGAATGTCAATAGTCAATTTGTCTCATTTCTTGCCTGCTCCCATATCAATCCAAATCTGGTTTCCTTAACAAGTCCTCTTCCAAGCCTTTTCTGCATCATTTCTTCTCTCTCACTAAATATACTAGACCAAATTTTGACCCAGGACCACTAGATTCTTCTAAGAAAACCTTTACTTCTTAAAATTTTAGGCAGTTTTCCCATCATTACTCATTATATTTTTTTCTGAAATCCCTCAGCTCACAGTTGGTTACCTTTTAGAACTATAATCTCTCTACCCTTCCCAAATACTACCTTTTTTCTGATCATTTGATTTTATAAACTGTTTGTTTTACCCTGAACAAATCTATACCTAAAATAAAACTACAAATCCCATCAACCTAACTAAAGCATAATGCATAGTATTTCTTAGCTTTGTAAAGACATTCAGATCCATAACACCTACAACAATATTCAGAACTTCCAAATTCTTGTTTCTCCACATTTTCTTTCGTTTTTGTTCCCCTACAGCACCATTTTAGATATTTATCACAGTAACCCTCCCATGTGAGATTTTAATATAGAGTCATGATCTCCCTATATTAATATAATGTGATTCTTTGTGGTATTATAAAACAATATAGAATGTTTATTTTTTTTGATACGTCAAGAACCAATTTTGATACTCTTGGAGAATGCATGCTCTATATTTTCAGAATCATGAAGTTTTTATTATGATACTCTATCCAGATAATTTTCATCTATATTAACCAACTGATTCTTTTGTCCCAGCAACTTGGAAGGCTGAGGCAGAATGACTGCAATTTTAAGGCCAGCCTCAGCAACTTAGCCAGACAGTCCTTAAAACAAAAAAAGTTAAAAAAAATTAATGGGCTGGTGATCAATCTCTGAGATCAATCTCTATACTTTAAAAAAAGGAGAAAAAACTTTCCTAAGTAGTCTGTAAGTCTTCAGAAATTAAGAGTCACCAATGGGCAAGATGGTTCCTTAAAACAGCAATGATCACCAAAAACTACTTCTGTATTTTCTTACATCATAAGTTATCTTTCTCTTTTCAGCATGATTTGTATAACTTGTACAACCAACCAATAATAGGAACCAGACATTTCTCATCTCCAGTTTTTTTTTAATACAATAAGAATACGTCTATGGATATATTCTCTTTCCTAACTTTTAAAACCCAAAGCTCCTCACACCTTGGGAAACTATTATTTTGGGCCCTTATAGCATCTTACCACCCCTGTACTTTAATGTACATCTTACCATGATTGCTGTTCCACCAAAGCCGATGTCAAAAATAAAATCTGGGGATCCTTAATACCTAAGGGAAGGCTTGGTACAGATAAAGGTATGATGAAGGTTCTCTTATAAACAATGCAAGCTGGGCAGAAGCTTCATAAATAGTAGACAGAGCCTGCAGAGGAAAGCATGTTATAGCTGCACTGCAACATATCATATTTTAAACAAGTTAATTCTGCACTAAAATCACTGCAACACACATTCAAAACATCCCTCCTCTCACGCTGCCATAGCAAGAGTCTAACAAATTTCAGTATTCCCTCATCTTAACTCTCACATTTGACACACCTAGAGAAATAAAACTCATTTATTTTACCTTCTAATTCTTAAATGTTCCAAGTAAGCATGAATTCCCAATTCCAAAATTTATATCAATATCTCAATTATTCCTGAATTTATTCAATTTTCAACTGCAAGGTTCTCTTTCTTTCCCCTAAATCCTGTTCCAAATGATATTAGGTAATCTTTCTTCACCAAATAATATGAATCTGCTTAAGACTTCCTATGTAGTCAGTTATAGCCAGTACAGTACAGGGTCTCAAACTATTGACCATAATAATTGCAAAGTAAAACAGCAGCTTCACATCATATGATAGATGAGTAGTCACTGTGTATCTTTCTCAAATGAAAGGACATAAAAGCAAGGTAAACCACCTAAGATCAATCATCATAGCAAGGTCAAACTTTTATAAAATATAAACTTTGAAATCATCATAAACTTGAGACTCTCTACAGAAAAATGTACAAAATATGATTACCAATGACATAACAGGAGAAAATACAAATGGGACATATTCATCTACAAAACAATGTGAATTAAAACCACATGACCAGGGTACAGTGGAACATGCCTATAATCCCCACAATATGGGAGGCTGAGGTGGGAGGATTGTAGATTTAAATCCAACCTTGGCAACTTATCAAGACCCTACCTCATCATGAAAATAAATAAATAATAGATGGCAAGCATACACATGCAAAAATATTTCCTTCAAAACTTTTATTTAATGACAAAAAATACCCAAAGGGGGCTGGGGATGTGGCTCAAGCGGTAGCACGCTCGCCTGGCATGCGTGCGGCCCGGGTTCGATCCTCAGCACCACATACCAACAAAGATGTTGTGTCCGCCGAGAATTAAAAAATAAATATTAAAAATTCTCTCTCTCTCTCTCTCTCTCTCTCTCTCTCTCTCTCTCTCTCTCTCTCTCTCCTCTCTCACTCTCTTAAAAAAAAAAAAAAAAGTACCCAAAGGAAGTATGAGAACCTAAGTATGTTTTCATGTTACTAAACGCTTCCTCAGATGCCCTTAAAAGTGATGACATAAAATTTAGGAATCGTACTACAAAAAAAAAATAGTTTAAAGAAGAAATAAAATTTTCACTAAATTTATACTCTACGCTCTGCACTAGGATAATTAATGTTATTACACATTCAGATGCCAAAAATGTACCTGTGGTCAGACATAGTAGCACAAGCCTGTAATCCAAGCTACTCCAGAGGCTGAGGAATAAGGAAAATTAGAGGTCAGCCTGAATACTTTAGGTACACTCCATGTCAGAATTTTGAAAAAAGTAGCAGGAACATAACTCAGAGGTAGAGCACTTGTCTGGGTTGAGTCTCTGGGTTCAATCTCCAGTATGCAAAAATTTTTTTAAATAAAATATAAAGCGTGGGTTGGGGATATAGCTCAGTTGGTAGAATGCTTGCCTTGCATGCACAAGGCCCTGGGTTCAATCCCCAACACCACTAAAAAATTAATTAACTAATTAATTAATTTAAAAATAAAGGGCTGGGGCTGTAGCTCACTGACAGTGCACTTGCCTAGCATATGTGAAGCGCTGGGTTTGATCCTCAGCACCACATAAAAATAAACCACATAAAGGCATCCTGTCCCTCTACAACTACAAAAAATTTAAAAAATAAAATATAAAGGAACTCCTGGTTGAATAGCTCTCATCCAAAATGTTTGCTACCAAAAGTCCAAAAGTGTTTCAGATTTCATGTTTTAGACTCTAGAATATTTGCAAACACATCTTGAGATACACAGAAGGCAGTAACAAATGTCAAATTCAAATTAATTTGTTTCATATACACCTGGGTAGCCAAAAAAATTGCTGGGTTAAAAAAATTTAATCTGTGGACACCTGCTCATTGAAAAATGCCTTTACTCTGAAGAACAGTTGGGGACAGTGATCAGATTCCAGTATTTATTTACAAGTCTATGTAATTATTACAAAATGTTGGGTATAAAGGATTCAATGAAATGATTTCTCAGAAAAGCTGTCTCTTCAGATCTCAGTTCAAAATGATGGCTATAAACAATCCGTGTTAACTCATGTTGAAGATGTTGAAGAGTAACATTTCAAAAAACAAAAATAAAATCTACAGAGAATTAATCAATAAAACCCTTTTCTTCTAAAGTTTTATTTTCTAAACAAATAATAATTAAATAACTGAGCATGTATGTGTGCATGTTTGAATGTACAAGTAAATCCTAGGAATTTGGGCATTGTAATGTTGAAACAGAAAATAATTGCAAAATAAAACAGAATACTAAATCAATATCAAATTTGGAATGTCTTTTTTCCTATTAAAAAAAGTGAGCAAGAGCTGGAGCTATGGTTCAGCGGTAGAGCACTCATCTCACATGTGTGAGGTCCTGGGTTCGATCCTCAGCACCAAATAAATAAAAGTAAAGATATTGTGTTCACCTACAACTAAAATATTTAAATTTAAATTTTAAAAAAGTGAGCAACCAACAAAAAATACAAACTAAATAAATATTCACTACATTGAGAAATTATGGATAGTATCTTTGTTACATTGCTGATTCCAAGAAGAAATACATTAGAGAAAACATGAAAGTGAGAAAAAGACAATAAAAAATAAATAATTAGGGGGACTGGGGTTATGGCTCAGTGGTAGAGCACTCGCCTAGCATGTGCAAGGCCCTGGGTTCGATCCTCAGCACTACATAAAAATAAAATAAGGACATTGTGTCCAACTACAACTAAAAAATATATTAAAAAAAGAACTATAATTGAAAAATAAAAAAATTAGTTAATAAGCATAGGAAAATACTTAGATTCTCTTAACACTCATTGCTAATGAATGTGTGATGTATTTACAACTTTCATTTATGCCAAAATTGGTCAAAGTGAAAAGTGACATACTACATTTGGAAGGTTAAAAAATTAAAACAGTAAATACTTTAAAACTAGACACACACACACAAAAATGAAGTCTATCACAAAATGTAATTATAAAACATTCACTAGGGGCTGAGGCTGTGGCTCAGCGGTAGCACACTTGCCTGGCATGTATGAGGCACTGTGTTCAATTCTCAGCACCACATATAAATAAATAAAGGTCTATTTGACAACTAAAACATGAATAAATAAAACATTCACTAAGATATTTAATGCCCATTCATAAAAATTTTTCATATAAAGTTGATAATCAATGCAAAATAAAATATGAATAAAACTTTCTGAAAAGCATGCACTATGAAATGTTTGGAAGTGACACAAAAACATGTCAAAATATCAGGGGAGGGACAGTAAGTTTAAACTTCTATTGTTTTAAATGTCATACAATGTGCTTATTTTATGACACTGATCATTACAGTATCAGCTCTAACCTGGTTTTTTGTTTGTTTGTTTCTCTTGAAATCAGCTAGCTTGATGTTCCAGTATTGCTTTAACCACCTCTTGGTGTCTCAGCTAAGAAGGCCTGTCTCAGTTCCGCCTGAAAATCCACCACAGGTACTTGTTGCTGCTGAGAACGCCTTGGGTACAAATGACACCTATTAAAAGAACACAATATATATATTTTCTATCTATATTTATATTCATATATATATATTATATCTATATATGTGTATATATATATATATATACATACACACACATATAAATATAAATACACATACAAGATACATCTTATTAATAAGATTTTTGTCCATGTGCAATTATATGAAATAAAACACAAAGACCCTTAAACTTACGAAGGTTCTCCTTTATGTTCAGAATAGACCATTTTTACCTAGTAAGTTAACTATTAACACAAAACACAAAATCTTGACACATAAGTATGTGCAAGAAACTAGCAGATACTTACCCAATCTGGAAATATTTTCAAAGAACTATAAAACTAAGAACTATTACTCCTGTAGAAATACTATTAGTACCATATCTATCATTCAATTTCCAATTATTCTAAAATGCTTACTCCCCTGCAATAGAGTGAGGGTATTTGCTTAGCATACATTAATGATGCATAAAGGCTGTCTCATCTGAAGCATTTTCTTCATAAATAAATACCTAATAACTTGCAGAGTCCATGAGATTTGAGGGCTTTCAAACTATGTGATTCAACCATCTGTACTAGTAAGCAGGGAATTCTATAAGAAAACCCTCCATACACCCTGTGGGACAGTAACCTTGCTGTGAATCTAATAAGAAAGAGATGGCCATGGTGGTACAGTCCTATAATCCCAACTCTGGAGGTCAAGATAGGAGGACCACAAAATCAAGCCCAGTCTCAACAGCTTAGCAAAGCCCACAATAAATATCAAAAACAAAGGAGATGCAGCACAGTGGTAAAGTACTCTAGGTTCGATCCTCAGCATGTGCACATGCTTGTTGTCTCTCTCTCTCTCTCTCTCTCTCTCTCTCTCTCTCTCTCTCTCTCTCACACACACACACACACAGACACACACACACACACACACACACACACAATAAATAAAGGAAATTATAGTTTGCTGATCAGGAAAGGTCTGCTATTGATATTAGCAATTTTACCCTGTTGGTAAGGGGAAAAATGATAAAATATATTTGAAAATATTTAATAGCACTGGATTTGGAAATGAGACTGGTACAGGTTTCCACTTTTTTCTATATATTTTCCATTGTGTGTTAAACATGCTGTTAAATAATAAAGAATTTAAGTCAGGTGCCATGGCATAGACATGTAATTCTAGCGACTTAGGGAGGATGAGAGTCATAAGCTCAAGACTAGACTGAGAAGTACCTTGGCAAGACCCTCAGCAACTTGGGATAAATAATAAAAAGGACTAAGGATGTAATTCAGTGGCAAAGAGACCCTAGATTCAATCCCCAGCACATACATACATACATACATACATAAAATTAGCTGGCCTCTGTCCCAGGTTATCAGGAAGTCACATCTAACTCCTTGGAATTTACAAAAAGATAGAAATATCTTTATTGTTCTTGGTGGTTTATGCTAGTGAGATAATTCAGATTGGGATATGGCCAGGCCCAAGAAAAAACAAACAAATATTAAAGAGAAGGCTTCGGAACCTGACTTCCTAGGATAGGATGGAACCTAAAGACTGATTTCAATCACATGACCAATGTTTCAGTTAATTTTGTCTACATAATGAAACCCCAACACAACAGTAGATTTCTGAAGTTCTGTTATGTTTTCTAATGGGTTTTATCTACTAACATACAGAGTACATCCTGAAAGAATGTAGCTTTATGTTTGAGACCCTCTCAGACCTTGACCTACATTCATTTGTAAGTTTTATAAATCTTGTACTAAGTTGTAGTGTTTGCCTAGCATGCATAAGGCTCTGGGTTAAATCCCCATAACATTTTTTTACAAAATCACACAGATATACATATAAAGAATATGTACACATATATAGAGAGAGGTATTTGTGTGTTATGTTTTATTTTTAAGTTCTGAGACATTTTCCCAAATAATCAAATCTGAAAGCACACTGGGAATCACAGATTCACAAGCTAGCTGGATCAGATGTATCATAGCATGGGAACCCTGCAGCTTATGGGCTAATGTGTGAATTAAGGACAATCAAATGGAGAGAATATTAATATCTGTGATGTGTGCAATAATTCAAGTTAGTTGGCCTCAGTTACATTTAAATTTTCCTACCCCAATCACCAAATAATAAAATCTACCCTACCAGTGCTGGGAGATGCATGTTAGGCAAGCATTTTATCACTGAGCTATATGCCCAGGTCTGAATAATAAATAATCTAAGTATTCCTCATCTCAATCTCACTGTTGCCAAAAAGCAACCAGTTCTCTGGTCTAACAAAATCCTAAAACTGTTGCAGGAAGAAGGAAAAAAAACAACTTTGCTTCTTGAAACTTGAATTAAGAGAATTTCCTATTAAGTATCTTCCTTGGTTAACTCTGGGAACCTAAAGACAACTGAGGTTAAGAATGAGAAAACAAGGGGCTGGGGATGTGGCTCAAGTGGTAGCATGCTCGCCTGGCATGTGTGCAGCCCGGGTTCAATCCTCAGCACCACATACAAAGATGTTGTGTCCACCAAAAACTAAAAAAAAAATAAATATTAAAAATTCTCTCTCTCTTTAAAAAAAATGAGAAAACAAGATGCAGGCTATATAGCATTACACATCACAAAAAGCAGAATATTAATCAGGAAATACATTTGAAGGTATACCTAAAATAGATAAAGATGACTCTCCAACCCTAATTACCTCAAACTGAAAATATATCAACAGGGAAGATATTATCCCAAGAACAAGAGATGATGTGGTGACATATCTAATGAAAGACAAAATTACCATCAATTCCACGAGTGGAACAAAAGTCAGCACAGTTCTATTCATACTCATTAGTTTGTATCTTGTGCTATTTTTATTTAGTTTTGTATTGAACTTTCTAGAATGAATAAAATGATAATTATTTAGGGCTGGAATCAATAGAATCCCTCTAGGCAGAATGGACTCCCATCTTTATTGTTTGGGAGAAGGTAGGATATTAATTGGATAAATATCAATGAAGATTCAGTTTAATAAAATATACAAGTACCTGGCTTATGAAATTTTGAGCTTATATATAAACCATGATACAAATTCTATTAATCCTACATTTAGACACAGGGTCTCTGGTTTAATTCCTAGGTCCTTGATCCATTTTGAGTTGAGTTTTGTGCATGGTGAGAGATAGGGATTTCATTTCATTTTGTTGCATATGAACTTCCAGTTTTCCCAGCACCATTTGTTGAAAAGGCTTTCTTTTCTCTAATGTATGTTTTTGGCACCTTTGTCAAATATAAGATAATTGTAATTTTGTGGGTTAGTCTCTGTACCATTGGTCTATCAGTCTGTTCTGGTGCCAATACCAAGCTGTTTTTGTTACTATTGCTCTGTAGTATAGTTTAAGGTCTGGTATAGTGATGCCACCTGCTTTACTCTACTTGCTAAGGATTGCTTTAGCTATTCTGGGTCTCTTATTTTTTCCAGATGAATTTCATGATTGCTTTTTCCATTTCTATGAGAAATGCCATTGGTATTTTGATTAGAATTGCATTAATTCTGTATAGTTCTTTTAGTAGTATGGCCATTTTGATAATATTAATTCTGTCTATCCAAGAGCAAGATAGATCTTTCCATCTTCTGAAGTCTTCTTTAATTTCTTTCTTTAGTGTTCTGTTTTCATTGTAGAGGTCTTTCACCTCTTTTGTCGATTCCTACGAATTTTTTTTTTGAGGCTATTATAAATGGGGTAGTTTCCTTCATTTCCCTTTCAGAGGATTTGTCACTGATGTATAAAAAAATGTGGCATATATACACAATGGAATTTTACTCTGCAGTAAAAGAGAATAAAATCATGGCATTTTCAGGTAAATGAATGGAGTTAGAGAAGATAATGCTAAGTGAAGTTAGCCAATCCCCCAAAAAAACAAATACCAAATCTTTTCTCTGATATAAAAAGACTGATTCATAGTGGGGTAGGGAGGGGGAGCATGGAGGAATAGAGGAACTATAGATAAGGCAGAGGGATGGGAGAGGAAGGAAGTGGGTAGAGGATTAGAAATGATGGTGGAATGTGATGGTATTATCCAAAGTACATGTATGAAGACATGAATTGGTGTGAATATGCTTTAATACAACCAGAGATGAAAAAAGTGTGCTCTATATGTGTAATATGGATTGCAATGCATTCCGCTGTCATATACATATATATATATATACATATATATATTATATATAATAAAAAATCCTACATATATATTTCCATAATCTATTTACTCTAAGAATGAAGAGAACTGGAAAATTATACAATTTCCCTAACTCAATACTCATCTCAGATCCTGCCCCCAATACAGGAAGGACTATGAAGTTTAATATATAACATACACAGTATATATCAGAAAAACTCAAGTTATGTTTTCATCAAAATCAAACTGTTTCCACAGATATGAACAAGACAGACAGATAACTGGAGAAGACCACTTCATCCCAAAACAAGATGAGCATGAGATCACTTGTATTAATCTAGGTTCAGAATGTATAGAATAAAAACTCTTAACAAAACACAACAAACACAATGGAACTCCATTTACTAAAAAGATCCTCCCTCAACAGATGCCCTTCCCCATAAACTCTACCACAAGCTCTCTAAACTCTACTGGAAACTCTAGGAACATTCAAAACTTTGGAAGTTAAAGGGAGGTTTTTGTTTTTTTTTCTTTTTTTTTATTATTGGTCTTTCAAAATATTACATAGTTCTTATTACATCATATTACACGGTTTGATTCAAGTGGGTTATGAACTCCCACTTTTACCCCGTATACAGATTGCTGAATCACATCAGTTACCTTCCACTGATTGACATATTGCCTTTCTAGTGTCTGATGTATTCTGCTGTCTGTCCTATTCTCTACTATCCCCCCTCCATTCCCCTCCCCTCCCCTTTTCTCTCTCTACCCCTTCTACTGTAGATCATTTCTTCCATTTGTATTATCTTGTCTTACCCCTCCTTTCCTCTTATATGTCATTTTGTATAACCCTGAGGATCGCCTTCCATTTCCTTGCGATTCCCCTTCTCACTCCCTTTCCCTCCCACCTCTCATCCCTGTTTAATGTAAATCTTCTTCTCAAGCTCTTCGTCCCTACCCTGTCCTTGGTTACTTCCCTTATATCAAAGGAGTCATTTGGTATTTATTTTTTAAAGATTGACTAGCTTCACTTAGCATAATCTGCTCTAATGCCATCCATTTCCCTCCAAATTCTATGATTTTGTCATTTTTTAATGCAGAGTAATACTCCATAGTGTATAAATGCCACATTTTTTTTATCCATTCATCTATTGAAGGGCATCTAGGCTGATTCCACAGTCTTGCTATCGTGAATTGAGCTGCTATGAACATCGATGTAGCAGTGTCCCTGTAGCATGCTCTTATTAGGTCTTTAGGGAATAGACCGAGAAGGGGAATAGCTGGTTCAAATGGTGGTTCCATTCCCAGCTTTCCAAGAAATCTCCATACTGCTTTCCAAATTGGCTGCACCAGTTTGCAGTCCCACCAGCAATGAACAAGAGTGCCCTTTTCCCACATCCTCTCCAGCACTTATTGTTGTTTGACTTCCTAATGGCTGCCAATCTTACTGGAGTGAGATGGTATCTTAGGGTGGTTTTGATTTGCATTTCTCTGACTGCTAGCGATGGTGAGCATTAAAGGGAGGTTTTTATGTTGAAGCACTCCCGGGTGCAGGGAGGCTGAGGTAGAAGAATTGTAAGTTCAAGGCCAGTTTAGGAATGTTAGTGATACTGGTATCAAAATGAAAAAAATATATATATAAGCCAGGCACAGTGGCACAGGCATGTAATCCCAGGGACTTGGGAGCCTGAGAAAGAATAATCCCAAATTCAAGGCCAGCCTCAGAAACTTAGGGATGTTCTAAACAACTTAGCAAGACCCTCTTTCAAAAAATTGTTTAAAAAGGGCTGGGGATGCAGCTCAGTGGTAGAGCACTTGCCTAGTATAAACAAGGCCCAATCCCCAGAAACTCAAAAATAAAAACACACTCAAAAAAGAATTTTAATTCCTAAAAATTAGAAGAAATGGAGAAATCTTTATTCTCACCAGTAATTTCAAATGTGCTAATCTTTTGGGCATGGCAGCATACGCCTGTAATCTCAGGGATCTGGGAAGCTGAGGCAACGGGATTCCAAGTTTAAGGCCAGCCTCCATGATTTAGTAAGACCCTCAGCAACTTAGCAAGACTCTGTCTCAAAATTTAAAAAATGATGTAGCTCAGTGGTACAGAATCCCTGGGCTCACTTCTCAGTGGCCCTACTAAGTAAAAAATAAAATAAAATGTGCAATCCTTTGACAATCTTTCATATATACAATGATTACGTAACAACAATAAGACATTAACTGTTACCTACCTTCTACAATTTAAAAAATACTACAGTTAAGGAAATAAATTATTATACACTGCATTTTAGAATGATTGTTCATATCCTCACTGTTAGAAGACAAGGAATGCAAACAAAATAAGTATCAAGTAGGTTAATAATTAAAATAACCCTAATCTATAAAATAATATAGAATTACATATATCACTATAGCAAGATCCCCAAGACATACTGTCAGAAAAGAATCACAAATCGCAATGTATACAAACAGACATATAAGCATGTATAGGATGAATTCTGAAATGATAAATACCAAGTACTTAAAAATTATCTCTGGAGTGGGAAGGGAAATGAATTGATAGTGGGTTTTTTTTTTTGAGAGAGAGAGAGAGAGAGAGAGAATTTTAATATTTATTTTTTAGTTTTCGGCGGACACAACATCTTTGTTTGTATGTGGTGCTGAGGATCGAACCTGGGCCGCACACATGCCAGGCGAGCGCGCTACCGCTTGAGCCACAGCCCCAGCCCCGATAGTGGCTTTAAGATGAGACTCTCTAGGCCGGGCAGAGTGGCACATACCTGTAATCCTAGTGACTCAGGAGATTGAGGCAGCAGGATTGCAAGTTTAAAGTCAGCCTCAACAATTTAGTGAGACCCTAAGCAACTTAGTGAGACCCTGTCTCTAAATAACATATTTCAAAAAGGGCTACGGATGTGGATCAGTGGCTAAGTGTCCCTGGGTTCAATCCTTGGTACCAAAAAAATGAAGAAGAGACTCTTTAGTGCCCCAACACCCTTATCCTGTTCTAGGACTTAGGGTCTCAGGGACACTAGACAGGTGTTCTATCAATACCTGTTCAATAAATCTCACCATTTTACCATATCATCTATATTACATTCATGTGTTTTTTGTTTATTTTTAGTCTCTCCATTCCATGATATTTTTGTTCTAAACTAAAACATGATTCTGACCTCAGTTGGTTCTCAGCCCAGACTGTACTCACTCTTGATTGCTCAGTGAGGCTGTCCTTCTACGTTTGACTTGGACTTCCACTTCTGGCACGTGCTGTTCTGTAGTTCGTCTCAGGTGTAAGCGATCCCTGAAATAGATACAAAAGAATTATTTGGTAGACTTCATCAATTTATGAAGCAACTCATGATTGACTTATGAAAGTGACCAAAATCCAATTAAAACAAAATAAAACTAAAATATTAGAAGATCTTTACCCTTCAAATAATCAGGATCTTGACTATCACAGACAATCTGGTTTGAAAAGATCAAGAAATGAAAGACATATTCACTTCCATTTATATTTACTCATCTGTACAGAAAAATACTCACACACACACATTCAGTAACATATCACCACTCCATACTCATTCTTCTGGCCAAAAATAGCAAAGCTAATTCCAAAAGTGGCTTGGGAAGCATATTTTAAAATCATAATAAATAGCATTTTGTATAGTGAAATTATAGAACATTAAGTTTAAAGGGAAAAATGTCTATTTTTAAAAAATGGAGCCTAAATTAGAAAAAAAAAATATATCCTATGCTTTCACAGTTATATCAAAATGAATCCTATTGGGCTGGGGCTATTGCTCAATGGCAAAGTGCTTGCCTAGCATGTTTGAGGCAATGGGGTTCGATCCTTAGCACCACATAAAAAAATTAACAAAGGAAATAAAGGCATTGTGTCCATCTATAACTACAAAAATATATTTTAAAAAAATGAAAAGTAAAAACTAATGGGATACCACAATTTATTATTATATCATTTCCTATAAAAATGTTTGATATACTTTATATTTTAAAATTCAATAAAGACCTCAGGAATTTTTAAAAATTAGCTAACAGGAAAAATACAAAATGGGGCTGGGGATGCAATCCCTGCTACCACAAAAAAAAAAAAAATAGCTAACAGTAGATCCTTCCCATCTGCACTTCCCTAATATAGGAAAGGTCAATGCCTCCAAAACAAAGAGAATTATGAAAAAGGAGAATTCTGGGCCAGTTAGTACTCAGAAATTGCTACAGAAAAGGGGTAATTTATATATACTACTTTTACCAGTTTCAGAGGATGTCATCTTCAGCACAATTACTCAAGTTCCATGCCATAAAAGTGGATGGAAAGATAGTGCTGATCCATACAAAAGAAATAAGATTAAAATTTTATTGTCCTTTGTCATGATAGGGCAGCACTTATAATTCTCCCTGGAGGATTATGTGGCTCAGCAGTAGTGCACTTGCCTGGCATGTGAGGCGCTGGAGTCAATTCTCAGCATCAAATATAAATAAATAAAATAAAGGTCTATCAACAACTAAAAAAAATTTAAATAATAATAATAATTCTCCCTACAAATGGCTAAATAACAACATAGTGACAGATAAAACATTTATAATGCTATCCATATTAAATGTGAAATTTGTTGGAAAACAAAAATGAACAATTAGAAGACAGTGGGTATAAGAGATAAAAATGTAATAAAACACTGATCAAATAGAAAAGGGAAATAATCTAAGCTAACATCTTGCTTTGAACAGCAAGTTTTCCCTCAATCAAGCTTCCTTCATCTAAATCACTTGAAGAATTGCACTCCTCCTTTTCAAAAAGCCCCAGCAAAGTGCCTAATGGATCAGAGACCTAAAAATCTTCAGATGCCTTGAAACAGGATGAGGTCTTTCCAGTGATCTGCCATATTGGGATGGTAAGTCAGAATCAAAGACTACAAAATGGCAGGCCAGCCTACACAGTTTTTTATAAAGAGTCAAAGGACTCAGAAGTTCAACCAAAATATATCTGCAGCAACATCTTCCTACAAGCCAGCAAAAAATGATCAAATAATAAATACTGCCCACAATATTCTATTTTTCTAACTACTAAACATAGAAAACTCCATAACAAAGCTTTTCAAGCTAACTAGATTTGCCTTTTTAATTTCAACTGAAGAAAACCAGACATAGTGCTTAACAAAGATAAATGAAAAACATGATTAAATGAAGGTAAGCACAAAGGAAAACAAAATCCCTAAAGGAAAAAAAGGTTTTAAAAAGTAATGGTATATAATAATCCTATCATTTGGTTCATTATTCTTTCTCATCAAATTTTCACAGTAGTTCCAACTTCAAAAATTATCAAAAGCTTAATTTAAAAATTCTTCTACAGGCAATAGTCTTGAGCAGTGATTCTGATCCCATGCACATCCCCAAACCAATAGGGTTCTCACCACTTTTCTGATTCTGTTTTCTTCTCTTTTAACAAACACAACTGTAAGATCATAGGAGCCCAAGATTATTCAATGTTTGGCATGCTCCTGATTCCCCTACTTTAATAAAATTATCTCTTTGGTGGACAAAAAATTGGACATCAGAAGATTAAACAATTTACACTTGATGGTAGATGCAATTATTAAATTATCAAATCTGGAAAAGGAAGGGGAATGTGTAAGGGGTTACTGAATGCACTTTGAAATTAGACCATACAAAACAGTAAAAGAACAATCTACAAAAATTAAAAGGTGACTTTGAAAACAAATTTGACATCTCCACCAGTGATAGAGGCTGCCTCAAGCAGCACATCAGATACTCTGGTGGATGCACATTTGATGTCCTATAGACCCTTACCACACCAGTCTACTTCAGCACAGAAAAGGAGGGTCACAGGACAGCTGTGGAGACTGCAAATTCCTGACCTCTCCTTCATTTCACACTCCTTCATCCACCACACCCCTACCGTGGTACTGTAGGGACACGCCTGCTGCCAAGTCTTCTGAGTATGTGCAATCCTGCCTTCTTTCCCCCACCCTCCACTGCGACACAATAGGGAATGTGAGGTAAAACAGCAGCTGTTATAGCATCCAGGTGAAGGGATGGCTTCTATCCTCTTCAAGCAGATGCTGCATAACCATGTTCTCTGCTACCAACCGCATGGCAGGTAGAGATAGCTATCCTCCCCACTGCGCCTGCGCACCCCGCACCCTTCACTGCAGCACTTTGGGGAGGGGGCGGACACCTCACCCAACATTTCTCCTACCTCACCCAAGCACTTTCGAGAGCATATGGCTGAAATTTCAGCAGGGCAAAAATGAGAAAACAGGTGTAAACAGTGCCATACCTGCTGTGACATGATGAGGAGGGGGCGACCACCCGCCCCACCCTGCTGCGCCTGCGCAGACTATTGCCTCTGCAGCAGCGGCCATCTTTGGGAAAGTGCACAATGGCGGTGACGCAAAATATTACCCTCTTCCAATCCTGAGATAGCCTTTGAAAACTATATTAAGATAAGTAAAAACAATGAAAAACAATGCCTCTGTGGCATCACCTCACACATATGTCAGAAGATGCACAACACTAAATTGTGCACGCCATTTCCCTTTCTTACACGTTAGCCACCTAAGTGAAGAAATCATAAAGGAATAAAATAGACGAGAAAAGCAAACTAAATTTCTGTAACTAGCACTTCATTGTAGGGGCACAGCAGCTTAAGAAAGCAAAAAGCACAATCATAAAAATCAAAATGCACAACAGCCAAAGATCATGTGGAAATTAATGTTCCTTCAAAGTCTCTACTTCTGTCTGCAACCATCCGTCCTCTCACCCCCTCCCCCTCCACACCAGAGGTCATTCTGCTGACCCACTCAGTCACTTCGGACACCCAGCAGGCCCTGCCATTACTGCCATATACACCAACGAACGTTCCCCACACTACCACTGCCACTGTGAGCACCCCAATGTCGCCCACTACATCCACCACTGTTTCCCCACTCTTCCCACTCATATCAGAAACCGTGCTGGCCTCAACAACAATATGGGCTCTCCAACCTACCCTCGAGCCCCCAGCCCTCCAATGGCCCTGCATTACCTGCTGAACTATAGCTGTACCATCTCCGTTACAAGCCAAATCAGAATACTCCAGTGCCCCGTAGATACCTGCTGTACCCTCCCCCACTAACTTCACCTCGGCATTACCCCCTACCAGAACTACTCCGCGGTCACCCTGGCATAAACCCCCAAACTGCACCAGGGTCCCCTCAGACAACCGCCCAAACTATGTGGCATTGAATTCCTTCCCTAAAACCACGGTAGTCCCCTCAGTACATCCACTTCCATCCGCGCTACAGTAACCTCGCCCTATCCCGTAAGCTAAATCACTCGGTACTATGGACCAGCGCGGCATGGTCACCTCCGCATACCGTCCCCGAAACTCAGAGGCACTGTATACCTTTCCTTCATGGCGCCGAACGGTGAGCCCCACCCCTGGTCATGGACAACTCAGCGGACCCTCAGCGGTCCTCGGTCACCCTCAGTATTCCCCCACAAGACCGCGGGCAACCCACTGTAACTGCCTTGTATTTGAAAGGTAAAGGTTCACCCACGAAAGGAACTGTCGCGGCATTACAGATGAGAGGATGCGGCAAAATGCGGCACGACACCAAAGAACAGAAGAGATAAATTCCAAGCCTCCAAAGGTGTCTATCTGGTTCTCCAAAACAAAGGGCTAAAGGCCCTGAAGTTCCAGTTTTGTACAGTACTCCATTTAGTAAACAACAAATGAAAATTCCCCAAGATAACAGAAGCCACCAAAACGGCTGACCTTGCTCGCTCCATCGCGTCGCTGACCGCTCCTCAGGCCGAGGAGCCAGGCATCTCCAGGGGCCGCTCTGCTCTGCGCAAGACTGCCGCAGCGCAGATTTACTGCACCTCCGGCCAGCGCATGCGCACCAGTTCCCCCCCAGTGCTGCACATGCGTGTCTATTTGCCGCAATGCAGAGGGTCCCACGTTCTCAAACCAGAATGACCCGAGTGCATTGGTTATTGGGCCCCAATAATCCACATCTCTGATGCCTTAACTGAAGGACTTCAAAAACCACAAACATCTAAAATTAATGAATCTGTTTGCCTATTTTTGTTTATTTATTTTAATTTTAAGATTATAATATTAGGTATTTCTGCTTTTTTAAAATATTTTTTAGCTGTTATTGGACACATGCCCTTATTTTATTTATTTTTATGTAGTGCTATGGATGGAACCCGGTGCCTCGCACATGCTAGGCGGGTGCTCTACCGCTGAGCCACAACCCCAGCCCAGGTATTTCTGCTTTTTAAAAATAGGTGTAAAGCTGTGAAGAAATAATCCTTGGTTTCAAAGAAGCCTTTGCCGATGTCACAGCCAAATAATCCTGACTTACAGTCTTTATCAGGTTTTACTCTATGCAGTAAACAAAACTGCCTCAGAAAAGTTAAATTAAGCAAAACCACAGTCAACACAAATATGCCAGATTCTTGAAATACTATCCACAAGAAAATATTCCTCTCTCTAAAAAGATGCTATGTTGTTCAAATCTAGCAAACTATCCCCCCTTTTTGAATTAATATTTCTTTTGTAAACTGTCAAAATTATTCCCCAAAATCAGAATGTAAACTCTTTAATACTAGGGGCTGGGATTGTGGCTCAGTGATTCTCAGCACCTTGTAAAAATCGATAAAATAAAGGACTACTGACCGAGGCTAGGGTTGCAGCTCAGTGGTTGCACACTTGCCTGGGATGCATGGAGCACTGGGTTCAATACTCCGCACCACATAAATAAATAAAATAAATGTATTGTGTCCATCTACAACTAATTTTTTTAAATATTTGTTTATTTTTTCTAATTGCAGTTGGATACAATACCTTTATTCCATTCATTTATTTTTATGTAGTGCTGAGGATAGAACCCGGGGCCCCGCGCATGCTAGGCAAGCTTTCTACTGCTGAGCCACAATTCATCCCAGCCTCACAACTTAAAAAAAAAAATTAAGTCTATTGACAACTAAAAATATAATTTTTTTAATTAAAAAGAAAAAAAAAACCTCTTCAATACTATATGGAAGATCACTGGCTTCTCATTTGCACAATAGGACTGTGCTTAAAGTCTAAAATATAATAGTTTCCCTTGCCTATTAAATTTGGGAACATTTAATTTTTTACCAAAAATCAGTGATAGATGTAGTGAAGGAAAATAGGCACCAATGAACAAATATAAATAAAGTTTTTTACATTAATAATATCCTTTCTGCAGACTAATATGTTTATGTTCCTTGGGAAAGGACAATGATAAAGATTAGAAAGCTAAGGAAATAACCCTAAAGCTACATTTGCATAATGTTTTACATATCTTTACCCTTTCTCAGTTGTCCATTTCAAAGAATTTAGGGTGAAAGGAGACTAATGGGGATTAAGTGGCTAAAATTCCTTCCCTACCCCAATAAAATTCTGCTGACTTCCTAGTGATCATAGAATTAAACACGTGTGCACAGATTTTCCCATAATAAGCTATGTAATGGTAATTAGAAAACAGGCTAAATAACTTCACATATATTTAAGCAATAAAATACATTATTGAGACTACCAATAATGACATATTTAGTTAAATTATATAAAATTGTCAATATTCAAATGTTTTTGATCTCTAAAAAATTGCAATTTCTACTATTTCAATTTTACTTATTTGTATAAAGCAATGTGGAAAACTCACTCTTGGAAATGAATAGCAAAATTAATTGTATGAAAGGTTTTATGTAATCATGTTTATTTGCACATAAAAAAATTATCAAAGAATACATGCAATTATGGTCTAAGTAATGAAAATCATACCTTTGGACTTCTGCTCTTTTGATTCAAATTCTAGCCTTGATTCTTGAAAGCAACGTTAACTTGGGCAAGTTACTTAACTTTCTGTACATCGTTTTCCTTATTTGTAAAATTAGGGGGGAGGTACTTATATTACACAACATTCTGACAATTAGATAAGTTTACATGCATGTATATTTAGGTCAAGTTCCAGTACAGACTCCAAGGACAGCAGATGGTTGTTAAAGTTGTACCAATATTACAGTGGTACTTCTGGGATGAGAAATGGAAACATTTGTTGCTATTCATTAATGTCTGATGTTATTATTAACTAATGTCTTTCAATTATTCCATTTTTTCCAAAGAATACACATAACAACAAACTAAACTCTTAGGGGTTTGAGCTTAAGGGTCACTAAAACTGAAACTATTGTGGAGATTTTCAAAAACTAATCTGATATCTTGACTTACATTAAATACAAAAATTAATTCAAAATGGATCAGACCTAAAAAGGGAAAAATATAAATAACTCAGAAAGAAATCAAAATATACAATTATATGACCTTGAATTAGGCAATAGCTTCTTAGAAATAACACCTAAAGCCAAGCAAGTAAAAATATAAATTGGATTTTACCATAGTTTTATAGTATTTAATCACCATTAAACAGTTACATTTGCTTCAAGGGATAGGATTAAGAAAGTAAAAGGCAAAATAGGATAAAATTTGCCAATAATAAAACTGATAAGAATATGTATAGCTAGAGAATATGCAAAAGTAAAGACCCCCCCTTATTTTCTTTAATTGCCCAAATGAATTAAATAGATCATTTAAAAAAAAAAAAGTATACCAAAAGCCAATAAGCATATGAAAAGACACTCATTACCATTTGTCATTAGGGAAATGCAAGTGAAAATCACAGTGAGAAGTCACTTAGGCAAATAATTTAAAAGATAATACAGGGACTGAGGAGGTAGCTTTGTTGGTAGAGCACATGGGAGACCCTGGGTTCAACCCTCAACTAAAAATCAAAAAAGACAATAAAGCTGAGTGTGTAGCTCAGTGGTAGTGCATTTCCCTAACATGCATAAGGCTAAGTCATTAAGTCTTGAGAAGGACATGGGGAAATTGAAATCCTCAAAGATGCTTTCAGGAATGTAAAACAGTGTGGGCACTTTGGAAAACAATTGGAAATGTCCAAAAATATTAGCCATTAAGTTACCATGATCCCTATTTCTTAGTATAGTACCAAATAAAAAGAAAAAAAGAATCTAGGGGCTGGGGATATAGCTCATTCCCCATGTCCTGGGTTCAATTCCCAGTATCACCAAAAAAAAAGAAACAACCTATGCAAAAACACAAATGTGAATTATCATAGCAGATTTATGAATAATAATCAAAAGTGGGAACAACTCAAATGTCTACCAACTGATAAAAGGATAAACAAAATATGGCATGTTATGTACTTCCATATAATGGGACATTGCTCAACCACAAGAAGTAGTGACTGAAAATATTGTGCTAAGTGAAAAAACAGACCCAAATGCCTACATATTATATGATTCCATTTCTATTAAGTGTTCAGAATATATGAATCCATATTGATAACAGATTCATGACTGTGGATAGATCAGGGAGCTGTGAATGTGCAGTGATTGCTAATGGTTGTAAGGTTTCTTTGGGGGATGAATTAGCTAGTAGGGACAGTTGGAAAATATTGTGCATACAGTAAAAGAAGCACTGACTTATGTAATTTTAAAGTGTGTATTTGGGGGTTGGGAACTTAGCTCAATGTAAACACTTACCTAGCTGGTACAAAGCCCTGAGTTCACTAACCAGCAGTACCAAAGGGGGGTGGGACACATTTTAGTCTATGTAAATTATAAATCAGCTTTTTAAAATCTTAATTGAGAAAGGTATTTGTAAACATATAATTGCCAAAACAGTCTAGATCATCAAAATTCAAGTCTAAGAAATTGTCACAACCAAAAAGAATCAAGATACAAATATAAAATGCAATGTAACTTCCTGAATGGGAATCTAGAACAGAAAAAGAACATTCTAAAGAAACTAAAGACATCTGAATAAAGTACAAAGTTCAGTTAATAATAAGGTTTCGATATTGTTACATTAATTGTAATAATATACAAGAAGATTGTAAAAGGTAAATAGTGGGGGAAATGTGTGAGAGGCATATGGGTACTCTCTACTGTCTTGAAATAATTCTGTAAATAGATGACTATTTTGAAATAAAAAGTTAATAAAGGAAAACAAAACAGAAACTGGGCATGGTGGTACATTTCTGTTTTTCTAGCAATTCAGGAGGCTCAGGCAGAAAGATTGCAACTTCAAGGCCAGACTCAGCAATTTACTGAAACCCTACTTCAGAATAAAAAATAAAAAGGACTGGAGATATAGCTCTATGATAAAGAGATCCCAGGTCATTCTTATTATTATTATTATTATTATTATTATATTTTTAAGATATTAAGATTTGAGGAAGGATTCAATCTCAGCATCAAAAAAAACAGAACAAAGGAAAAAAACATTGTGGACATGGGTTGGGAGGAAGAAGAACAAAACATGTACAGACAACAATGTTGGCATAATACTTCAGAGGGATTAAAATTCTCTTTAATAACAAAATTAAAGAATTTAGAAAAAGAAATTCATGATGATAAAGCTATAAAGCCTAAATAGTAGTGGATTCAGTGGTGCATGTCTAAGAACCCAGCTACCCAGGAAGCTAAAAAGGAAGATTGCTAATTTGAGACTAGCCTTGATAATATAGTGAGATTGCATCTCAAAATTTATAAATAAATAAGTGAATAAATAAATAAGGCAGGGAATGTAGTTCAGTGTAGTAGAGTGTCCTTGGGTTCAATCTCCAGTATCTTAAAGAGGGCGGGGTGGGAGGGTGTTGAAATCTGCTTCTACATGCTCTACCACTATCTTTTTCATTTATTTATTGTACAAGCATGTAATTTGTCTACTATGCACCATATACTTTGCTCTTCTAGATATTTAACATTAATCCAAAAACAACCATGTGAATTAGTTTTTATCTGTAACCCCCTCCCCCATTTGTTTTTTGGGTTTTTTTGGTGATGGTGATAATTTGAACCTAGGGCCTCTCACACATGCTGTGCTAAAACTCTATCACTAAGGTACATCCCCATTCCCATTTTTTAAATTTCTTTCCTTTTTCCCTTCTTCCCCTTCTTCTTCTCCTTTCCCACCCCCACCCCCCACCCCCACCCCTGTACTGAAGATTAAACCCAGGGGTACTCAACTCCTGAGCTAATCCCCAGACCATTTTTAAATTGTTTTTTGAGACAGGATCTTGCTAAATTCCCTAGGCTGGCCTAAAATGTGTGATTCCCCTGCATCAGTTTCCCAGATATATGGGATTACAGCAATGCACCACCATGCCAGGCCCTTTATTTCTTTCTTTTTTTTTTCTTTTTTTTTTTTTTTTACAAATTATCAAACAGGCTCAGAGAGGTAAAGAACCATCCTAAAAGTCACACAGCGCCCTGATTTCTGTGTAATGTTTTTTCTTTTCTTTCTTTTTTTCTATTTTTATAGTCCTGGGGATTGAATGGAAGACTTTGTACACACTAGGCAAGGCTTCTACTACTGAGGTATATTCCCAGCCCCTTTTAAACTATTATTTATTTTGAAACAGGGTCTTTATAGGGAACACACAGATATGAGTGGCGGGAACATGAGATTAAGGAAATAATTCATAAAATGGGCCCACTGTGCAGATCCCACATGCTTTCTTTTCAAGAAGCAATTTACTGGGCTGGGGTTATGGCTCAGAAGAAGGGCACTTGCCTAGCACATATGAGGCCCTGGGTTTGATCCTCAGCACCACACATAAATAAATAAAATAAAGATATTGTGTTTGTCTACAACTAAAAAAATATTTAAAAAGAAGAAGGAAAATAATAAGAAGAAGCAATTTATCACAGCCATGCCTGGTTTAAGTGAACAGGATATGTTACATTCCTCAGCAATCTACTTATCATCTGCAGGAGATCTGCAGGCCCAAATAATGTCAATAAGTGGAACACAAGTAACCCTGAAGGGAAGGACTTTTGTGACCTTTACACAGACCAGATCCTGAAATTTAGGAAGACAAGAATAATTCTGCTTAACCATAAAATCTGTAAGAACATATTCCAATTAGAACTGGTCAGCATGGACCAAAATAACCTAAAGTAATCACAGCACCAGAGACTTCAATGTCTTATGTTATCCTGCTGTCAGCCAAAAATAAAGAGGCAGACCTTGGTAGGACTCTCTGGAAACTTCCCTGGGATTCCCAATTAAACTGAAGGGCAGTTGGGTGTGGTGGCTCATGCCTATAATCCCAGCACTTTGGGAAGCTAAAATAGGAGGATCTCAAGCTCAAAGCCAGCCTCAGCAAAGGCGAGGAGCTAAGCAACTCAATGAGATCCTGTCTCTAAATAGAACACAAAATAGGGCTGGGGATGTAGCTCAGGGGTTGAGTGCCCCTGAATTCAATTCTTGGTACCAAAACAAAACAAAACAAAACAAAAAACTGGAGGGCAGGAGAGGCATGCCTCTCCAAGAGGACTCATTATTTTGCTTCAGAGTATTCCATTTTCCCCTTTCCAGTCCCTTCTAATGAACTCATGCCTCTTACTCTGTGTGACCCATCTGAAATCTTTTTGACTTGATCGTAAGAACTGGGGTTTGAATGGAGGCCTTCACACTGCCACAGTTTCCCAGAAGTTCTCATTGCTGTAACATTTTCCCGACATTGATCAGGCTGGCCTCAAATTTACCATATTTCTGCCTCAACTTCCTAAGTAGCTGGAATTACCTATGTGTACCACTATGCCCAGCTTAGTGCAGTGTCTCTTTACCACCACCCTACTGAAGGATTCTAGATACTGTCACCCAAAAATATGGTTTCATAGGAACTCAGAAAAAGCAAATGCTGGAAGAAGTACTCTGATATCTCACTGTTTAAAGTATGGATCCATCAGCAAGAAAACTTGCTTCTATCCCTAACTTGAGTTTTTATTAATGAAACTCATACCACAAAAGAAAAACTGAAACTTGTCAACATTCACAGATAGTCTTGCCAGACATCATTGTCTTCCATATCAGTCCAATTTGATATTACAAAGGGAATCACTTAAAATCCATTATTTCCCATGGATCTAGTAGACTTGGACCCAGGCCACAGTAAGTTTCTCCAAGACCATTGAGTCCCTTAAAATCATTTAATATTCCCCTAAAAATTATCTACAGGGCTAGGATTGTGGCTCAGTGGTAGAGTGCTTGCCTAGCACATGCAAGGCCCCGGATTCAATCCTCAGCACCACATAAAAATAAATAAAATACAGATATCATGTCCAACTACAACTAAAAAATAAATATTAAAAAAAAAACTACGGGCTGGGGATGTGGCTCAAGCAGTAGCGCGCTTGCCTGGCATGCGTGAGGCCCGGGTTCGATCCTCAGCACCACGTAGAAACAAAGATGTTGTGTCCGCCGAAAACTAAAAAATAAATATTAAAAAAAATTTTTAAAAAAATCTACAACTCTCATTCTCCTCCTCCCCTATACAGAGAGCATATTATAAGCTTTTAAATCATTTTGAACTAATGAGTAATTATACTTTGTGATTTCTTCCATTAACATATTAAATAGAGTAAAAGATAAACAAATTTATTATGTCAATTATCAACTCATTCCAGTGAATCTTCTGAGAACTCAGGGACTTTCCTCTTGTGCTTGAATTATACTGACTCTCTTCATTATCAATTTTCTTGCACAATGACTTTGTACAAATTCAAATATATAAATCTAAAGCTTAAGCATAATGATGAGTGAAAAACTAAACAGGACACATAATATTGAGAACCAAAGCACAAGCACTGCCCCAATCGGCCTCTTTGTTCAAAGCACAGGGACATGATTAGCTGACAGGTTCTATTTTTTTCCCTACAGGCACAATCTGTTGTAAAGGAAAACAGTCAAGTGCAGCCTAACAAGAAAATAAATCTTTGCTACAGACACTTTCCCCCAAACAGAGTGGCAGCTGGGGGAAGATACTTTAAGAACAGCCTTCTTGGATAGTTCCAGGACTAGTTCAATAAAAGGCTGAGCAGAGGAATAAATTACCTTTTTTTTTGAGAATGTTCCATCTGAATTAGAAGCAATAACAACAACAACAAAAAGCTCTTCAATCACAGCCCCTACACATACTCTCACTCTATCTACATTTTGGTCAAGCAATTATGCCAAATCCCATCTGCTGCCTGATATTTTTAACATGGTTCAAGGGCAGGATCAAAAGAAAACTTTAGTTGGGTTCCAACAACTTGGGAGGCTGAGGCAGGAGGATCTCAACTTCAAGACCGAGATGAGCTATTGAGCAAGATTCTGTCTCAAAATAAAATATAAAAAGGGCTGGGAGGGGGCTTATAAGCAGAATCTTCCTGGGTTCAATCCACAGTACAAAAATAAAAATTAATTAATTAATTTTAAAAAGAAAAGTAAAGTTTATTTTGTAACACATGAAAAGTATATTAAGTTCACATTTCAATATCTATAAATAAGGTGTTACTGAAACTCAGCCATTCCCATTTGTTTACTTATTGTCTATGACTACAGCTGTTCAGTCAAGTAGTTACAACAGAAACCATATGGTCTCAAGGCTAAAAATATTTGCTATTTGGCTGCCATGGTAATTTTATGTGTCTACTTGACTAGGCCACATTCAACAGACATTTGGTTAATCACTGACCTGGATGTGTTATGCTGGTATGTTTCTAGATGGACTTAACATTTAAATCACTAGATTTTGAACTCTGTTTTCTGGCTCCCAGGAGGTAAAGTAGCTTCCATATCCCATGGCCTTCCACCATGATACTCTGCTACACTTTAGGCCCAGAGCCATGGTTAACTACTCTAAGTTGTTCTGGTCAGCTATTTTGGTTACAGAAATTAAAACTTAACAAAGGATTAAACACTTTATAGGAAGAGATATGAAAAGGTGAGAGAAAAAAATTTAAAAAGGAAAAGAAAAAAAAAACAAATGAAAAATAAAAAGAAAATCAATGAGATGGGATGAGAGAATATGTGAGAAAGAGAGAGAGAGAAGGGCAGAGGTGGGAACCAGACGCAGTGAGTGTTGAATGAATATGGAAGGTTAAATTCTTTTTTTTATTCCATTATGTTGCTAATGTAATATTTGTTGAATTGTTTAAATTATACATAAAAAATTGAGAATTTTAAAACTAGCATATAAATAAGGCTTGTACATTTATTAGTTATTTTCATTGAAATATAACTTTCATTTGCAATCCATATTCAGCTAGTGGATGACTCCTAGCTCAGACAATTGAAGGACAAGAGGGGAAAGACTGACTAGAAAAAGAGAAAAACAATCAATCAATCAATAAACTTACTAAGACAGATTACCCTTCATTAATGTGTTGGGTTTCATCTGCTAAATTGAAAAACTCGGGATAAAAAAAGAATAAACTCCCTCAGGAAGATGAAATTCTGTATCTAGCCTGCTTTTGGTCTACAGCTGGAACATTAAATCTTCCTTGTCTCCAGACTGGCCTGAGATTTCAGATAGTCTCTATTATCACATGACTTGATTTCTTACCAAAGCAGGGAAAAAACCAAGACAGTGAGATAGAGAGATCATAGGTGCAGGGAGACTGACTCTGGGTATATCTGCATCCTATTAGTTCTGTTTCTTTGAAGAACTCTTGACTAATACAGATTTGGGAGAGTGGCTTTAGAGGAACAAATCTTTCCTTTTTTTTCCTCTTAAAGTACTGGGGATTGAACCCATAATCTAATGCATGTTATGCAAGTACTTTGTTAGTGAGCTATATCTCAAGACTTTTTTTTATTTTAACATAAGGGCTTGCTAAATTGCACATGCTGGCCTCAAATTTGGGATCCTCCTGCCTCAGCTGCCTGAGTGATTACAGGCGTGACCCACTACACTCAACTAAGATTAACAAACTTTTAGGGTGAATTTTCTGATTCGGTGATTTGTTTTGGGGTTTCTGGAATTGGTTCTCTAATTTGACAATATTTAAAGGCATTAATAACTATTTCCATTATTAAACACAAAACAGATAGTCTATGGGATGATGTGACACTAGAGACACTCCAAATCAACAGTCTGAGGCCTGCCTGGCAACTCAAGGTGACTCTGTCTCAAAATAAAATAAAGGGCTAGAGTTGTAGCCCAGTGGTAGAGGGCTTTCCTAGTATATGGGAAGCTCTGGGTTCAATTACAAGTAACACACACACCCACACACCCATAAACACACAGGCAAGGTTCATGATGAACATTTATATAATAAAAACAAACGTTTTTTGTCAAACCAACAAGTATATCAAGATACACTTTTTTGCACCTAATTTTTTTTAAAGACAGAGTGAGGGGGGGGGAGAGAGAGAATTTTAATATTTATTTTTTTAGTTCTCGGTAAACACAACATCTTTGTTTGTATGTGGTGCTGAGGATCGAACCTGGGCCGCACGCATGCCAGGTCAGTGCGCTACCGCTTAAGCCACATCCCCAGCCTCTGCACCTAATTTTTTTAGACAAAGTAGAGAAAGAAAAGGGTGAGCGCAGGGATTCAAATTTCCATATTGAGTGCTATATTAATTACTTGAAAAGCTAATTTTGAGTAGAGTAATTTTGTGTATTTATTTTGTTTTGAAGGATAAATGGCCAGATATGCTATCATATCTTAATTTATGGGTTATGGCCAATGGACTTGAAAGGAACATGTTTAGAAAATTGAAAACAAGGAGGTCTGGGAAAAAGATACATGAATAAGCCCATCTGCATCAGCAAAGAAAAAAAGAAGTGAAGATATTTGTGTCTCATGTGAATGCCAGCCAAAGGGCAACCTCTGCAAAGGAGGATTTTAGTAATTGAGGAGATAGGATGGCCCATTCTGTGGATATCAGGCATTTTTCCTCAACAAACCTTGCCTTGCCTAATCAGCTCATGGAAAAGATGGCCATAATGCAATGGATAAAAGTTATGCATGGGATCAGCAACATGGGCTTCCATTCATCAAGGCCCATTAGGCCATAGTTACCATCTACTGCACTAGCACCAGAGACAGCTAGTTTCTGATATGTCACTATTTCGCGGGTTAGATCAGCACGGTCATTTAATTCAACCCAGGAAATAGTGCCTTATCAGGGACTCACTCTTTGCATGGGATGATAAAGGACCACTTCCATCACGAGAGAGATATCAATTTGTTCTTATTAGAGTGGACATATTCTGGATAAAAATTTGCCTTCCTTGCATACAATGTTTCTATTCAAATTATGAGTAGTGAATTTAAAGAATGCCTATCAACCATCATGGTAACTATTATTTATTGAGACAACGTTTCATTAAATCACATAGGCCTGTCTGGAAGTTGTTGATCCTTGCCTCAGCCCCCTGAGTCACTGGGATTTCAGGTATAAGCCACCATGCTCAGCTGGTGAACACACAGTTGCAGCACCAGTTAGGTGCTAATACCTCTCAGGGTAGAAAGGTTCTACAGGAGAATGTATAGACTCCAAATAAGTGTCCAATTTATGATGCTATTTCTTCCATCATCTGGATTAATAGGTCTAGAAAATAGGAGTAGTACCTATTCACTATTACTCTAGTGATCCACAGAAAATTTAAATTCCTATCTACATGCACTTATGCTCTGCTGGCTTAAAAGTCTTAGTTATATCAGGAGTAATATTTCCTCCAGTAGGAAAACAGTAATTCCAATGTTTTAAATTAAGATTATCATCTAAACTGGGTACAGTGGCCTGTACGTATAATCCCAGTGATTTGGGAGGCTGAGATAGGAGGATCATAAGTTCAAGGTCAGCCTCAGCAAGTTAGCAAGACCCTCAAAAATTAGTGAGACCCTGACTCATAACAAAAAAACAAAAATGAAAAAATTTAAGGGCTGGGATTGTGGCTCACTGGTAGAGCACTTGCCTAGCATTTGTGAGGCACTGGGTTCAATTCTTAGCACCACATATAAATAAATGAATAAAATAAATGTCCATAACATCTAAAAAATATTTTTAAAAATTTAAAAGGGCTGGGAATATACTTTAGTGGTAAGGCACCCCTCGGTTTAATTCCCAGTACAAACAAACAAACAACAACAAAAACACTACCATCTAGTCACTTTAGGTTTTTCATGCCTCTGAATCAACAGGTAATTAAGGAAGTTTCCACACTAGATGGAGGAATTGATCCTGATTATCAAGAGGGGAAACTGAACTCCTACCTCATAAAGGAGGTAAGAAAGAATGTATGTAGAATGCCTCTTAGTATTATCAAGTCTTGTGACTAAAGTCAATGGAAAAACTTTAACAACCCAGTCAGGCATGGCAAATGGCCCAGACATTTCAAAAATTAAAGTTTAGGACACAGAGATGTAGCAGAATGGTAGTGTTTCCTTAGCATATGCAAGGTCCTGGGTCCTTTGGAGTTCAGTAAGTAGGTAAGTGAGAAAATACATACAAACATACCTACTTACATACATGCTTAAATAAATAAATAAATAAAATATTTCTGTAACCCCTCAGGTAAATAATTACTAATTGTTAAGGTGCTTGTTGAGAGCAAAGAAAATTCAAAATGGGTAGTATTAGATAGTTACAAATACCAGCTGGACTACATGACAGTTACAAACATAAGGACTGCAATTGTCTTTAGTATTTCTACCTAATATTTAATTTGTAAGTTGCTTTTTCTTTTCTTTTAAATATATTTTTAGTAGTACTTGGACACAATGTCTTTATTTATTTTTATGTGGTGCTAAAAATCAAGGATCAAACCCAGTGCCTTATAGGCGCGAGGCAGGTGTTCTACCACTGAGCTACAGCCCCAGCCCCTAATTAGTAAGTTTCTGTGTGTGTGTGTAAAATGCTTTTGTTTTCATCCCTTTCTTATCTCCTTACTTTTCAACATAATTTACATTATCTTCATCTCAGAGTACTTATGTATTGTTAACTTTTTTTTGTTTTGTTTGCAGTACTAGGGATTGAACCCAGGGACATTCTGCAGTTTGCACTGAGATACAACCTCACTCCTTTTTATTTTTTATTTTGATACAATATTTTGCTAAATTTCCCAGACTGACCTTGAACTTGCAATCTCCCTGCCTTAACTTCCCGAATCACTGGGATTATAGGCATGTGCCACCACACCTGATAGGTATTATTAACTTTAAATCATTGTATTTATTTCAGTTATAGGATATCAAGGAAAAGAGTGATAAATGACCTTGAATGTTGGATAAGTATTTTCCCACTAAGCTATACCCGTAGTCCTTAAAAAATATTCTTACAAAATGCAAAAAGTATAGACCAATGAAATAGAATAGAAACACCAAAATTAAACTTTCACTTATATATTCAAATGATTTTCGACAAGGGTGCCAAGACCATTCAATGGGGAAAGGAAACAATTTAAGCACATAGTGTTGGGAAGACTTGATATCCACATGCAAAAGAATGAAGTTGAACTTTTTTTTTCTTTTATCATATACAAAAGTTAACTCAAAGCTAGATAAATCTCTATGGACTCTGTTGGGCCACTACTTTAAAAAAAAAAAAAAGTTGGGGAGAAGACAATGTATGTATGTATGTATTGAAATTCACATTGAACCCCATCAAAATATACAATTTTATGTTTGCATTGCCAGTTTGAAATAAATTAATTTATATAAAAAATAGATCAAAGACCTAAATGTAATAACTAAAACTATCAGTGTTTTGGAAAAGAAAGTTTTACAATATTGAATTTGGCAATTAGTTTTTAGATATGATACCAAAAACTAAGCAAAAAGAATAAAAGAGATTGGAATATATATATATATAAATAAATTTAAGCCAGGCATTGTCCTTCATCCTATGATCCCAATGACTCAGGAGGCTGAGGCAAGAGGCTAGCAAGTTTGAGGTCAGCCTGGGTAACCCAGCAAGACCCTGTCTCAAAATAAAAGGGAAAAGAGGCTTTGGGATGTAGCTCAGTGGTAGAGATCCCCTGGATTCAATACCCAATACAACAAAAGAATAATTTAAAAACAAATAAATAAATATTAAAAATCTATGCAGCTAAGGACATGATTTACTAAGTGAAAAGCCCCACAGAATGGGAAAAAATATTTGTACACCATATATCTGATAATGAACTAATATCCAGTACATATACATACATATCAAACATATATTCTAAAATTCAAAAACCTTAAAAAACAAACAGCTCAGCTGGTGGCAGGCACCTGTAATCCCAGTGACTCCAGAGGTTGAGGCAATAGGATTGCAAGTTCAAACCCAGCCTTAGCAATTTAGTGAGGTCCTAAACAAGTCAGGCAGACACTATCTCTAATAAAATATAAAAGGGCTTGATAGTTAAGTGTTCCTGGTACCCAAAATAAACAAAACTTTCCTGCTAGGTGTGGCAGCCCATGCTTACAGTTCCAGCTACTTGGGAGGCTGAAGCAGAAATTTTGTTTAAATAAGGAATTTGAGGCCAGCCAGGGCAACACAACAAGATCTGTGCCACAAAAGAAAAACAAATGAACAAACAAACAAATAAAAATCTGATTGAAAAATGATTGAAGGGCTTGAATAGAGTTCTCCAAAAAAGATAAGAAAAAGGAATAGAAATAGTACATGAGAAGATGTTCAACATCACTATTTATTTTATAAATGAAAGTTTGAAACCACAATGATATTTTCATTTATATCCATTGGGATAGTTATTATTTTATATGTTTTATTCATTTTTAATTTTTTTGTCAGGGGGCTTTGAACCCAGGGATACTTTACCACTGAACTACATCCCCACCCCTTTTTTAAATTTTTTGTTTTGAGGCAGGGTCTCACTGCTTAGGGCTTCACTATATTTGGAAAAGAGTTCCAGAGATGGTTGTGATGTTTGCACAACAAGTTGCAAAACTTGAGCAATGGTAGTAGGAATGTAAAATGATGTATCCAGGATAAAAAAACAATATGTTGTTTCCTCAAAAATTGTGTGTGTTTAATTACCTTGTGCTGTGTTTTATTAGATTCTTTGTCTATTTGGCATTCATTCATCATGGGGCCAATTAACTATCATTTTTCTTAATTTCTGCATTCTTGATGGGATGCATTGGCATTTGAAGGCCTTAGAAACCCTAGAAAACTGCTCCTCCCAAGGTTAGCTAATTCCTATTATTAATTCCTATTAACAACTGCCCTCTGATCATGTCTTTCATATGCAAATTGATCAATCCCAGTCACTTCATTATTTAACTCTCACAAGATAATACTTCCCCTCAATCTACCCAACTCAGGTACCACCTGAGACCATCCTAGTCATAGCCTACAGTCATCCTGATTATGCAAACTAGCCTATCCTAGACTGTTTACTCTGACACACATTGACTCTCCCAGGGATTGCAAAAGGCAGTAGCCTACATTTTTCCTTCCACTCCTTTTTTGTCTCCCGACTGAAACCTGGTATGCCTCACTTGATGTGAAGTGATGTGTTGTGATGTGATGTGACATATCCACTTCTATGGGGAAAGGTTAAATAATAAAAATCTTCATTCTGTAACATTGGCCTGCTCATGTCATCACTCAGTCTCTTTTATAAATTAAGACTTGAGCACCAAACACCAGGAGTCAACAATTTCAATTCTGGATATTTACCTAAAAGAAGAGAAAGCAAGACTTTCTCTTGCTTTCTCTATGTGATAATCTTTGCTCATATGTGATAATCACAGCATTATCACATATGAGCAAAAATACTAGATTCATGAAAATGAAATATATTTAAATTAAAATGTTAACATATTAAACATTCCCAAGAAATTATTTTGGTTCTAATTATTGATCTATAAAGTATTGATCAAATACATTTTTTATAAAAAATGAATTGTTGATAATTAAAAATAGGTAAAGGGTTAGGGTACAGCTCAGTGGTAGAGCACCTGCCTAGTATGGCTGAGGACTTGAATTAATCTCCTGCATCACACACACACACACACACACACACACACACACACACACACTATCTCTGTAGTCCCCACTCTCCAGTTACAACCATTTCTTGTCCATGTATAAGGCTCTGGGTTTGATCTCTGGCAAAATCAGTATCTATCTCTCTCTTTTTATCTCTCTCTCCTGCTTTAAAATTCCTCTAATTGCATTTGCTCCAAATAGCAATACATTCTATGACATATTTTTGACATAAATTGAACATGTCATCTCCAATCACCAGTTCAGACTTCTCTCACTTCCCTGCTTCTCACTTCTCACATTACACTTGAGACATGAAATACTTCCTATCCCCCGTGGTGGTCCCATTGTATCCAAGTCTCAGCTAAGACCCTTGCATTTAGCCTAGGATCTTTGTCCTTCTGATTTTAACTTGGATAGCATAACCTCCATGAACTTTCTAATGAAAAATCTGCAGAGAGATAGATCCCTTAACATAAAGTACATTCTATCTATCAGCATTTCTATCTATATTTCAAATAAACCTGTAACAGTGGTCCACTTTATGCTTCGAATATAATCCTTGCTCTTCTGCCACCACAACTTATTTTTTAAATGAACATGTTTCTTTCTCTTCCTCTCTCCCTGCTCCTCCCTAATCTTTCCCCCTCCCTAATATCAGCAGAACAGGATTACCTTTCTTCCCCATTTTCCACAGATTTATCTGTCCCTTAGTACACACCCACCATAGGAACAAAGTAATCCAGACTTTGAAGATGGTACCAGAAAATCTCAGAAATGACTTTCTCCCAAATTAACAAGTGAATTATAATTCCAGACAGAGAACTTGTGGAATGTAGCCTTTGAATCTTTAAAAGCCCCCATTCCTGCTGATGGGCAGAATCACAGCCTTTGGGACAGGAGTCCCCTGTGTTTCTCCTTTGCTAGCAAAGCAATAAATCTTTTTTCTTTTACTCAAAATCATGTCCTCATTATTGGATTGGCATCAGGGACAAGAACCCAGCTTTCAGCACAAACCCATCTATTCAAGAAAAATTCAACTTTCACCATATTGAAACCTTTAAAATAAAAGGTTTTGTCACTCTTTGCATGGTGGTACACACCTGTAATCGCAGCAACTCAGGAAGTAGAGGCAGGTCAATATCAAATTTGAGTCAGCCTAGACAATTTAGGGAGACTGTCTCAAAATTAAAAGTATAAAAAGTCTGGGCATTTAACTCAGTGATAAAGCTCCCTGGGACTCAATCCCCAGTACTGGAAAACACAATTTTGTCTTGTTAACCTGTGATCCCCTGTAACATACACATAAATAACACAGGCTTTCAACAAAATAATTGTTAAATTGAGCAAATCAGAAGTCAGTAACTTTTTCTGCAAAAAGACCAATATTAAATATTTTTTTTTACATTTAGAAGGCCACAGCTTGCAATTACTCAGCTTTACCACTGTAGTGTGAAAGCAACCATAAATAATATTTTAAAAAATGGGCATGATTATATTCCAATAAAACTTTATTTATGGACATTAAAATTTGAGTTTTGAATTTTACATTATTTTCATGAAATAGTATCCTTCTTTCAGGTCTTTTCAACTATTTAAAAACAAAAAAATTATTATTACTAGCTAACAAGCAGTCCCAATTGGACACAGGCTACACTTGATTAATTCCTGAGATAGATAAATGTACATAGATTTAGACAAATTCAGTTCCTAAATTTATCTCTATGATTCCATTCATTCGGTTTTTGAAATTAGCCTGCAGACTTCCCCACATCTTATCAGAGAACTGGCCTGATGAAAATCCTTCATGCCATGCCCCTTTACTGTATGTTCATCTTTTTTTGGTGGGGAATAAAAAAATAATAAAATACCTGAATCCAGCTACTTATGAAGGGGAAAAAGGTTTATTTAGCTTGTAGTTTTAGAGGCTAAAAGTCAAAACAATATGGTTCAGATTTTGGCAAGGGTATGATGGCAATGGTGGGAGTGTGTTCATGAGGATGGGATCATTCTCAATACAGATCCAGACAGAAAGTGGATGGGACTTGGCTCAGGCTTTTAAAACAATCTGACAAGAACTAACCAACTTCCCCTCTCAAAACATTAACTGCTTTGGACAGCAGTCTTCAATTGGCCCAGAAATCCCAAGCAGATCCTATTTCTTAAAGGTCCATTACCTCTTAATATTACCATCCTTAGGACCAAGTTTCCAATATAGGAACCTTTGAGGAATACCCAGACCATAGCAGATCCTATACCTGTCTCATTCTTCTCTAGTCCTCCTTATATCTGTGAGTTAGGTCTCCTATACTTTTGACAGCCCCTCTGATGTGCTCAGGTCCCTTGTTTGTGAATATCCATCAAATCTTTCTACCTCCATAACAAAGGAGCCCCAACCCAGCCACTGTCTTCCCTAGAAGTCTCCCCTTGGCCACTTTCTTCTGGGCTCCTAAACATACCATACTTAGTTCACTGTCTTCTAACAGATATCAGAATTATCCAATCACTTGCAATATGTACTATACTATCTACTCAAGGGCCGTAAATTTTCTGCCAAAAATTGGCAAAGGGGCTGGCAAAAATGAACTTCTAATCAAAGTTTAGAATCAATGACTCTTACTGCTGGGAGAAACATTATAACTGACAAAGATTCTCTCCTTGATGAGGCTCCTCTGAGCCCCCTTCTCAATGAGAAGAGCTGAATAAAACACTAAAAGAGTTTCTAATAGCTCAAGCCTGACTTCCTAAATTCCTCTTCAGTCCTTTGCAAATGCTAATCTGAAAAAACTGAAGGATCTCAAATTTGTTTGTTCTAGCCAACACCTGAAGATTAGACCTTTGTCTCCTAGCCTCTGCAGGAGGGTAGGAATCTAAATTCTCTATAAACCCATTTGAATGGGTCTCAGCAGTGAATGCCTGTAACCCCAGCAACTCAGGAGTCTGAAGCAGGAGGATGCCAGTTAGGATCCAGTCTTAGCAATTTATCAAGATCTTGTCTCAAAATAAAAAACAAAAAGGGGTGGGGATGTAGTTCAGTGGTAAAGTTCCCTGCATTTGTAGAGACATTTATAAATAACAAATATCACAGTTAGCAAACCCAGATGGGTTTCACATGAAACCCATGTGAAAGTAAGATCCATGCTTACTGCTTTTTGTAATTTTTCATGACTCTGACTCCACTGAGCCTCCATTCACTGGCCCTTCTTCCTACTCCTTCATTGTCCCTTTAAAATAACCAGTTACTTCTGTATTTATTAAAGTTGAATTCTGAATTCTGTTCATGCTAGAATCTCTTCCCTATTATAAATAGTTGTTACTGATTAAATCTTTAACTAGAAACCAGCTTTATCTTTAGACAAATTTTAAAAAATGCACAGAGCCATGAGTTCAATCCCGTCAAAAAAATTCTTTAAAATCATAATGAAGGAAGAAAACAAATGGGAAATCTTTCAATATATATTAGCAACATTGCTAGAAAGACAGGGTCTAAGGAGGGCTGTATCACCACTAAGCCAAAAGTAAAAACCAGATGAAACAAAACCAATTGTGAAGTTCCTAGTAATAGAAGAATATAAGGGAAAAAGTAACATATAGCAATATATAAAACAGGTTTTTAAAAATTTTTGTTAAAGCTTGGTTCCAATTAGATAGAGAAACAATGTCTGGGGATAATAATATTCTGAGAATTTAAACTAGGGGCATAGACAAAATTAAATATATGCATGAATAAAATATTCTTTATGCATTATGTAAAAAAATATAATTGTCCATCATATCATTCAAACTTTAAAACCAATAAATTACTTATCTCATATTTACTCATAGACTCAATAACAGTGTAGATTAGTCTTAAACAAACAGGGTTTTATGCATTATCTTTGGACAAACTTATTACCACCTTTATTTTTCTTTCTCTTCCCTTCCTTCTCCTTCCCTCCTTCCTTTCTTCCCACCCCACTTTCTGTCTTTCTTCCTTTCTTTCTTTCATACTGGGAATTGAATCCAGGGTTGCTTAGCCACTGAGCTATATCCCCTTTCATTTTTGATTTTGAGACAGGGTTTCAAAGTTGCTTAGAGGCTTGCTAAGCTGTTGTGGTTAGCCTCAAACTTGTGATCTTCTTGTCACTGTGTCTAGTTGCTGGATTACAAGCATGTGATGCTGTGCCCAGGCTTTGTTCAATTTTATTTGAAAAATATGTACTGCCCTAGGCACTATGGCATGTGCTTACAGTCTAGCTACTTGGGAGGCTGAGGTCAGAGGATTGCTGGAGCCCAGGAGTTTGATACCAGCTTGAGCAACTTAGCAAGACACTGTCTCAAAAATAAAAATATGTTTTCTTCTATTGTAGAGACTGATGCTGACAGAAGAATCACAACAGTTAGCCTTCCCTCATGCTCTCCATTATCCAACAGGAAAAAAAAAGTTATCTCTAACTTGGAAAAAGAAAAATGTACTTACGCCTTTCATAGAAAATGGTGTGGCAGTCCCCAGGGAGGGTTGACCGGGCCTTGGCCCTAGTCTGCTGTTGTCATGAGGTGATGGCCACTTGACAAGGTTCTTGCAGGTTTCTCTGAGTTTTCCAAGGGTGCTTAAGAGTCCAGGTGCCTGTGGGTATTCCCTATTCTCCTAGACTTAGCCCTTTTCACTTCCTGCTTGCATTTTCTTTGAAAAATTTTAAAGTTTAATTTTAAATCCACAATGCCTGCATTGTGCTCCTCTGGTCTGGCAATCAGCAAGACATAAGAGGAACACCAGAGATGGGGGGAAGGGAGGAGGGAAGGAGACATTGATATACAGACTCACTGAGTGAGAAAATTTTTAATACAGAAGAAGATCTACAAATAGAAAATGGGAAAAGGCAAAGAAAAACCCTATGGGGTGGCTGGGTATGGTGGTACATCCCTGTAATCCCAGCAACTCGGGAGGCTAAAGTAGGAAGATGGCAAGTTCAAAGCCAGTCTTGGCAACTTAGGGAGACTCTGTCTCAAAATAAAATATGAAAAAAAAAACATGGGCTGGAGATAATGTAGTTTAGTACTGCAAACAAGCAAACAAACAACAATGAAAACTCCAGACCTTATGGAGTGAATTGGGTGAAAATATCATAAACATATGAAAAGTATATACATAAAATGCATATGCTATATATATATATATTCATATATTCATATATGCATATATACATATTTTGCATCTGAAAGGACTAAAACATGAGTAGCACAAAGACCTTGGTTTCTAAACATCTTTTCCATTATATGGAATCAAGGTCTTTTGGGAAATATGGGTGAGCCCATAGCTGGGACAGGAGACTACGATCTTGGAATGTGTCCTTGTGTCAGAACCTAAAGAAGCATTAAAAATTATGATAATATGTCAAAGGACACAAGAGCTCCCTTTCGTCAAATTAGGGGAAATTTGAACATAAACATATAGAAAGTAAGATTATAGTTTATTGAATAAAATAAGTATTCATGAGTCCATACTGATGTAAATGGATAAGAAAATGAAGGAATGAATGAGAGAACAAAAGAGAGATAGAAAGTAGCAGAGAGAAACAAATGGATAAGAGAAACAAAAAAAAAAAAAGAGGGACAAAGAAACAAGAGACAGACATTGGGTATGTGGAAGAAGGGCAGATTTTTTTGTTTAGAATGCCAACTAATAAATACTAAAGGAATGATGTACAGCCATGTACTACACAATATTTCCATTAATGACCAACCCACATAATAATATTCCCATAATATTATAATACTACTGAAAAATTCCAACTACCTAGTGATGTTGCACCTCTGATAATGTCACAGTGCAACATGTTACTCATGTATTTGTACTAAAGATAGAATAAACATACTATACCGATAGTCATATAAACATACAGTGCATATGATTATGGACATTTCATAATAGTTGATAATGATAATAAGCAACTAAAAAAATTTGTCCATGTATTTACCTTACTATTAGAGTGTATCCTCCTACTTATTATTTTTATTTTTTTTAATTTTTGGTATTGAGGATTGAACCCGGGGGGGGTGGGGGTGGCTTTTCCAATGACCTACATTCCTAACCCTAATTATTTTGAGATAGGTCTTGCTAAGTTACTGAGTGTTTTGCTAAGTTACTAATGCTGATCTCAAACTTGCAATCCTCCTGCCTCAGCCTCCCAAGTAGCTGGGATTACAGGCATATGCCACCATACCCATTTTATCTCTCCTACTTATAAAAAGAATTTACAGTAAAATAGTGTTCCATGTTGGTCCAGCTAGTAGTCATATATCTCATGTTTAATAAGTAACTTGATTGGATCATTTCCTCCTGTGCTTCATTTAATCTCTTGTTTTGTTCACCATAGCCTTATAAGCAATAGGCTATTATAGATACAACAGCTCATTTTATACATAGGTGTACTTATATACTATATTCATTCATGCATACATATAGGTAATATGTGTATGTCCTGTATATAACATACATGTAAACACATACACATATATATATATACATACACACACACAAATATACCTATAACCTATATGAATAGAAGGCTATGTCACCTAGGTTTGTCTATATATACTCTAATATTCACACAATGATGATGTTCCTGTTATAAGTGACATGTAACTATAGTTACCAGACATCATTTTGGGGATGATTATAGTAAAAATTTTGTTCTGCTGACCAAAAAGGCATCACTTAAATCCAGTTTCTGTGTGTATGTGTGTGTGTGTGTGTGTGTGTGTGTGTGTATGTGTGTTTTACTGGGGATTAAACCCAAGAGCACTCTACACTGAAATACATCCCCAGCCCTTTATATTTATATCAGAACCTCCCTAAATTGCTGAGGCTAGTCTTGAATTTATGATCCTCCTGTCTCAGGCTCCAAATCACTGGGATTACAAGCATGTATCCTATGGGAGGCTTAAATCCAGTCTTAAGGACAGTTCAGACAGACTCAAACTGAAGACATTCTATAAAATACATGGCTAGAGCACTTAAAAATTACTAACAACATGAAAGGCAATGGAAAGTTGAGGAACCAATACAGATTAAAGATTATTTTGTTCTCTTGAAAAAAGTTCTGGAGGCTGAGCAAGCCTGTAATCCCAACAGCTTGGGAGCTGAGGCAGGAGGATGGCAAGTTTGAAGCCAGCCTCAGTAACAGTGAAGCAATAAGCAACTCAGTGAAACAGTAAATAAAATATAAAATGGTCTGCGGATATGGCTCAGTGGTTAAGTGTACCTGGGTTCAATTCCTGGTATAAAAAAAAAGAAAGGTATGGAATAATGATGCTATTTATAGTCTTAAATATGATTTTTTTTTTTTTTTTTTTTGCTTGTTTCAGTCACATCCCCAGCACCTGTTCTTCCCTCCTTCCCTCACTTTTTTTTTTTCATTTTGAGACAGGGTCTCACCATGTTGCCAAGTCAGTCCTCAAACTTTTTTTTTTTTTTTTTTTTTTTTAAAAAACAGCATATATTTTATTTTCAAGCACACAACACCAAAATTTTCTCTGCATGAATTCTTCTCATACAGAATTGGGCATATTGAAAGCAAGTTGTTTCTGGTGAGGTTTCTGATGATCAGGAATCAGGACGTAGTAGCCCTAAAGTTAACAGTCTTGTACCCACCATCCTCAAAACCAAGACAGCATAGTTTACTTTCAAAGTAGAAGATAGTTACCATATCCTTCAATCCATAAAGCATTTCACTGTGAAATGATTCATGTCGACTCTGCATAATTCTTCTTATACATAATTCACTTCAAGTGAGATGAGGGACGAGTATAAAACATGCATTATTTGAAATATGCTCAGTATGAAAAGGCAGAACTTTATAATTTATCTTAAAAGAAAGAGTAAGTTCCAGGAGCTTTTTATTGTTTGAATAATAGAACACATAAAACCAGGCAGAGAAGTCCCTAAGGAAATGATGGTCATGTTCCACTGTTATTTGCCCTTTGGTCCTTCATCTTTTAAGCACTTATTATATTTTCTTTTAAGAACATTAGATATTTATTTTGATCACAAATGCAATCCGAGTGTGAATTCATAAATGTGGCATCTTTTATTCCCCCCCCCCACGTTCCTTTAAATAGAAAAAAGTGCTAAATGTCTCTTCATAGTCTATTTGGCCACAGTTGTTCCACCTATGGTTTTAAAAACAGACTGCAACTTGATCTTCTGAAATCTTTCTTGAACTACAGCTCATTCTGTTAAAGAAATCCTGGGGAAAAAAGTTCTACTGATATTGTCGATAGTCTCCAAAAGGTGAGGATGGTAACTGGGTGGAAGGCAACTGGGAGGGGTCTTCAGCAAACTGAGGACCATAGGGAAACTGTGTAGAGGCAAATCTTGTCAACAAGATACCAGCTCCTTCAATTAAAGCTAGGAGAATGCCACCCATTGCAGCTGACCCAACCATGGCCACTGGACCATTTCTTGCTGCCAGTATAGCTCCTGTTAAGGCACCACTAGTGATGGAGTTCCAGGGATCTTCTTTTCCTCTGACTTGAACCATACTACAATCAATCATGGAGATCAGGCCTCCCCAAACTGCAAAACTACCTCCCAATTGTGGAGCCCTGGTTCTAATAGCTGTCAAACTCCTGTGGTTTACTCCCACTAGAGAATTTCGAAAACCTTTGATTGCTTGAAAGATACCACCACCTATGGTACCCATCGTAAAGGCCCCACCCCAGTCATCCACAATTCGCCAGGGGCAAGGCTCTCTCGCATACTCCTCCATCTTGACTCCAGCCGCGCGGGCCAGTCCTCAAACTTTTAATCCTCCTGACCCAGAATTCCCAGTCACTGGGCTGGGGTTGTAGCTGAGTGGTGGAGTGCTTGCTTGCCTAGAAAATGTAAGGCCCTGGGTTCAATCCTTAGCACCACGTAAAGATAGATAAATAAAATAAAGGTATTGTGTCCATCTACAACTAAAAAAAAAAAAAAAAAGAATTCCCAGTTATTGAGAATAGAGCCATGTACCACACCTGGTTTAAATACAATACTTATCAGGAAAAAAATGCTATTGAAAACATTATTGGATTCTGGGTGCAGTGGTGTATGCCTGTAATCCTAGCTACTCCAGAGGCTAAAGTAGGAGGACTACAACTGTGAGAATGGCCTAAGCAACAGAGTAAGAACATGTCTTCAAGTAAAACTTTAAAAAGAGCTGGGGAATGTAGCTCAGTGGTAGAGTGCTTGCCTAGTATATGTAAGGGCCTTGGTTTGATCCCTAGAATTGAAAGAAGAAAAAAAATAATGTTGTTGGTGCAGATGAATAAATTTAATTATGATCTTTTTTTTTTTTTTAAAGAGGAGAGGAGAGAGAGAGAGAGAGAGAGACAGAGAGAGAATTTTCAATATTTATTTTTTAGTTCTCGGCAGACACAACATCCCCGTTGGCATGTGGCGCTGAGGATCGAACCCGGGCCACACGCATGCCAGGCGAGCGCACCACCGCTTGAGCCACATCCCCAGCCCCCTAATTATGATCTTTAGATTTAAAAAAAAGGTTGTGAACACCCAGTATGGTGGCACAGACCTGTAATCCCAGAGGCTTGGGAGGATGAGGCAGGAGGATGGCAAGTTCTACGCCAGCCTCAGCAACAGTGAGGCAATAAGCAGCTCAGTGAGACACTGTCTCTAAACAAAATTCAGAAAAGGACTGGGCATGTTGCTCAGTGGTCCAGTGCACCCGAGTTCAATCCCTGGTACCAACCCCCAACCCCCCACCAAAAAAAAAATGTTACAAAAGGCTGGTGTTGTGGCTCAGTGGTAGAATGCTTGCCTAGCCTGTGTGAGGCACCGAATTCCATTTTTAGCACCACACATAAATAAATAAAATAAAGGTCCATCGACAACTAAAATTTTTTTTAAAGTTATGAATGTTAAATTTCCTAAATTAATTGCTGTACTGTGGTTATCTAAATTTTTATCCCTGTTATTAGGAAATAACATGAAGGGCAAGATATATGCAAACTTCTCTCAAATTATTCAGAATCCAACAACAGCAACAAAAGAAAAGTTGACAGAAGAACAGAAGAAAGAGGAAGAAAGAAAATAGAGAACCAGAGAGAAAGAATAAGAGGGAGTAGGAAGGGGATCAGGAGGAAGAAAAACTGATAAATTAATGTGAGAAAATATGTAAACAAGTGAATCTGAGTAAAGGATAAATGTGATTTCTTTTTAATATTCTTGGAAGTTCTTTAAATGTAAATTTGCTTCAAATGAAAATTTAAATAAAATAGCATGGACACAATTATTTGCTTATAAGTAAAACAAAACAAAAAAAATAAACAGAACTTCAAGAACAATGATACTAAATTTGTCTCTGCCTGAGGTGGGGTGGCAGTGTATGAGGAAACAGTGATCTAAGTAAAGTGCCTATATATTTTATTTTCCATACCTGCAAACTTCTTAAAGAAAGATTCAGAATTACACCATGATACACTGCATCTATTCTAGGCAAATGGGGATTTGTGGCCATTGAGAGTGGAAAGCAAACTTTTTAAAAAAATTTTTTTTAGTTGTATGTAGACACAATACCTTTATATTATTTGTTTATTTTTATGTGGTGCCAGGGATCGAACTCAGTGTCTCATGCATGCTAGTCAAGCGCTCTGCTACTGAGCCACAACTCTAGTCCCCAGACTTTTTACTACATGTCATTTATGTGCTTTGCTTTTTAAACTAGATGAACATATTCGTTATTCAAACACACTAATAAAAATTAGCATGCATAATTAAGGAAGCACCTAAATTTTAATAAATATAATGAACACTAGAAACTGTAAACATTATTGGAATAGTCACACAATCAAACATAAAGTAGCTATTTAAGATTGAGGAGGTCTATTCCATGAGTATTACCAAAAGCATAAAGCTAAATATCTATACTTGTTTCAGATCCAGCCTTTTTTCATCAGCTCTACTGAATTGAGCCACCATCATTTTCACCTCAACTATAGCCTTCAGCCCCTATCCTTCCTCTAAATGCTTTGTTATAATTAATTTTAAAATGATCTCCATCCCCTAAAAGACATTAATTCCGAAAGGAAGGATCCAATTAAGTAGTTTTGAAACTTTCACAGAGTAAGATATTGGCAAAATAGGAAAACAAGAAAAAGGGCATGGAGCCAGAAAAGTGTAGGGAGAGAACTGTGCAACTGGCGATAGCAATCATACTTTTGAGAATCAAAGAAGTTCAAAGAAGCATGTAGATACTTCTTCTGTGATTGACATACAACATTGGAAATGTCCTTTGTCCCAGGGGTCCTTTATAAACTAATAATCTATACATTTACCATGCACTTGTAGGCATCAGTAAAAAGAAAAAATAACGCTGGAAATTTAGCCTTTCTTGATTCAAACCTGAATAACTTCAGTATGAGCCTTCACACATTATTCTATTTAGTTTGACAAAGAAAATAAGCATATGAATTTTATTCTTATTATTTTCACAGTCCAATGCAGTTGGAAATAGTTTAAGGGAATTCGAATTTAAGTAGCCAGAAAATCACCACAGCTAAACCAAAGGACTCAAGTCTTTCATCTCCACCCAAATCTTCTGTCAGATAAGCAGGTGTTTTTCAATAATCCTTGCTTATTAGTTTTAACATTGCTAACTTTAAGTCTCCTCTGCCAAGGAGAAGCTCAACTAGTGTTGGTTGGGGCCAGGGGGTACTTCTCTTTTTCTTCTGTCCAAGATTTCCCATTAAAATAAAGGTGGTTGCTGAGGAATTTTTTTTCCATTTAATATAAAAAATTAAAAATATAAACATTAATTGAAAACACAAAAATGATCTAATGCTAAATTTACACAATGAAACCCACCAGCTGAGAAGAGGCCAGTGATCTTCTCAAGGAAAAAAATTCCTCTTACCTCTTCATAGGTAACCCCTGTCCTGACTTTTTACATAACTTACTTCTGAATGTCACAGAGATGAAATCGTAACAATATTTTTTGCCTAGATTATTATACTCAACATTATATTTGTAAAATTCATCAAGGTCTTTTTCATATAGGTAGAGTTTGTTAAATTTTTATTGTATACTTGGAATCCACTGGATATATATACTAAAATTTACTTACTCCTTCTGGATTATTTCTGGGTTTTGCTATTAAAAATAATGTTGTTAGGCTGGGGTTGCAGCTCAGTAGTTGAGTGCTTGCCTCACATGTGTGAGGTACTAGTTTTGATCCTCAGCACCACATAAACATAAATAAATAAAATAAAGCTAAAAAATGGACATTTTATTTTATTTGGTACTGCAGATTGAACCCAGGGTTGCTCAACACCAAACCACATCCCCAGCCCTTTTCATATTTAAAAATGAACATTTTTAAAAATAATGTTGCTATGAAGATTTAAATACATAGATTTTCATGAACTGAGCATTTAATATTCTATAGTCTATACTGCAGAGCTGAATGTCAGGTGCCTAAGGTACACCGTATGTTTTTGTAAGAAATAGTACAAATTTTTCCAAAGTAATTATTTTTGTTAACACTCTCGTAAGCACTTTTTGAATTACAGAATTATTTCCACTCTTCCAGGTACAGACTGTTGAGAGATGTGAACCTATATAAATCAGGATACATGAATTTAGCTACTTTTAGCAGCAGAGTTTTGAAAACTGCAAACTAGACAAAACCCAACTATGAGGCATAGAAGAGATTCACCTACTATGGGATAAATATATGGTATAACTATATTTAAGGTGTGAGTGAACATATGCTGATACTCACACATATATACTGTATATACATATGTAGTAAAATATATATGTATGGTGATAGAACACTTTCTGCAATGAAAATAAACTGAATTTTTACATATCAGAGTTAAATATGAAAATATAATATTTTATCATGTCAAAAAGAACATTCCATGGAAAACAAGAACAGTTGCTGATACAGAATAAGTACTCAAAAGATGCTGAACAATACTGGGAACATTTACATTGTCTGCCATATTCAATCTTTTACAATCTTGGACTGTGCTCAAAAGAGCACTTGTTTTAATCAACCAAGCAGTATCACAGTGAATTGTCCTACATGTCTATGCCCTCCTACTCTCCAGCACTGACCATGTGACTGGCAAATGCAAAGCAAGAAACAAGCCCTGCACCTCAGAAATTTATGAGAGGCCCAGGCTGAACATAAGGTAATTTACTAAACTGTAGGCTGCTTTCTGCCCTTGGTATTCAGCTTTTCTCTCTGGTTGGACCCCCTTGAACCACAGGATGATTTAAACAAACTGATCCTGCTGTTTGCCTGGATTAAACCCAACCCCATGCTGCATTTTCATCCCATTCTTTTACCTGGTAAATAGCTGGTTTCTCCTTGAATTAAAGGAAGGATGATTCTGCCTGAACAGACAGCCATGCTTCAGGTGCTACTCTGCAGAAACACTTCCTTGAGGGGGAAATCCTTAATGATTCTGTTTATCAGGCAATAGCATGCACCTGCATCCTCACAAAGTCCCTCCGTGAATCTCTGAAAAATTCTGCTCACCTGCTTAAATGTCAATTTTCTTATATATGTCTGTACAGTTAGTCTTCACAAAGATGAAGATGTATTAAGATGAACCTCTCAAAAGAACCCTTGGGTAGAGGGCTGGGGTTGTAGCTCAGCGGTAGATCGCTCAGCTAACACATGTGAGGCCTTGGATTTGATCCTCAGCACAGCATAAGAATAAATAAATTAATTAATTAAATAAAGGCATTGTGTCCAACCACACCTAAAAAAATATTTTAAAAAAACCTTGGGTAACCAGAATATTGTGGCTATCTTTGGTTCTATGCCACTTTCAGAATTTGTATCTCCACCAGACAAATCATGGAAAGTACCTGACTCATCAGTTAGCTATTCAGAGGTGGTGGGGAAAAAATAGAATACATCTAGGAAAAACTTCTTATTTTGTTTTATTTTGCAGTGTTGGAGATTGAACTTAGGGCTTTGTGCATGCTAGGCATGTGCTCCACTAAGCTATATCACCAAGCCAAGGATATGCTCTTTAACTCCTTTTCTATTTGGAAAGGTAGCACAGTTGAATAATTCTCCATAACAAATCTTAAAAGGCAACTGACTTAGAACAAAAAGCATTATTCATCCAAATTCTTTCTGAGCTGAGCTTTGCTACTGACACTTGAGATTTGGGAGGCAATCTAGACCATGGATTATGAAACTATAATGAACATATGAATCATTATGAATTCTAGGTTTGTGGTTAAGTTTATGACTGTAACTCACTTCCCTAGTCCAACCCCCAGCCCTTAAGGTAGTCTGTGTAAAGCATTCATTCACATACTGAAACTGGAATTCAGCTCTTATCTCTCCTCAGATTTGGTACATTTTAGGGGTTTTCTCTACTTGAGGTGAAAGAGGTCTAACCAGTCTCTCATGGTGTTCCTCAGATCAATCCCAACACCTGGTAGAAATGCAAATAATCAGGCCACAAATCAAGACTTTCTGAATTAGAACCCATAGGTTGGAGGTGGCACTCAGTGTTTTAACAAGCCCCCAGGCGATGCTAATGTACCTGCAAGTGGGAAAACAATTGTGTTTGCCAGAAAATAGAGTCAAGCAGAATGTTGGAGAAGAGCTAATATCCAAAAAGAGGTAAAGGATTGAATTCTGGAATTATAAATAAAATTATAACAGCTCGCGCAGTATGAAAAATGATTCTGGTTAAAAGTTTTAAAAGCATCTATAACAGAGGAGGTGGCAGACTAGACCATACATGTAAATGGAGGGTAAAGAGGAAGATGCTAGAGATACTTAACATCTGTATTTACAGAAGAGAAAGTAACTTCAGTGTCTGGTGAAAGGGACAGCAAACCCTGTGGAGAAAATTCTGGAGGATCATATTTACTTTTGACTTGCAAATTCTATTCTTATATGCTGAAGTCATAAGAATCACAGAGAAAAAAAAATATATATATATATATTAACTCATTCAAAAGATGAACGTATAGAATTCATGTAAAATGTGCTTTGTGTTCCTTGGAAAGGGGATGGGGGCATGGAATATTGTATAAAAACTTGAATTCCTGGGCTGGTGTTAGAGTGTTTGCCTAGCATGCACAAGGCTGTGTTTGGTCTCCAGTACTACATAAAATAATAATAATAATCCTCACACTGACAAAGATTCTAGGCTTAATCAAATTTTAATCAGGATCTGGAACCTTTTCCAAGGACCATCTGCAGACTGCCTTATAAAATCCAGTTTTAGAAAACAGCCTTGCTAACTCAGTTTCGCAAGACACCCCCACCTGGATATCTGATTAGGTTTCTCATCCTCCACCCCCAGGAAGTGATATCTGATACCCATTACCACTTAGTAATTTTCCAGCCACTGACTTCCACCTGCTCCTCAGCTATAAATTCCTCCTTGCCTGTTCTGTATTCTGAGTTAAGCCCAATTTCTCTCCCCCACAGAAAGACTGTTGTAGTGGTCTCTTTACCTATTCCAACCAGCTTTGCCAGGCTTTAAAAAAAATCAGTGAATAATTTTTAAATTACACACACACACACACACACACACACACACACACACACCAGAATCCAAACAGCTATATAACGATAGGTTAAGCAAAGCCCATATAATCAGATGAAACATGTTGCACTTTGGCAAATAGGCTCTAAAAATCCCTTGTTTCTGGTCTCTGTCATTAAAGATGATCTGTAGAAAAGTGATAGATTGGTGGGATCACAAGCAAATATTTGTATCTTTAAAACTTGTATTAATAATGTATATTAGCAAGAACAGATGCAAATTCATGTTTTAAAATGCTACACCCTAAACATGAAAACGAAAGAACAAGAGGAAAATATAAATAAAACGTCCGTCTCCAATAACCACGAAAACACAGAAATTGAGAGTGACGTCAACCCACGCCCCGCCCGGCTGTGAAGACCCAAGCAACATTATCTCCAATCTGTACGTCACCTTCCCATGCGCCGAGGCTAAGACGGTTGCGCCTGATGATGGCGTATTTCCTGTTGGCGCTCTCGCGGCGAGAGCTTTAATAACTCTGCGCTGAGCCAGCGCCTTAGAGGCTTGGTGGATGCGGAACTTGCAATGAAACCTCGGTAGTAGCGGTTTTCAAAACAGGTTGCGCTGGCCAGAAAGAAAAAAGAAAAAAAATATATATATATGTAATAATTTTCTTAAATTCATCTTCACAGGGTGGTCCAAGAGTAGGAGTTTTAAAAAATTAAGACAGCATAAGATATACCAAAAAGCATATATCCTTTTGAGAAATATTTGATCCAGAAAGAATTGAATCATTGCCGGGGATGGGGGATGTATGTTACAGATTTCAAAACAAAGTTTTCCTTAGCTTAATTATAGTCCTATTTTGACGCAAACAGGACCGTCAAAAATTTGTTCTTTGATTATTATTTCAAACTTGACACATACTATGTTCTTTAAAGACACTGGATGCTGCTATGTGATTTAATTCTAATTCAATTATGTAGTCTACAAATAACAGTGTGAAACGCAAAAAAAAAAAAAAGCGGTTTTCCCCCCTCTTTCTTCTTTTATTTATTTATTTATGGTCATATTAGGTATTGAACCCAGGCCCTCACACTGATAAGTGATTTACCAAGGAGCTACACCTGCAGCCCTCATCAATTTCTTTCTCCCTACTTCTTTCCTTCCTTCCTTCCCTCCATCCCTCTCTCCCTCCCTCTCTTTCTTTTCTTTTTTTTCTTTTCTTTCTTTCTTTCTTTCTTTTTTTTTTTTTTTTTTTTTTTTGGTGCTGAGAATTTACCCCAAGGTCCTTTACCATTGATTACATCCCCAGTCCTTTTTATTTATTTATTTTGAAGCAGGGTCTTACTAAGTTGCTGAGGGTCTTGCTAGATTGCTGAGGCTAGCTTGGAACTTGCCATACTTCTGCCTCAACCTCCCTTGTTTCTGGGATTATGGGTGTGTGCCATCACACCCACTCATCAAGGCATTTCTTTTTTAAAAAAAAATATTTACTTTTTAGATGTAGGTGGACACAATATCTTTATTTTTATGTGGTGCTGAGGATGGAACCCAGCAAGCAAGCACTCTACCTCTGAGCCATATCCTCAGGCATTTCTTAAGTGTAAATTTGCATAGAAAGAAATCAAAATGTAGATGTTGCAAAGTGTGACTACAATAATCAGAAGGCTGTGGTACATTTTCATTTCCAAACTTTTAAATTCTTTGAGTTTGTAATAGCACATATTTCTCCTTAAAAATCAATATGAAAAAGGTATGTGTATGTATGCATGTTATATGTATATAACTCTGGAACTAGCTGACTGTCATTTCTAAATTTGTCACAAAGCTTTTTATGTTTTTTGAATTGGTCTCTCAAATTTTTAAAAATATTTTTGTTAGTTGTTGATGAATTTTTAAATTTTTTAAAAATTTATTTATTGGTATGTGGTGCTGAGAATCGAACCCAGTGCCTCATACATGCTAAGCAAGTGCCCTACCACTGAGCCACAACCCCACCCCTCTCAAATGTTTTATAGTCCCAATAGTCTTTGATTTAAAAAGTTAATTTTCAGGGCTAGAGTTATAACTCAGTAGTAGACTCTGTGCTTAGCAGGTTTTGATGCCTTGGGTTTGATCCCCAGTAAAAAACACACAGATACACACCACATTAAATTCCAAACCAAAAATGGGGACTTCATAAATTTGGGAGGAATTTGTAATACCAACTGGCTTATGCTGTGTGTATGATGCAACAGATATAAGTTTCTTCTATATTTTTTTGAATATTTAATAAAAACCAAAAGGAGAGCAACATTGGGAAACTATCAATCGGACAATAACATTAGTGTGGCAGAGTAAGCTCTAATGTAGAAAGGGTGCAAAAAGGGTGACAAATTCTTTGGTTGATTAAAATTTATTTAGGCTTTTTTATGGTTCTGGGGATTGAATTTCGGGTCTCCCATATGCTAAGCATGCACTTTTCTTACTGAGCTACATCCCAGACTTCTAGTCAGACATCTGAATCTTCTCCCTGGTCCATTTGTATATTTCTTTGTAAAAATCTAGTTTTAGCAAAAACTCTCATAAGTCAGTTTAGTTAGAAACCTCCCTCTCCACCCTTTTTTACTAATCACCCTTTATTATTAATCAGTGTATTATCAGTTTTCTTATCCTCCTTCATTCCCCATATGATATTTTATCACTCTGTATTCAGCTATCCTTTTACATGAGTTTAGCCAGTAGCCATCTTACCCTTGATATTTCTTCTTACTGATTTTTCCATCCACTGATTCCCTCCCCTGCTTCTTAGATATAAATTCCCACTTGCCTGTGCTATATTCTGAATTGTGCCATATCTCTATTCCCTACTGCACAATTACATTACAGTGGTCTCTATTATTTATCACAGTGTGCCTAAAAAATAATTTTTTTTCTTTCACAGTTGTTTTTTTTTTTTTGTGTGTGTGTGTGTGTGCTGAGGATTAAATCCAGGGCCTTGTGCATGCAAGGCAAGTACACTACCAACTGAGCTATATCCCCAGCCCTTCTTTCACAGTTTTGATGCTACAGTTTGTATAGGGTCAAATTCATCATAGGAATCTAGACCTGTCACCCAGGACCTTAAGTATACACATTTGAAGGATATGAGGTGGATTGTGCCACTGGAATGAATTGGTGTTCTTTTTTCTCTAAGGCAGGAAGCTACTACCACTACCCTAGACCTGACACCACTATCCTTTTAGTTGATGGGCCTTGGCAGAGACATTGACAGTGGACAAGCAATGCCTCTGTTATACACATAGGCACTGCAGTGACACTAGTATAGTGGGACCATAGGAAGCAACTATTAAAACAAACAAAGAGTACCACATTCTGGCTGTGGTCATCATTCTGATACAAGTGGGATGGCTTTGTATGGATCACTTTTACAGTTCTCCCAGGTCTATTGTAAGCAGTGTAATCATTATAATGAGAACAGGTAAACAAAACCAGGGTCCTAGCATGCTTTCCAATTCTTCAATACAAGTACACCATTCATGACATAGGTTGTTTTGCCATTGATGGGTCTCAAATTCATCATGAGAACATACAGGACTACTTTAAATGTAAACTAGTGGCTCTGTATACTAATATCATTTGGCCCTGGCTTCCCACATATATCAGAATCTCTGACACAATCCCTGTTCCCCTCAACCTGGAGGGACTGTCTGAGTAGGTCTGATTTTCTTGATGGGATTTTTTCTGACTGTATTGATGACTTCAGGGGTTTCTTTTATGACTTTTTTTTTTTCTGGTACCAAGGATTGAATCCAGAGGCACTGAACCACTGAGGAACATTCTCAGTTCTTTTTACTTTGAGGCAAGAGACATAGGACCTCTGTAAATGGCTGAGACTGGCCTCAAACTTAATCCTCCCGCCTCAGCCTTCTGAGTCACTGGGATTACAGGTGTGTGTCATCACGCCCAGCAAGTTCTATTAATTTCTGAAGGGTGAAAACCTTCATGATTTTGAACAATGCCAACCATGGTTTGAAGGCCTTGAAACAGCTGTCCTGAGGAAAGTAGTCCTATAGATATGCTTTAGGAGCATGTTAGTTTGTTCACTGCCTAGGAGGCGTTCTTTTAAAAACTTAATGTTTTGTATATATTCCAGACCAAGAATTGACATTAATCCATCCATCATTTACAAAAGCAAGTACAGTTGATCAACCACACAGAGGATGACTAAAAATAAACTAGATATAGAAAGACAGATGCTTCATGATCTCATGTTTATGTGGAATCTAAAACTTTGAACTAAAAGAAGCAGAAAGTAGAATGTTGTTACGAGTATATGGGAGTATCTTTGGTTTAGGAGGAATAAGTTCAAGAGATCTGTTGTGCAACATGGCCATTATAGTTAATAACAATATATCATATACTTGAGAATTGCTAAGAGAGTAGACTTTTAAGTGTACTCTCACCATATTGTACTCATTTGAACTAGGTAAGAATTTTCTTTCTTTCTTTCTCTCTCCCTCCCTCCCCCAACTTCTCCCTCTCTTTTTATCTTTCATGCTGACAATTGGACTCAGGGCCTCATGCATACCAGGCAAGAACTCTACCACTGAACCACATCCCTACCCTTAGATATGAATTTCTATAGTTCAGGACTGGGAGTGTAGTTCAGTAGTAAAATGTGTTCTTAGTATGTATTCAATCCCTGGTACAAAACAAAAACAAAAATAAATTCTTGAGCCCTAATAAAGAAACTTATATTTTCATAAAACCCAATATCAATCGAAGTATCAATTATATGGCACTGTACCTTGGTACATATGCACACATAAAAGCCAGTTTTCAGAAGTTAAAATACCAAAAGTTAATGCACAAAACAATAACACTCCAAAAAGGACCAAAGCAAAGTTAGTAAGATTTAAAAAAAAAAAAACAATACTGGATACTAGTTAAAGTGGCAGGGATGGATTTTAACTAGTAATAATTTAAAATAGTGAAAAGATTTCAGTTCAACTCTGTCTCAAAAACAAAAAAAAGTATGTAGGACAGTGGTAGAGCATCTTGGGGTTCAACTTGCAGTACACTCCCCACTCGGCCAAATACAAAGGGTTGTACAATGTAAATGTGACTAGAGTAGATGTGTTTGCAACCTGACAATTACTTAAAACTAGATTTTTTTCCTTCCACAGACTAGTAGGTAGAGCCCCATTCTCAAGTGTTGTATATATTTTGTATATATTCAAAATTTTCTTTGAGCCTCTAGTTTTCTCATATACTTTACCAGGAAATAGAATCATTTTAGGTCTGTGATCTTTTTTTAAAAAATTATATTTATTTATATATGGTGCCGAGGATTGAACCCAGAGCTTCACATAGGCCAGGCAAGTTCTCTACAACTGAGCCACAACCCCAGCCACCCACCCCAGGTCTGTGATCCTGAAGTGATAGAAATTGTAGTAGAGGTTGAGGGTGAAGGTCCATGGTAGAGCTATTGCCTAGCATGAGGAAAGCTTTGGATTCCAATCCTGGCACCATGGGGAATTTTTTTTTTTAAGTAAAGGAAAAAGAAATTGTAAGAGTGTTTGCACAAGTCTTTTTGGACAATGGAGGTGGTGCATTGCCAGCGTTTGATTAAGTAGAGAATCTGTCAGAGGTAACATGCCAAAAAGAAAAGATGGAAGACAGAATAGAGAGAAAGGAACAAATGTAAAGCTGAGAATGATCAAAAACACAATGAGCTGAGGTAAATATTATTTACCAGTGACACGTTAATAATCCACCAATATTAGCTTTGGCTAACTGATACATCATCATGGCATACAGCTGATGAGGGGACTATAGTAGGAATAGTCTCTACTTGAGAGAGAGAGAGACTCAAGAAGTTTGTAGGAGCAAAGAGCAGCTAAGACCACAAATTTACACATACTAGGCAGAGAAGCATCTGTAAAGGTCCAGGTTCTGCCCTCCACTGCCCATACCTTGTACTGTCCCGCCAAGCTCACCTGTACTGCTGGCCTCAGGTCTTTTCCTATGCAGCTGCAGGCAGCCCCTTATCTACAGATTCCTTTTAGGCTATTTTCAGCATTCAGTGTATGCATACCAGTTGGCCATACTCTGAATTCTCCCCTTTTTTCTTTTTCTTCTTCTGCTACCCACCCCCTCACCCCCCACATCCCCCATCTTCCTCCTCCTCCTCTTCTACTTTCTTTCAGAGTATTGCTATTGTTGCCTAGTCTGGCCTTGAACTCCATGGCTCAAGCAATCCTCCTGACTCAGCCTCTGGAGTAGCTGGGACTACAGGTGGGGACTCACTGATGCACTATTAATACCTACCTGAACAGTGACTGAGGGACAGGAATTTGCACCAAGGGTGGGATGGGAGTTTCTGAGCAATGGAGAAAGGAAGGTGAATAGGAGAATCAAAGTTTCAGAAGCTTGCCCATCCACCCACTTGGGGACATGCCTGCTCTTCTCCATTCTTATTTCTCACCACACCCAAACCCCTCCTAGTAATGCACAAAGGCCTTCCTGGTGGATAAGGACCATTGTCAATTGTTTTTAATGTCTTCCTGACAGGCAGATCCTATAGACATGACCCAAACTCAAAATTCAGTAGCACAGGATGCATTTTTCTGAGTTGACCCTGAATGGCTTCTTAATTCACTCTTTTAACCTGACTATTCTCCTTATGCTCTGCCCCCACCATCCTTATATATGACTGTTCCAAACTGACCTCTTCTCATACCTTGGACTGTGCCATGGACACACCTTTCCTCTTGTGTCTTCTGAGTTCCAAGTGAAACTCTTTCTCCTGCTGTTGAGTTTTCTGTAAAGTTTTTTGAATACCCACTGGACTGAAATAATGGAGAATATGACAACTTTGTATATGCTGTTCCTCTGTGAGTCCCTCACATGTAGTGGACAAGCAACACATGCTCCCCACAAGCTGAAAAACAAGCTTATTTTAATCTTTTGGAATATGAACATTTTTTTTCTGAAGATGTTCTCTAATGTATCCAGTACTACATGAAGAGCATCCTGCTTCTCCACATGGCCTGCTCATTCACAGACCAATTCTATACTATAGGTCACATGATGTGCATTATTCCTTCTAGCCTCCTCTGTGCCTCTTATTTCCCCAGCCCCACTAATACAGCTTTGATTGAAAATTAATTGAACATCTCCTGAATAAAATCATAAAGTGCTGTACTGAACTCAGAATTTTATTAACAAGAATGAGAAGTAGGAAAAATCTTTACCTGGACAAGTGCCCTATGAGACTGTTACTCATGTGGACTCTCAATTTCCTTCCTCAAAATATCTGTTAAAGGGCTGGGGATGTGGCTCAAGAAGTAGCGCACTCACCTGGCATGCGTAGGTCGTTGAGTTTGATCCTCAGCACCACATAAAAATAAAATAAAGATGTTGTGTCCACTGAAAACTAAAAAATAAATATAAAAAAATCTGTTAAAGAAACAATAATATTGAATGACACTTGTTAATGCATGGTAGAGAGACTTTATTCAGGACTGACAGATATTAGGGATTGCAGTGATGGGAGTTTTGTAGTGAGGGAAAGAGATTGGGCTTAATCCAGAATACAGCACAGGCAAGTAGTCAGGGAGAATGAATGGAAAAATACTAAGATGTAACATCAACAATAAGGGGGATTATAGCTAAGATGACCAAGCAGGATTCTTGCAGAAGACAGGCCAGAATGATTACATATTACCTGGAGAATGGTGGAGGATGAGGAACTTCATCAGGTTATCAACCAAGGGATGGGAATTGCTAAAGTGATTTATTAGGGTTCTTGCTAAAACTAGATTTTATAAGGAAGTACACAAATGGACTTAGGAGAAGGATCAGGAGCCTAACACATGGTTAAGAAGAGAATCAACACATTCTTGAGAATAGAAGAAAAGAAAGTCAACATACTAAGATGGCAGAAACAGAAACCAGGCACATTCTGAATCCATGAAAAAAAAACCCCTGCTCTTTGAAGAGTAGTGACCTGCTGATGCTCAATTTTTTTCATGCATATGTCAAATAAACTCATTTTAATTGTATTATGTGTTGTTTCATATATTGGTGCATAAAACATGGCCATGCAGCATGTGCTGCACAACCCTCTAATAACAACAATGCACACAAAAGAGCCACCTCAAATTCCTTCCTCAGCATTGCCTCCTTCTCACCCATTTCTGTTTTGTCCTGTGGTTTGCTAGTACCACTTTGCTTTTGGCTGAGGTGATAAATGTTACAGAGAATATGGGAAGAATCTAGTAAGGAAAACAGAAGACTAGTGATATGTCTCAGAAGTGACAAATTTATAAATTGGCTGATCTATATTTTATAAATATAAAAGTTTCTGAGTATCTAGAAAAAGGGAATTAGATAATCATGCCATATTTGGAGAAGATTTCAAAAGCAATTTGGCAAGGACTAGCAAGACTTTTAAAGAAACCCCATAAGATCTTACAAATCTGTACTAAAGAAATTTAAATTCTAGTTTATAAGTCTAGGCATGCTTATCCCAACACAGTTTCTTTTAAGTTATTACTACTATTAAAATAAATAAAAATATTGAATACTACTACTAACAGGAAAGTGTGGCTCATTCATGTACTATGGAAACATGCAGAGGGGTATTAGAATTCAAGCACAGGGCCTTGTGCATGTGAAGCAAGGGCTATAGCACAGAACAACAACCTTGGCCATTTTTTATTTAATTGATTAATTTTCAAGACAGGTTCTCCCTAAGTTGCCCATATTGGCCTCCAACTTGTGATACTTAGGCCTTATCCACTGGAGTAGCTAAGATTATAAGCATGAGCTATGAGCCTGACTAAGAAAACTTTTAAGGGGACAAAATTTAAAAGAACCCAAAAGCTATCCATTACAAATTCTCAGGGGCTTCAAAATTTCAATATGGTGCTGGGTATACCAGCTCAATAGTAAGGAATGTGGTCTGTGCAGTGGAAAATTGGGTTAATGTTAACCTCACCACTTTATGCTTTCCTAATTTCACATTCAATCCTACCTTTCCTCTTTACACTGACGACACATATTAAACTGTGACAGACACTTATAATCAGCACCAGGAATAAACTACTGTACTAGCAATAACTTATACTGTACAATGAGTATAATAATACTTAAAGAATGAAGCTCATATAAATATACATATATTTTTAAAATTTTGAAGTGATAAAAACTGAAATGTTGACATTGATGGCTATTACTATTGAAAATGCAATTGTAGAAAAACCACAGGGACAAGAGAGGTATTTAGAGGTCATGTGTCTTTTGGGGGAGTGGGAGGAGCTATGCAGAATATCCCTCTGCCCCATCCATACTATGCAGGTGCCATTAGAATGGTCCTTAAGGAGCACTACCTTCTCCTCTAGCAAGGTGACCTTCCTGCAGCTCCCAGCTTGGGTGAGGCCATTCTTCTTTGACCACGTGTTCTGGATGTAGGCTATGGTCCTAGGCAGAGGTTGGGGAGGGAGAGGCAGGCTGGCTGCAATTGTCCCCAAAATGCCCCTACATCAAGGCTTACCAGACAGGAACTGCAAAGCCTCTGGAGTTCTAGTTTTCTTATGCTTTCCTAATTTCACATTATATACAGCATTCTGTAGTATATAAGTAAAACTGGTTTCCTTCTGGAAGATCCAGAAGTTTACATTGCGCTCTATTATGAAAAAATTGAACGGTCATGTACTCTTAATGTCTGTATGATAGTATTTATTGTTAACATTTTGAATATCATTAACAAAATTGAAAACACATGCTTGCTAAAATATTATAGGTAGGATAACCACACAAACTTTAGGCAGTAAATTTTCTTCCCATTTACCCAAATTTTATGTGATATGTATACCTTTGAAAAGCATAAAAAATATTATTGTTATGGTACCAGGGATTCAACTCAGGGCACTCAACCATTGAACCATGTCCCCAGCCCTTTTATATATTTTATCTAGAGACAGCATCTCACTGAGTTACTTAGAGCCTCACTAAGTTGCTGAGGCTGGTTTTGAACCCATGATCCTCCTGCCTCAACCTTCAGAGCCACTGGGATTACAGGTATGCACCATCATGCCCAGTAAATTTTAAGGTCTGATTCTAGCCTGGTTGAAAAACAAAAGGGGTGATCATGAGCCAGAAAAGAAAAAACTTCTGTATTTAACAAAATCATTCAGTTCACAGAACAACCTAAAAATTCAAAATCAATTATCAAGACACAACTCAGAAAGACAATAATGAAAAGTATATGAAGAGGTAGTCAGAATATGAATAGGGAGGGACTTCCATAGTTTGACTCCAGAGTTCATTTCTAGGTGACTTACATGAATGAGAAGGCAGTTAAATGAAAACCCAAAGAGGGTCCAATTCTGGCAGAACAACACCTGCTATCATCCATTCAAAGCCCACCTTTTCAAAGGGAAGGGTTGGCAATTATAAACATGGCATTCCTAAGACTAATTAAGATGGTGAATAATTAATAAACCCAGAACTCACGACTATGGCAAAGATGATTTGAAAATCTAGATGGGCTTCATATTCTTGTTAATATTCCTATAGTGCTTCAAAATTTTTAATGCTCAGGCTTTTTGTGGGACAATGCCTTTTTGTTTGTTTTATTCTACTAGACATGCTTTATTGTGACTTCTTAAATGGCATCCATTTTGTTGTTGCTGCTGCTGGAGACTGAACCCAGGACCTATTTTATGCTAAGCATCTGCTCTACCATTGAGGTACATCCTCAGTTCCCTGCATCCTTTTCATGGCAATGGGAAGTCTTGTTATTTGGCTGAATGTCCACTTGATTGCTATATGTGGGGCAGCAGACTCATTCTCTATTCTGAACACCTGCTATCATCCATTCAAGGCAGAGTACAGGCCATGTGGTTCTTCAGTTTTTCAGTAGATAAAAAGTGAATAGAATGTTGCATCAGGTTCCCTTTGGAATTAGGCACACCGAATATGATTTGTTATTTTTGTAGATTAAAATACTTCAGTGGCATTCTGCTGTATATAAGTAAAATTAGTAAGAATCCTAACTATCAATTTATCCCCATTTTTTTGCTAATTTTTTCTCAAATCCATGGATATGACACATGGTTTCTTTGCAAAACACTAACATGTATGCTATCTCTTACCTCCTTACCTTAGTTATTTAGTCCTCTGTGTAGACGAATAAGGTTTTTTTTTTTTTTTTAAATATTTATTTTTTAGTTTTCGGCGGACACAACATCTTTGTTGGTATGTGGTGCTGAGGATCGAACCCGGGCCGCACGCATGCCAGGCGAGCGCGCTACCGCTTGAGCCACATCTCCAGCCCCGAATAAGGTTTTTAAGGAATTCATAATAATATTTTTGTCAATGGCAAATTGCAGATAGGATGGTGGTCTCATAGGATTATGTTGCCTAATGATATCTTGTCTTAGTTTGTGTAAGTATACTATATCATGCTCACACAGAGATGAAACTACCTAACAGAATCTATCTTCATAATTAATCAACACTTGACTGTATCTCAAAATCTTCTGGATCAAGCAATGCATTTTGGATTGTGCAGAGGTGAATGAGAGGAAGAAAAGGTGGGGATAGGAAGGATGGTGGAATGAGATGGATATTATTACCCTATATACATCTATGATTACACTACTGGTATGACTCTGTACCATGCTCAGCCAGAGGAAGAAGTTGTGCTTCTTTTGTGTACAATGTGTCAAAACACATTCTGCTATCAAGTATAACTAATTAGAACAAGTTAAAAAATAACTAGAATAAAGAGCCATTATTAGGTAAATTCATGGAAATTTAAAATATAACATGATTCCTAGAGCAAAGTTCTCTGTTTGATACCTAGTAGGCAGCTCTAGTCTGAGGATTGAAAATGGAATACTGGGTTTGGATTGTGGCTCAGTGGTAGAGTGCTTCCTAGCATGCATGAGGCACTGGGAATGATCCCCAGCACCACATTAAAAAATCAATAAATAAAAACAAATAAAATAGGGCTGGGATTGTGGCTCAGTGGTAGAGCGCTTGCCTAGCATGCGCGGGGGCCCTGGGTTCGATCCTCAGCACCACATAAAAATAAACGAATGGAATAAAGGTATTGTGTCCAATTACAATTTAAAAAAAATAAATAAAATAAAGGCAATGTGTTAATCTACAATTAAAAAAAAAAGAAGTATGCAGAATTCTCTTCTTCCTCTTCCTACCTCCTCCCCCTTCCTTACTGCTCCAACCCTCAAGCCTCACAGTTGTCATGGTGACAGTAGCAGCTAATTAAGTTCACAGAGCAAAAGTTAAGAGTAGAAAAGTCTCACCGCTTGGCGGAGTTGTAGGTCCATGATAGTGAGGACAATCCTAATTGTTTTTTTCTGTTTGTTTCTGTTGCTGGGGACTAAACTCAGGGCCTCTCTCTGCCCTTTCTTGACACCAGCACTCTACTGCTAAGCTACACCCACAGCCCCCTCATTGCTTTATAATATTTTCTCTTTCTCTTCTTTGACCATAGACCCTAGAAATAAGCATAATCTTAGCCAGAATATTAAAAATGGGAGCCAAAGGGACACTGAAAATACTGAGAAGTTATGGAAAGAGAAGAGCTTTTGAGAGGGACACATTAGAATTGTTTGTACACTTACAAGCTCACCCCTTCTTTCCGACCACCCACCCGTGGATCTCATCCTAATTGCCATACCAAAGATTTATCTGTCCAGGTCACATATTGGACATTGTGTAGGCCAAAGAGTAAATAGTTAGGCTTCATGGGTCATCTTGTCTCTCTGAAAACTATTGGACTTATTGCCATGTAGTTTGAAGACAGCCAAAAACAATTCATGAATGAATGTGTACATTTTTATTCCAATACAAGTTTATTTTTAAAAATATGTGGTGGACAGTTTTTGGCCCTTAGGAAATTAGCCCAAACAAACAAAAATATGTGATGATGTTTATCCCAGAATAAGTAAGAAGAACAGGGATGGTCTCACCAGGCAGGACTGTGGTTTTGTGTTCACACTCCAATACTAATTGCTACTTTAATATTATAAATACAATTTACCCAAAGCCTCTTAGAACTGACTGACAAACAAATTCATCAAAGTAGTAGAGTACAAAATCAACATAAAATAATTATCTTTCCTATATACTATTAATGAACTCCTTGAGGTAGAAATGAGGAAAACTATTTCATTCACAATAGCATAACAAACAAACAAAACCTAGAAATAAATATAACCAAGGAGGTGAAGATCTCTACAATGAAAATTATAAAACACTGAATAAAGAAATTGAAAAAAACACTAGAAGATGGAAGGATCTTTTATATTTGTGGAATGATAAAGTTAATATTGTTAAAATGACTATGCCATAAATAAATGTCTATCAACAAATTAAAAAATATTTTAAAAACAAAATAAAATAAAATGACTATGCCAGCAAAAAGGAATTTATAGATTCTATTAAATCTAATGACATTCCTCAAAGAACTAGAAAAATGATCTTGAAATTCATATGGAAGCAAAAAAGACTCCCAATACCCCAAAACAAATATTGGGCAAGACAGTAATGATGGCTACATTACAATACCTGATTTCAAAATATATAATAGAATGGTTTTAATAAAAATGTATGATATTGACAGAAAAATAGGTATGTAGGCCAATGGAATAGAAGAACTGGGAATAAAATTGCACATCTACAGTCATTTGAATTTTGACAAAGGAGTCAAAAAACATATGTTGAAAAAATATAACCTCTTCAACAAGTGGTGCTCTGTAAAATAGGAGAATGAAACTAGATTCCTCTCTCATCCTGTAGAAAATAAACTAAAAAGGGATCAAAACTACCAGGAGACATGGTGAAAACACTTCAAGATACTAGTAAAGCCAATGGTTTCTTGAATGGGACTCTAATAATTTAGGAAATAGCAAGAAATGACAAATAGGATTCTATCAAATTCAAAAGGTTCTGCACAGTAAAGGAAACAATTGACAGAGTGATAAGATGGTGTATAGAATGGGAAAAAAATCTGCTAGTTATTCATTTAATAATATCCAGGATATATAAAGAACTCAAAAAAACTTAACCCCAGGGGCTGGGGTTGTGGCTCAGTGGTAGAGCACTTGCCTAGCATGTATGAGGCATGAGCTTCAGTTCTCAGTATTGCATATAAATAAATAAAATAAAGGTCCACTGACAAGTAAAAAAATTTTAAAAACAAAAAACAAACATAGACAACTTACACCAGAAAGCAATCTAATCAATAAATGGGCAAAGAAGTTTGACAGACACTTTCAAAAGAAGTAGCACAAATTGCAAATAAATACAAGAATGTTCAATACCTTTTTCCATCAGGGGAATAATGCAAATCAAAACTACACTGAGATTCCATCTCACACCAGTAAGAATGACTTTTATCAAGGAAACAAAAAAGAGCAAATACTGGTGAGAATATGGGGTAACTGTTATACACTTTCAGTGGCAATGTAAATTAGTAGAGCCATTGTGGAAAACAGCATGGTGGGGCCTCCAAAACCTAAAAGCAGTATTATAATAAAATCCAGCTACACTATTCCTGGGCATTTATACCTGAAGGAGTTAATCAGCATACAGAAGAGTACCGTTTACCCATGTTTATCACAGCATTATTTACAATAGCTAAATTAGGGAGTCAGCCTAGCTGTTCATTGATGGGTAAATGGATAAAGAAAATTTGGTTATGTATAATCAATGGAATATTATTCAGTCATAAAAAAGAACAAAATCATGTCATTTGCAGGAAAATGGATAGAACTGGATATCATCATTTTAAGTGAAATAAGCCAGACTTGGAAAACAAGTATTGTGCTTTTTTTTCCCCACATGTGGAATCTAGAAAGTAACAGGATAACATGAAAGTAGAAGTGGAACTACTTGGGAAGGAAAACTGGGAAAAAGAAGTGAGAAAGGGTAATAGGGAGGGTGAATACAATGAAAGTTATATATGACAACTACCATTTTCCCATACACCAACCCCTTTATTATTAAATAAATATTTATAAATTCTGTAGTCATATTGATCAAAGTTCATTATATCCTTGTGTGGAAATGTCATAATAAACCTTATTAATTATAATAAAATTATAAATACATTTCATCTTTTTTTCTCTGCTAAACAATAGTTAAATCCATAGAACACAATTATCTCTTTTCTTTTCTCTTTCCTTCCTTCCTTCTATCCCCCCTCCCTCCCTCCTCTCCTTCCTTTCCCTCAGGGGCACCTTAACAATGAGCTACATCCACAGCCTCTTTTATGGTTTTATTTTGAGGAAGGGTCTAACTCAGTTGCTTAGGACCTTACTACATTGCTGAGACTGGTCTTGATCTTGTAATTCTCCTGCTTCAGCCAGCCGCTCAGATTACAGGAATGGGCCACTGCATGCACATGGTTTGAACACATTGAAAGACCCCAGCCCAACAACCTCAGGCCTAGTTGCAAAACCACCGAGGCATGTCACAAACCTACGCAGGCACCAGAGGTGTTTTTTTAGACAATCAGTTAGGTGTAACCGGTTGAGAAAGCACAAAGGACCAGGTCCCTAGGCATGCCTGAATGAGCAGGAACAGGAGGACCAGAGTGCAAATATGTAGCTTTTATGTGGTTCTTTTTTAGTAACATACAGTGAAAAACAACTTTGCCCTTTAGGTAGCCTATATGCTGGGTTTAAAATTAACTAATAAGAAACCTATTGTTTACCGTGCACGAAAACTGCCCCTTTACCCTATAAAAATCTCTGTATCCCCAAGCCCGGTGTGCCAGCTCACCAAAGCTCCGGCTGAGGTTCTGCTGGGCACCCGCAGGCGCCTGTGTCCCAATAAATCCCTCTTGCTTTTTGCAGCCAGTGTTTCGTGTGATTCTCCTTGGACAGGGAAACGGGGTCTTTTCAACATAATTTCTATTTCAGAACAGTATTTGACACAAAATAACTCAATACTAGCTGAAATCATTTATGCTGTATTATGTTCTTAAACACACTGACATATATTCTTTGCTTAACCAAACTTATAGTTACCTGAACCTTCTAGGTCTTTCTGTGCATGTGCCTTTCTTGTAAAACCCATTTTTAGTGAGAATACTGCTAAGCCAGTTTAGGAAAAACCTCCCACTCAGATCATCTCCCTAGGTGATGATCAGGTTTTTTAGGCTTTTTAATTCAACTGGTGGTATCTGATCACCCTCATCTTCAAAAGCAATACTTTTCAGCAACAGCCAGTTAGATTGTTTTATCAAGAATATCCCTACCTCTTGTTGTTACCACTTAGTAATTTCCCAACCATAGAGCAAGCTCTGCTTCTTGGTTATAAACTCCCACTTGTTCACAGACTGTTCAGAGACCAGTTCAACCTTTCTTCCCCACGGCAAAATCTCATTATAATTACCCCATTATTTATGGGGTACATAAATGTACATATTTTGCACACTTTATGTTTGTATGTATCAGTTTTAAATAAATTTAAAATAGAAGACAAATAAAACAAAATAAAAGACTAGTAGAGGGACTTATAACAATTTTTTTATTGGTAGCAAGGATTGAACACAAGGGACTTCCCTGAGCTGTATCTGCAGCCCTTATTTTATTTTGAATTTTGGAACAGGTTCTTGGCAAGCTACTTAGGGCCTGCTAACTTCCTGAGGCTGGCTTTGAACTTGCAATCTTCCTGCCTCAGCCTCACTTAGGATTACAAGTGTGTGCCACTGCACCCAGCCTGAGGATAAAAATTTAAAATATGTGTATGCTCAAGAAAAAAAAAAAAAAAAAAACTACATACAATATGTCAAATGATTAAGCGTGGTCTCTGGGGAATCACACAGGAAGATTTCCACTTTCTATGATTCTTTTTCAGTTCTGAAGATAGAACTTATAAATTTAAGGCAAAACTCCACAATTTACCCACACCTGCAGTCATATTGGTATATAAGGTTTTCTGAGTAAAATAAAAATAAAATGTAAAAAAAGGCAATAATATATCTTATAAGCAAATGTAAAAAAGCACACTGAATCCTTAATGGTGATTAGCATGTTGCAATTTTCAGTAGCTTGAATCAGGTGGGATGTGGAATTTCCATTATCTTTTTCTCATTTTCTATTTTTTGTAGTTAGCATTATGTATTCATCTTTAAAAACAAAAAGGATAGTCAACATCCCTAAAAAGTATGCAAGATTATAGAATAACAGCATCAAATAACCAGTAAAGTCAATCTTATTATGTGGAGGTTCCCTAATTTTTCCTTAACTTCTCTAATACTGCTTTAACAGTTTATCATAAAGCACGAAATGTAGGTGAAATAAAAATAATGAAAAGAAAACATTTGTGACTTCTGGGATTGTATAAACTACAGTGTTGTTTAGAATGATTAAGGAGTTTACTGAGCTCCAGGGTCCCAAAACTACAAGGATCAAAGCCTGCTTCTGTAAATGAAGATTTCCTGGATTGCCTAGGGCTTTTCATTTACATATATGGTCTGTGGCTGTTTTCTTGCTCCTATTGCAAGGGTGAGTAGCTGAAATAAACAAAGGATCCACAAAGCTTAAAATACTTACCTATGCTTTACAATTAAAAAAAAAATCTCTGAATTATAAAGTTTGGGGAATATTCTAAGAAAAGAGAAATCCAGAACTATGAGAGCAGCATAGTGGCAAAGTGGCAGAATCAATTAGAAAAACAATTTTGAGATTGAATGGTCAGTTTTAAGGTTATAGAGTGGGGATAATCCTACAGAAAAACAAGGTCTAGTAGCTATTTTAAAACATACTTTAGAAAGTTCTTTCAACCTTGTACAATTTTTAAAACATTAAAGACAGTATTTTATAACTGAATATTGAGAAGAGGGGATTTACCTTGAAACCTCTACGAATCCTCTCACACTAAAGGCATTTTTGTTAGAAGAGGAAAAAAAATATATACACACACACACACACACACATACACAAACAAAACAAAACAAAAAAACTTGAGGCCCTTGCAGGTCACCGTTAAAAAAAAAATGACCATTTAGTATTATTGCAAAATATTTGAATTTTTCAGACGAATTTAAAAAATAAATGGAAATCGCTAATACTGAAAAAGAAGGGTACAGAATTATGGTTTCAGGATAATATTTATAAAACTATAAAACCAGGCTATTGTAGAAACACTACAGTACCCATTTTCTGAGGAAAAAAATAACAAACAAAAAAGGACCAACCGACCGAAAGTTAATACAAAGTTACAAAGCGAAAACCAAAATGATAATGCGATGCCTAATGAGTTTTTCGTTTTCCTCTCTCTCTCTCTCTAATGGTATGTTACAACTTCAAGTCTTTGTAGTGCAAACAATGCAAGGGAAATTTCCAGCAGGCTTGTCACTTTAAGAGACAACGGGGCGCCAAAACCCAGGTGGCTAGGAGATGGATTCCCACTTAGTTCCTCTGCTCACAAGCCGCTTGATCACCCGCGGAGCGTCGCTCACTTCTCCACGCACCACGTGACCTTCCCACCGCGCACCGCCGACTGGCTGGCGGCGCGGAAAAACAGCGCATTTCCGGTGCGCTGCCTAGCTTGTCTCTCAGAGCGCTAATGGCAGTTGATTGTGGTGCCACAAAGGTTTTAACCGCGGGATCTCGCGGGAACCAGGTCCCCGCCGCAAGACTGGAACGTATGCACTTTCTTTTTCTTTTCTTTTCTTTTTTTTTTTTTTTTAACATTTTCAGTTGTAGATGAACACGATGACTTTATTTATTTATTTATTTTTTATGTGGTGCTGAGGATCGAACCCAGTGCCTCACACATGCTAAGCAAGCGCGGTACCACTGAAGCCCAGGAATGCACTCTTAATACTTTATCACATTGTAACATGTTTAAAGAAGAACAACCTACAAAACTTTTCACTAAGATATTCATTGTATCAACTATAGTGCTAATGAACAAAAAATGAAGTGTATGTAAACACATCCATAGACAGTTGCTCAAGGCTGAATGTAACAGGGCAAAGTCAATAACTTATTTCACAAATATAAACTAAGTATGGTCCATGACAACATACTCCTGTAAATCCAATCTTTAAATGAAATCAATCTGCTCTGTAATGTTCACATCCACCTTGAACCCATGCACTTGTACTGGAAGTAATAGAAATAGGGCACGTGCAATGAGCCCACACGTGTGTGTGTGTCCTTATATGTAATCATTATTAATTGTATCCTCCCACAGTGCATCAATTATGCATTATGTCCCAGTTTTGAAAGGAATATTTTTAATAACTTTTTATTCTCTTTATTTATTTTTATGTGTTGCTGAGATTGAACCCAGTGCCTCACGTGTATTAGGCAAGCGCTCTACCACTGAGCCACAACCCCAGCCCTTGAAAGAAACATTTTTCAAAATTCTTTTCAAATAAACAGAATAATTTCTTGTTCCTGGACCTCCATTTTGGCCCGAAATGTCTTATTTTCCTTGCTACAACCTCCTCCTGTTTTGTTGGATGCTAGATGGCGCTGTGGGTACGGGGGTCACTGATTTAAAAAACCATAGTAAAGCTTGTACTTATGAAATAGGAAGCGTTTGGAGCCCAGATGTCTCCTTTCAGGAGAGGATCCAGTGGTCTGACTCAACATCTTTCACATGGAGATTTAAGTAGATCAAAAGAAAGCTTTACCCTGATGACATTAACATTTTTGTGGCCATTTATACTGGACTTTAAACCAACTCTCATTTTCTTTGCCCTTACTTTTTTCCTGTATAGTATCTGCACCTAAAAAGCCTGTTTTTTTTCTTCTTTCTTTCTTCAAATTTACAAAACTCACAGATTCTCATTTTATGACTTGACCAATTGTGTTCTTAACTAAGCCAACCTCCTACTAGCTCATTCAGAGAATTGAGAAAGAACTATAAAATCTAAACACATTGACAGGGAATAAAATTCCTCATACTGTTTTTGTAATGTCTCAAATATTTTGACTTCTCTAATGACCTGGTATTTTTATGTAGATTAGTTAGCCATGCACAGATGGGTACTGGGAAAGGACAATGAAGGTCAGATATTAGTTTTGTGCACCAAGAAAAATCCAGGAGTCATAAAATTGAAAGAGCAGGAATTCTCATCTAAATGGGCAAGCTTTGGGGAATGAGATCTAGATGGCCCAACATTCCTCAAGCAAATGAATACATGGGATCCTAATTACAATAAGTTATACTCCATGCATATATAATCATGTATATCTCAAAAGAATTATATATATATATATATAATATACATATATCTTTAAAATATTTATATGTTTAAAAATATGTATATATTAAAAAATTATATATTTTAAAAAAATCCTTGAAGATACAACTTAAAATCCTTGGACCCCATCAAACAGATAAGCATTAGAGAAGTGGGGTTTGGTCTGTCAAGATCTTTCCCCAGCTATGGTTAGTTATAACCCCTCAAGTGGCACTATGGTTTCCAGAAAAATGTCATTATGTCATGTGAACAAGTTATTGGAATCCTCCCTTATTACCAAAACTATATCACAACTACCCAATAACACTGTTAACCAGAATATTGAAACCATAACAAAGTTAGTTCACTGAGGGATAGCCAACAAATAATAAACCAATTAAGAAGGAGAGGGAAATTTTGGCAAAAACAAGGGTCTCAATTTCCTTAAAAACTCCAACATTCTGAGCACTATACCATCCTCTCTTTACAGCAGACTGTGCAGTTCCTATACTGTACATTACACTTGCTTCTCACTCTCTCTATTAAACATTTGCTTACTACTCTGTGTTTCACTCAAATTCTTTCCACCAGAGCCACAAGAACTGGCACCCAAGGATTGCAGTGGCTACCTAAGCTTAGCCCAGCAGGCCCCCAGCCCTATAGCAGTATCTATCTGAATAGTAATTCTTTCTCTAACTCTAGTTTGCATGGTTTTAAGTTACTTATACTATGTGTATTCAATCATAAATTGCTTCCTCCAAGAAACTTTCAATGCAGTCATGCTAGGCAAATGTTCTCCAACTGAGTTACATACCCAGTCTTATAATCTGACTTTTATTGCCTATTTGATAGAATTTTTGCTTGAATGATGTCTCAATTAAGGAAGAAATTTATCCTTGCTATTTGTTCATTTGTCTATGACCTACATTTATCAATATGCATCAACATAGTTGCCACTTAATATTTTAGTTTGCAAAAATGAATGGGTCAGGATGGAGTTTTGGCTCAGTGGTAGAGTGCTTGCCTGGCATGTGTGAAGCTCTGGATTTGATTCTCAGACCATATATAAATAAATCCATAAAATAAATGTCCATCAAGAACTAAAAAAAAAGAATGTGTCAAATCAAATTGTCTTCCCATGTAGTCACATATTTTACAATAATATAAAAAACATAATATGCTTAGGAACAAATCTGACAAAATATGTGCAAAATTTATACTCTGGAAATTTTTAAAAAAATGATGACAGTAATTAAAGATGATCTAAATAAATGTAGAAATATGCTAATTTCATGGATTGGAAGGCTCAGTATTTCTTTTCTTTTTTTTTTTTTTAAAGAGAGAGTGAGAGAGGAGAGAGAGAGAGAGAGAATTTTTAATATTTATTTTTTAGTTCTCGGCGGACACAACATCTTTGTTGGTATGTGGTGCTGAGGATCGAACCCGGGTAGCACACATGCCAGGTGAGCGCGCTACCGCTTGAGCCACATCCCCAGCCCCAAGGCTCAGTATTTCGAGGTCAATTCCTAGAAATTGATTTAAATATTTGCTACAATCCCCAGTCAATGTTCCATTATAAGTTTTTGGAGAAATTGACAAGTGGATACTAAATTTTGAAGTTTATATTAAGAAATAAAGGATTTAGAAAAATGCTTGTGTGTATGTATGTGTGTGGTACTGGGGAACCAGCCCAGGGCCTCCTGCTTGTTGAGCAAATGCTCTACTACTGAGCTTTACCAGGAAAGTAAGGACTTAAAATAGCCAAATCAATCCAGAAAAAAGAGGAACAATGTTGGATGACATATGCAACTTATTTTTTTTCTTTCTTTCTCTTCTTCTTTTTTTATCTGAGAATTTAATCCAGGGGTACTTTACCAATGAGGTTTTAACCCAGGGATACTTAAAAGGTGAGCTACATCCCAGCCCTTTTTAAGTTTCAGTTTGAGACGGGGTCTCTCTAAGTTACTTAGGGCCTCACTAGGCTGGCCTGGAACTTGAAATTCTTCTTCCTCAGGTTCCTGAGTAACTGAGATTAAAGGCAGGCACCAACACATCTGGCTTATACAACTATTTCAAGGGCTAATATACAATAACTTTGATGAAGATAGTGTGGAACTGGCTACACAAAAGGATGAGGTAGGAGGACTGTAAGTTCAAATAAACCTTGACAACTTAATGAGACCCTGTCTTAAAATAAAAAATAAAAATGGCTAGGGATATAGCTAAGTGGTAGAGTGCCTCTGAGTTCAATTCACAGTACTAAAAAATAAATACATTAGTGAATAAATAAATAAACTCCCAAACCAAAAAAAAAAAAGTATTATTGGTGTAAGGATAGACATTTAGATAAATATAAAAGCAAGAAGTAGACCTACATATATGTGATCAGCATGTTTTTGAGTAATGTAGCAAGGAAATTTAATTGACAAAGGATAGCAGTTGCAACAAATGGTGCTAGAATTGCTGGGCATCCATATGCTAAAATAACAAAACAAAAATGATAGTGTCTACTATAATTTTGCAATGGGAATTCTCATATTTCACTGTTGGGAATGCAAAATGGCAGAGACTTTGGAGAGTATTTTGGTTGTTTTTTATGAAGTAAACCATATAGTGATTATACTGTCCAAAATTCATTAAAATTTAACATAGACATAAATGGCAAATCTTAACATATGAAATTTCTCAAGAAAACATAGCAGCTTGTTATGGTTTGAATAAGAGTTGTTGACCCCTTCCCTTTTCTCTATCTGATTCTCAGCCACAATGAAGTGAACAGCGCTCCTCTGCCATGCCCTTCTGCCATGGTGTTCTTGGGCCCAGAGCAATGGAGTTGGTCTTGCAAAAACTAAACCTCTGAAATGATGAGCTAAAATATATATTCCCTTCCCTAAGTTGTTCTCATCCGGTATTTTGATCTCAGCAACAAAAAGCTAAGTAACACATAGCTAATCTTTTGACATTACATTAAGAAATTATTTCATTGATAGGAAATAAGTATTATAAAGTGAAAGAAATGGATAAATTGTACTTAATTAAAATACAGATATTGCCCTTAACACATGTTATTTTAAATAATAAGAAATGCCACAGGCCCAGAGAAAATATTTTCAATATATAACTGATAGAGGGCTATATAAAGAATTTACATATTTATGTTAATAATGATGATAACAGAACATCAAACACTATTTTAAAGCAGGAAGAGTGATATTTAACCAAGGAATAGTTATGGGTGGCAAATCAGTCCATTGAAATATAGCCAATATCATTGCTATTAGAAAGATATGTATTAAAATCATAATAAGATGCTACTATATGTCTACTAATATAATTAAAACTAAAAAATATAGAGTTTGGAGTAGAGTTTAATGGTGGAGTGCTCAACTCACATATATGCAATTTTACACATATATGCACACATACACATATATATGTTTGTATGTGTATATATATATTTGTATATTATTTTACTTACTATGTACAGTATATTATTTATACAATTATATACTTAAGCACTGCAGTAAAAAATTCTGCTATGAAGAGCAACAGGGAATCTCATATTTCACTTTTGGGAATGCAAAATGGCAGAGACTTTGGAGAGTATTTTGGTAGTTTGTTATGAAGTAAACCATATAGTGATTATACCGTCCAACATTCTATGGTCTTGGGTATTTCCCAAGAAAAATGAAACTGCTTGCTTGTAGTACAGTATTTACAATAACCTAAATCTTGGGGCTGGGGATGTGGCTCAAGCGGTAATGCGCTCGCCTGGCATGCGTGCGGCCCGGGTTCGATCCTCAGCACCACATACAAACAAAGAGGTTTTGTCTGCCGAAAAAACTAAAAAATATATATATTAAAATTCTCAAGAAACCCTAAATCTTTAAAGAACACAGGTATTTATGAAGTGGTAAAAAAATGAGAAAATTATTACACATTCATTCTATAGAATACAACTCAACATTACAAAGGAATAAATGACTGATACATGAAACAACATGAATGAATCTCAAAAACATGATTCTGGGAGAGGGAAAAGCAGACCCAAAACATTTCATATAGAATGATTTCATTTTGACATTCTAGAAAAGTCAGTGCTATTGAGATAGGAGTGATCAGTAACTGCCAAGCTATCTTGATCATATCAGTAACTACCAAGCCTCAGTGTGGGGGAAGAATTACTTCAAAGAAACACCTAGAACTTCTTGGGGAAATGATGCAGGAAAGTTCTATGGGTAGCTTAGAATGACCCACTTCTCCTGTTTTTCACTAGTAGATCTCAAGAATAACTATGGGAACCCAGTACCATGGGGAGAAACTGCCAGGAATAGCCTTGACTTTGTTCCTTTTTCCTTTGGAGCAGTATATTCTTCAAAGCTTCCCAGTGAGTCATGTTATCCCTGATGTATATAACAAAACATTTGTTGGCTTTTGGGGTCCCTCAGGTTTAGTGAATTGGGGTACCTGCAGTCAATACTCATTTTAGTGTTTTCACTGCTGTGACTAAAGACTTGACAAGAACAATTTCAGAGGAGGAAAAGTTTAGTTTGGGGCTCAAGGTTTCAGAGTTCTCATTCCATAGAAGGCTGCCTCCATTACTCAGGACTTGAGATGCTGCAGAACATTATGTATAAAGAGTGTGGCAGAGGGAAGCTGCCTACATGATGATCAGGAACGTTACAGAATCTCTACTCACCAGATACAAAATATATGCCACAATGACCCCTCCTCCAGGCATACTCTACCTGCCTTTGGTTACCACTTAGTTAATTCCATTGATACACTGACTGGTTGATACACTGATTGGGTTACAGTTCTCATAACCCAGTCATTTCTACTTGGAACTTTTTTGTATTGACTCACACATGAGCTCTTAGGGGACACCTTACATCTCATAACGATACTCCATCTACTCTGTGCAATGTTTGGATGGATGGAGATTTCAAGAACTATCTCATGATGGAACCCAGGCTTTTAAAACATTTTTTCCATATTTTATTGTTGCATATATTTGTACATAATAATTAGATTTGTTGTTACTTATTCATACATGAACACAAAATAACAATATAACTTGACCAATATCATTACCCAGTATTTCCCCAGCTTTCTTTATCTTTTTTTATCTTTATCTTATTTTTATCTCTTGTTGCCTGTCTTTAAGTATTACATCTGCTTCACTTAAATCATTATGTACTAGTGTTTTCTGTCTCACTAGACTCAGGTAATTAGAAAAACTGCAACCGAGGATGCAGTGGGCAAAATTATTTGGACTCCTGTTCCTACTGGTTGGCACAGTGATGAGCTCTGCTGTCTTCCATAGGTTCAAAGTCATTTATTGAGACTGGTTATTGGTGAACCTGATTCACAATATTGGTGCTGTGAGAAGGGTTTGGTATGACAGAACAATGGCTTTCCGTTAATGTGGGAAGGAAACTCCAATCCCCAGCCTTAGGTGGAGACCCTATGGGAACATAGGATATGAACATCCAACTATCTGAGTTATAAGGCTGGATGGCTGGACAAGAGGGATGTGTTACCTTGCCCCCTCACTGATGTAAATGAGCTGGATCCATGGACCAAGGCAGAAAGAAAGAAAGAAATGTGGAAATAAGGTACCATTATCTGGTTGTTGAGCACTTATGTGATCATTCATTAATAGATCCTGAAAGCTTGCTAAGTGGGTATTCCTGAGGCATGAGAAGGAATGAACATGTGCACTGTTGACCATCACAGATGGGGAAACTCACTATGAAAAGTACAGATTTGGAAGAAGGTCTGACTGTTATGTCTGTCTGACAAAGGGACACTGGAGAACTATGAGTCTATGGCTAAATGGTACAGGTAAGAATGAAGCCAAGGTCTTTATTTCCCACTGGAGGCCAATGCCCTTGTATTCCTGTCAAGATAAGAGAGGAACCAGGCAGGGTACCTTCTGCCTGCGGTTCTATTTTCTCAGGAGACTGAGACAGGAGGATAGATTGAATTGAGGAGTTTGGGGCAAGACTGAGCAACATAACAAGACCCTGTATCTTACAAAAATGAGGCCAGTATAGACTTGGGTTAGGTTCCTGAATTCTAGATTTACATGACCATGTTTTGCGGTTCCCTTAGATAAAAAATTAAACTAATGAGATCAAAAGGTTTTGGGACAAACCTGGTAAATCCTGAGATTTACCTGCAAATAGTGCTTATCTGCTTGTAGATGGGCCCCTTTGACCACTTCAGGTGCTGGTGAGTAGGGTTTTAACCGTGAAGTGCAATATAGGCATTAGTATTTTGGCTATTGTTTTGTATACAGAACATTGCCACTAAGGGTATATACCCTGATAGCTAGGTATTGAGCTATACCAGTGGAGCATTTTCATTCCTGCTGGCCACCTAAACTATTCAACTCCTTCCCAATTATACCAAAAAGAGAGGTATATTGCATACTAAATGGAAATAAAGACATTACATTCATTACTTGGTTCCAGGATACTCTTTGGATATAAAATTCTGAAGATTCTGAAGCCTAATATAGAGGATATAGTATTTGCATGTAACAGACTGTTATAGTTTGGATATGGAATGTCCCCACAAAGCTTGGTTCCCAATGCAGAAATGTCCAGAGGTGGGGCTTTTAGGAAATAATGTGATCATGAGAGCTCTAACCTCATCAGTGAATTAGCCCATTTGGTGGATCAATAATCTGAATGGATTTATTGGAAACTTTAAGCAGGTGAAGTGTCATGGTTAGAAGAAGTAGGTCACTGAGGTCTTGCCCTTGAAGACTATATATATCTCTTATCCTTGCCCCCCTCATCTCTTTCTCTACTTCCTGGCTGCACAAGTTAAAGAGATTTCCTCTGCCATATCTTTCCACCAAAATGCGTTGCCTTGCTGCAGGATCAAAGCAATGGACCTGGCCAACCATGAACTGAAATTTCTTCAACTGTGATCCTAAATGAATCTTTCCTCTTTTAAGTTATTTATGTCTGTTATTTTGATCACAATGATGAAAATCTGACCAACATACATACACAAAACATACATGCACATAATTATTTATAATTCCTAATACAATATAAATGTTATGTATTATTTAGGGAATAGTGCCAAAAAATGTGTTCACATGTGCAATACAGACACAATATTTTTTTTCAAATATTTTTGACCTATGATTCATTGAATCCACCAACACAGAATCTGTGGATACAGAGGGCTGGCGATATTTTGTTATTCAAGTCTACTTTGGTACAGGTAAAAATGTTACTACACACCATGTTGTTATGTAACTGTCCAGCTTAGCTGGTCAAAGAGGCCTCTAGTGCTTGGAAGTCATGAGTGCCAAAGCTACTTGGACAAGAAGCCAAATATATCCTAAGCTACAACAAACAAACAAACAAAAAAAAAACTGAGACAGGGTCTCACTATATTTATATTGACCAGGCTGTCCTTGAGCTCCTGGGCTCAAGTGATTCTTCCGCCTCAACTCCCAAGTAGCTGGAACCATAGGCAGGTATCACTGCAACTAACTTAAAAAAGCCCTTTTGGCACTCACTAATAAAAAGGAGGCCAGATGGTTGGTAACACTCTTTGGGTCCTGAAGATAGTATATACCCTACTTGGGGTTCCTTTGTTCCCTATAGCCAAGATAATCAAGAAAGCCACTGACAATGAATGAATCCCTTACAGCACTAAAATCTGGAAGCTGTTCAACAAGTAGTGACTTAGATACTGACTTTAAAATCTTTGAAGCATGATAGCCTGATGAAATTTTAGCTGTTTACAACCTCCATGCATTCTGATTGAAGGCTATGGTGATGAAAACTGACACCAGGGTACACCAGTGTCTGAGATCTTGGACATCTAAATTGCCTAAGGCAGCCTCCAGATATATTTCTTTTGAATAGCAATTCTTTGTTTGCTCTTAGGAACTGAAGAGGACTGAATTTCTGATGGATAGAACACCTCATGCAACTCTGCAAACTCAAATGCTCATTCTCACATGTGTATTCACAAATCCCACCAATGAATCTGGACAACTTCAACAGAGTTCACTGGAAATGGTATATTCAACATTGGGTCCTGCTAGAACCTCAAGGGACTGGTAGGCTCCATTAACAAACAGGTATCCTCCCAGAAGAGATTTAAAGAAGCTTTGATTCCTCATGTGAATACCTAGAGCCCAGAACTGAGTCATATCTAGATAGTATGGAATGGTTTACTGACAGCTCTAGGAAACAACAGAATAGAGACTGCAACTACCATCCAGCCAGAAGGTACCCATCTTTTGACTGAGATATTTTGCTCATACAGGTCACTCTTTGAATCTACTGTTCATGAGAACCTTTGCTAATGGCCAAGCCACCTTGTCAGGAAAATGGCTACAAAGTGAATGAACTATTAAAGTTTCCTATTATGAGAACAAGGAGACTATGTCAATAGCTTTGCTGTCTGGAAGAGACAAATAATAAATATGTCACTCATGTGGATGCTTAGACCACTGTAGTTGCCTTAGAGAGGAATTTATGTCAGAGTTTTGGATATCCCATGGGACTTCAATTCTGGCCAAACAGCTTCCTGTACTACCTAAACCACATGACAATGGGAACTCACACATGGATCATGATGAACTGCACATGTACTCTGTGTTTTGCAGTCCAATGGAATAGTTGAACAAAGGGACAGATGATTCACAAAATAATCACATATGAAGACAGCTTGTTAGTAATGTGGCATTCTCAACCTGGCAATATGGATATTAAATTCTTCATTCCCAATGCAAGGGAAGCATGACATTTCTGTGCATGTTGGGAATCACCGACCTTGGTGGAGATGGAGACAGACCAGTGAGTTGCTTGATCACACTGCACCTGTGAATACCAATTTCATTGTTCCCAACAACTCATTTTCCTTTAGAATGCGTATTCTGGGAGGTAGTTTTGCAATTAAACCCACCACAGAACCATTGAAAGGTTACCCTTACTCTAACTTAGATATATTTATTTAGGGCTCTATCCATCTTCCGTGGAGGAGAGGACCGGGAGTAACAGGTTACTAGGTCTCTGTAGTGGTTCCCAGGGCTCCCATCTTTCTAGCTGAGTTTCTGATGTTATCAGGAAAGTCAGGTCCACACCTTTGATCCTGGACTGTTTAAAAATTGGTTAATGGGCTGGGGATGTGGCTCAAGCGGTAGCGCGCTCGCCTGGCATGCGTGCGGCCCAGGTTCGATCCTCAGCACCACATACCAACAAAGATGTTGTGTCCGCCGAGAACTAAAAAATAAATATTAAAAAAAATTCTCTCTCTCTCTCTCTCACTCTCTCTCCTCTCTCACTCTCTCTTAAAAAAAAAAATTGGTTAAGCAACAAGCACTATGATACCAGCAAATTCGGTAGTTTCAGGACAAAGATAGACTGACTGGGCTATACCCAACCTAATCACTATACTATAGATAGGGATTATTTGAGATCCTGAGAGGAGTGGGGGTGGGGAAGGCACTAAACTGTCAATCTGTTTTTTATAGGAGCATGGCACCAGAGAGTCTGGAATCATAAGGTCTTTTTAAAAAGGCATCCCCAAGCTTTGGGCAATGAAAGAAACCTGGTGCATAACAATATGCACTTGCTGAAACTTACTGAATTACCTACTGAAAAATAATGAATTTTCCTTTAATAAAATAAACTTAAAAACTAAAGAGTTATTGCATAAATCTCCTTATAGTCTTTTTCTTACCCTAGGAGCTTCCCAAATATGAAAAATATGATTAGTCCCTGCCCACAGATTTTTTTCAATTTACTCCTCCTACAAAAACATAAAAGGGCAAGAGTCCTGGCTACAGGTTCAGACTTATCTTTTGCCCCAGCTCCCACTCACGGTTATATGAACTGATCATTATTCCTGCCTTATTACCTTTAGACATCATTACTTCTTGGGTAGTGCTTCTCTTCTTTCTGTAGTCTTGATGCTGATGGGATACAAGAAACATTACTCTAAAATATGGGATCTTGGCACACTTGGTATTTTATTATACTAATTTTTATTTTGTAGTTCTAGGGATTTAATCCATAGTCTCAAACATGCTAGGCAAACTCCCTACCACTGAACTACATCCCCAGCCCACACTCAGTAATTTGAATCAAATATAAGAGAGGAAAACCACAGAAGAAAGAAGATTTCTCTGACCTTTTCCTGACCCTCATTTCCTGAAGAACCTCACAGAGGAAGAAAAACAAAGAGGAAGTTTAGATATACAAATAGATAGCAGAGAGATATACACAGAGAGAAAAAAAACATATGAGTACATAGTTCAAGATGGCCATTTGCAAGTCAGAACTCAAACATACCAGCACTTTAATCTTAGATTTCCATCCTCTAGAATAGGAGAAAATAAACTTTTGTTGTTTAAGCTTCCCAGTCTGTGGTGCTTTGTTATGGCAGGTTTAAGAAACCGATACAATGCTATAATAATTAACTCAGCCATCATCTCACTTTAGAAAATGATCCCCTGACTACTCAGTTTGTTTCTATATACTTTTACTCTGAGTAATAAAATACCCTGGACTTCGAGTTTGCTTCTCTCTTGTTCATTAAAAATTTTAGTGACATGTCTTGCAAGTGATTTTTCTCCCATTTAATAGTCTTCATTCTAAAAGAGCCAATAACTAGCAAATGAAAGGGAAAGAGGCAAGCATTTATTATATGGGTGACCTAATCCATTTTCTGTTTATATAATGAAATACATGAAGCTGTGTACTTCTTAAATAATACTCACAGTACCGGTGGCTGAAAACTCAAGATCAGGTAGCCCCATCTGTTCTTCCTCTGGTGAGGACTTCAGGGTGGTGACATCACAAGGGTGGAAGTTCATGTGACAGGACTGGTAAAAATATTCAGGAGTTAGGTTTCCTCTTTTGAAACAACTTTTTGTCTTGGAAACTAACTAGAGTCTTGGAAGAATTACATTAACATCTTCTGAGGGAATGTCCTCAGTGACATAATTACTTTTCACTAACTTCCACCTCTTTAAGGTCACTCCAACTCTCAAATATTGCCATATAGGGGTTAAAACTTCCAAGATGTGAAACTTTTTTTTTTGTACCTGGGACTGAACCTAGGGGTGCTTAACCACTAAATCACATTCCCAGCCCTTTTCGAAATATATTCATATTTTATAATATATACATATATATTTATATATGTTTACACATATATGTATACATATATATTTTGAAACATAGTCTCACTGAGTTGCTTAGGGCCTTGCTAAGTTGCTGAGGCTGGCTTTGAACTCATAATCCTCCTGGCTCAGCTTTCTGAACTGCTGGGATCACAGGAGTGTGCCACTGTGCCCAGCTCAGCATATGAAACTTTCAACACATTCAACACAATTTGTTGAAAAAATTACCTTTTCTAAATTCAATGGTTTTGGCCCTCTTACATTACATTTGACTACATATGATCTGAATAAATATTTATGAAAAAAATATAAAAATGGCTACCAAGTTATAAAAAAATGATCAGCATTATTAATCATCATGGGACTGAGAATCACAACTACAATGAGCTATCTTCTGAAACCAGTTACAATGGCTATTATAGAAAATAAATGGAGGGCTGGGGTTGTGGCTCCGTGGTAGAGCACTTGCCTGCACATGTGAGGCCCTGGGTTCAATCCTCAGTACCACATAAGAATAAATAAGTAAAATAAAGGTATTGTGTCCAACTACAACTAAAAAAAAATAAATATTTTTTTTAAAAGAAAATAAATGCAGAGAAAGGAGAACTTTATACACTGGGAGACATTACAAGTTAGTATACACATTATGGAGGATGAACAGATTAAAAATGTTTTATATATACAAATTTTACTATCTTATTTTATATATAACCAGTGTTGGGATATATGTATCTATATTGGGATATATGCATGTGTATGTATCTCAATATATTATTTAGCCATAAAAAGGATGAAATCCTCTAATTTGTGGTAACATGGATAAAACTGAGGGACATTGTATTTAAGTGAAATAAGCCAAGTGCTGCAAATAACTTGTTCCCTTTTGTATGTGGAAATTAAAAAGTTGATTTTGGGGAGGTAAAGAGAAGAATAGTGGTCATAGAGGTTAAGAAGGATGGAGGAAGAAGTAGATAGAGGCTGAATAAAAGGTATCAAAATGCAGTAACATAGGAGTTTTGATGTTCTACGGCACAGTTAAGTAACTCACAAAAAAGTATTCCTTTTAATAAAGTGCTAGAAGAGAGGATTTTGAGGTTCCCAGCACAAATAAATATTAACTGATTTAGAAAATGTATTATATACACATATGGACTTATCATACTGTACCTTTGTTGGTGTGAACACTGCTCAGTGCCTAAGAAAGCTTTTTGATCTGGGCAGTGAGATAAGGAAAACATTAAAGAACAGGATAATGAAGGAAATGGAGAGGGGAAACTGGTCACTTCCTTTGTCTCCAATCTTTAGGTGAAGATCAAAGCAGAGTGACCTTAGTTGAAGAGTAAAAGAATGTATTCATAAAATATCTTAAGAAATCCATCTGTGCAGTGGGCAGGTAAAACCTATGCTAAGTATTTCCCCTGCTTGTAGGAATAGAGCAACAGTCTGTTGTATCCTTGTATGCCAACAATGATGAGTAATAAAATTTTCAAACCTTCTCTGCTGAGTTCCACAAGTTCTTCCTTTGGGATCAGTAAAAACTTTATACTTAAAGCCTTTGTAGCCCTGGGGTTGAACAACGCCTTAAATATATACTGTTATTGTATGTCGGCAAAGTACTTCTTGACAAACAATAATAAATTGTGGATTGCAATTGAAATATAACTGTTTATTCTACACTTTCTCTGGAAAACATGCAAACTTACACTTTTGCATTTGCATACATTTATGGTTATTTATAATATTGTTTACAGAAATGGGAAATAAAAGCTAAAGTGCTTCCTGCAGACAAAAATATATAAAATTATTATTTTTTGCAGTTCTAAAGATAGAATCCAGAGCCTGATACATGTTAGGCAAATACTCTACACTGAGCTACATCTCTAGCCCTTAATATTTAATTCTTGAACATCATATTTTAGGGAAGGCAAGATCGAAGGAGCCAATTTCTCTATAGAAATTCTTGCTTTATTTGGCACAGTATATAAATATTCTTTCACTATAACTAGATTGCATTCATGCATGTCTTGCTCTTGGATTTCTTTTTAAAATGTCTTTTTTTTTCTCCAAAGAATCAACGAATAAAGCAAACTCTGAGGCCATATTTTATTAGGCATCAAGCTGCTTACTTTATTGTGGAAGTAAATAACAACCAAAATCCTCAGAAAAAAAAGGTTCTGTTGTGGTTGTTGTTTGTCTTGTATCCTCACCAGGAAATTAATACAAATTATCTAGATTTACAACTGTGACATTGTGGTTAGAATGTAAATCAGTGGAAGAGAACTTGCCTAGCCTGTGTGAGGCCCTGGGCTTGATCCTCAGTTCTACAAAGAAAAATATTTTGACACTGAATTGAATAAGAATACAGTACAGTTCCTTGTCCACTTATTCATTGGGTTTTCTTGTATGTGTTATGTTTTTTAAGTTCTTTATATATCCTGGAAATTAATGCTCTGAGATGCAGGTGGCAAAGATTTTTTGCCCATTCTGTAGGCTCTCACTTCATGATATTGTTTCCTTTTCTATGAAGAAGATTTTTTAGTTTAATGCCATCCATTTATTGATTATTGATTTTACTTGTTAACTTTAGGAGTCTTGTTAAGGAAGTCAGTTCATGAGCCAATATGTTGGAATGTACAAGTAACAATAAATGTTGGTAAGGATGTGGGGGAAAAGGTATACTCATACATTACTGTGGGGACTGCAAATTGGTGCATCCATTCTGGAAAGCAGTATGGAGATTCCTCAGAAAACTTGAAATGGAATCACCATTTGACCCAGTTATCCCACTCCTCAGTATATATCCAAAGGATTTTAAATCAGCATACTACAGTGATGCTGCCACATCAATGTTTATAGCAGCTCAATTCACAACAGCTAAGGTATGGAATCACCATTGATGCCTTTTAACAGATTAATGGATAAAGAAAATATCATATTTTATATATATATATATATATATATATATATATATATATATATATATATATAAAATGGAGCTTTACTCAGCCATAAAAAAGAATGACTTTATGACATTTGCTTGCAAATGGATGGAACTTGAAACTATCATGCTAAGTGAAATAAGACAGTACCCAAAGGCCAAAGATTGAATGTTTTCTCTGATAAGTGGAAGTTAACCAAAATAAGGATGGGGTGAATAGAAGTCCAGTAGATAAGACAATGGGGACTATAGAGAAGGGGGAGTAATATGAAAGACAGTGGAATGAATCTGACATAATTTTCCCACATACATATATAAGAACATCACAGTGAATCCTACCATCATGACATCCACAAAAATGGGATCCTAGCTAGAATAAGATATATTCTTTGCTTGTATAATTACATAAAAATGGATTCTAATGTCATACATAACTACAATAAATATAAAAAATATACTGCTGAAAAAAATATACTTGACAAAACATTATCTGGTAACTGGGTATCTTTACACTTTCAGTATTTAAAAAAATAAGAATTCAACTGAGGGCTGGGATTGTGGCTCAGAGGTAGAGCGCTCACCTAGGATGTGTGAAGCCCTGGGTTCAATCCTCAGCACCACATAAAAAAATTCAATAAAGATATGTGTCCACCTATAAGTAAAAAATAAATATTAAAAAAAGAATTCATCTGAATGGCATTCCTTTTCTATAACTATGAAAAGAACTATCTGTTTTTTTTTTTTTTTTTTTTTTTAGAGAGAGAGAGAGAGAGAATTTTAATATTTATTTTCCATTTCTCGGCAGACACAACATCTTTGTTGGTATGTGGTGCTGAGGATCGAACCCGGGCTGCACGCATGCGAGGCGAGCGCGCTACCGCTTGAGCCACATCCCCAGCCCAAGAACTATCTGTTGATTGCAATGGAGGTGAGGGTTTTGAAAAGTTCCAGGCAGTTGAGATTAAGGAGTTTAAGTTGTGCTTTATGTAAATCATTGATCATGTGAAAAAATAGTAAGTACAAACAATTTTCAAAGGATTGGGTCTACATCTCTAGCAGTCAGAGAAATGCAGATCAAAACCACCCTAAGATACCATCTCACTCCAGTAAGATTGGCAGCCACTATGAAGTCAAACAACAAGTGCTGGCGAGGATGTGGAGAAAAGGGTACTCTTGTACATTGCTGGTGGGACTGCAAATTGGTGCGGCCAATTTGGAAAGCAGTTTGGAGATTCCTGGGAAAGCTGGGAATGGAACCACCATTTGACCCTGCTATTGCCCTTCTGGGACTATTCCCTGAAGACCTTAAAAGAGCATGCTACAGGAATGCTGCCACATCGATGTTCATAGCAGCACAATTCACAATAGCTAGACTGTGGAACCAACCCAGATGCCCTTCAATAGATGAATGGATAAAAAAAAAATGTGGCATCTATACACAATGGAGTACTATGCAGCAATAAAAAATGACAAAATCATAGAATTTGCAGGGAAATGGATGGCACTAGAGCAGATTATGCTTAGTGAAGCTAGTCAATCCCTAAAAAACAAATACCAAATGTCTTCTTTGATATAATGAGAGCAACTATGAACAGAGAGGGAGGAAGAGCAGGAAGAAAAGATTAACATTAAACAGAGACATGAGATGGGAGGGAAAGGGAGAGAAAAGGGAAATTGCATGGAAATGAAGGGAGACACTCATTGCTGTACAAAATTACATATAAGAGGTTGAGAGGGGAATGGGAAAATAAACAAGGAGAGAAATGAATTACAGTAGATGGGGTAGAGAGAGAAGATGGGAGGGGAGGGGAGGGGGGATAGTAGGGGATAGGAAAGGTAGCAGAATACAACAATTACTAATTGGGCATTATGTAAAATTGTGGATGTGTAACCGACGTGATTCTGCAATCTGCATTTGGGGTAAAATTGGGAGTTCATAACCCACTTCAATCTAATGTATGAAATATGATATGTCAAGAGCTTTGTAATGTTGTGAACAACCAATAAAAATTTAAAAAAGAAAAAAAAAGGATTGGGTCTACCAGATTTTCAAAAATAAGTGAAAAATCTGTAAACAACTACAGGTTAAGGGGGTTGGGATATAACTCAGTTGGTAAAGTGTTTGTGTCACATGCACAAGGCTCTGGGTTCAGTCACCACACACACACACACACACACACACATACACACACACACAAAATACAGGTTAAGAATCACTATTCTCTTTATATGTATGACTTTATGATATACTGAAAAAATATGGAAATTGTTTGAGTGTGTATGTGAGGGTTTATTTCTAAATGTCTATACAATTATATTGGTCAAGTTTCCTGACTTTATTGAAACCACATTGTTTTGTTTACTATAGTTTTTTTTTTTTTTTGCGGGGGGGGGGTGGTAGACAAGGGGAGGGCAGGTGTTCCAGGAATTGAACTCAAGGGCACTCGACCACTGAGCCACATCTCCAGCTCTATTTTGTATATTTATTTAGAGACCAGGTCTCACTGAGTTGCTTAGCACCTAGCTTTTGCTGAAGCTGGCTTTGAACTTGCAATCCTCCTGCCTCAGCCTCCCAAACCACTGGGATAGCAGGAATGTGCCACCACACTCCGCTGCTTACCATAATTTTGTAATAGGTTTTGAAATCAGGATGTATGAAACACCTGTTTGTTTTTTCTTTTTTCAAGACTGTTTTGGCTTATACACTTATACCATATAAAATTCAGGATCCTCCAGACATGTTATCTCATACTTGTAATCCCAGGGACTTCAAAGACTGAGGCAGGAGGATCACAAGTTCAAAGCCAGCTTCAGCAATTTAGCAAGACCCTAAGCAACTTAGTGAGACTCTGTCTCAAAATACAATATAAAAAGGGCTAGGGATGTGGCTCATTGGTTAAGCTCCCCTGGCTTTAATCCTTAGTACTAAAAAATTAAAAAAAATAAAATTCAGGATCAATATTGTTTTGATATTGCCAAATATTTTCTCTTTGATCAAACTGTAGGTGGGTTCTCTGAGCTCTCTTCAAGACTAGGTTTTAAATTTGGATTCTAAAAATGACAGACTGAACAGAAGTTATTTTATCCACTCTCCTCCTTCCACATTAAAATACTCAACAATCAGTAACACAGTATCTAATAGCTGAGGGCACAACCCTAGATGACTGAAGGATTCCAAAAGAGTGTATTACAGCTGACACCTAACTATAGCAGCTCCTCAACAGTTCCTTACCTCATTTATAAAGAAAGGGTTTACAAGAGTTTAAAATCCTTTTTTGTCTCTTTGAGATGCATTTTTTTCAAGAATATCTTTCTCAAGGCCTGGAAAGAAACTGTTTTGAAAGGCAATGTTCAAAGAGAAGCAACTCTGTCCCCTAGACTTATTGGGAAGATAGAGTACTTTCTTCAATAACTGTTGGACAGAAGACCGTATAATCATGTAAATTGGCCAGACTTTTGTGATTTCTCACTTTCCTGACTTTACTAGTAAAGCCTTGTTCCCCCTCCCCTCCACCTCTTTCGTTAATCTCTCTTTAAAATGCCCTTTCACCTCTGTACAGATCAAAGTTGAGTTCAGCACACTTTAGACCCTCCTTTCTATTGCAATACACATTACTAATTAAAATGTTTTACCACTTAGCTAGTATGTCTGGCTTTTTAAAAAATTATATTTGACAATTCCATTGTCTTGTATGTCCTTGTTTGGGGGTTGGGGGAGAACACTTGAATTTCATATTATACTTTAAATTCTTGATATCTCAGGGGTTGGGGATATAGCTCAGTGGTAGAGTACTTGCCTCACATGCTTTTGGTCCTGGGTTCTATGCCCAGCAATGAAAAAAAAAAAGATTTTGGTAAACAGCATATAGTAGGATAGTAGTTTCTTTGATGTTGGGGGTTGCTACTTGGTATTATCGACCACAACTTGAGGCCATATTCTATATAAAAGTAAATCTGACTGTCAAGCCATGAGGGGTATCTGTTTCTGAAATATTAAAGCATTTGTTTCAATGTGGTGTTAGAAGAATGTAATGCTGAAGGAAAGCAGAGTGGAATGAGGAGCCTTAAAGTAAGGGAACCAGAGTTATCATTAAAATAACAGATTGCTTGCTAAGTGAATAATGTTTGAAGAATATGGCTTTAAGGAGCTGTTTCCTATTTCTGCTGTTCTCTGTGTGGCTTTGGGGGTCAATTTCTTAACCTCATTCTGCCTCTAATTTCTAATCTGTAATACAGCAGATTCCTGATGTGATATTTTGAGGTGTAGCGGTGATAATCCATGTGAATATTAACTCTATAGTTAATATATGCTGGTATCTACATTGTCAAGAAAGCATGTGAATGCTGTCCAAGAATGCTATCCCTCCAGGGCTGCTGTGTGGAAATTGAGTCTTAGTATAGGTTTTGTCTTCTGGAAAGAAATCCATGAACCACCTTTTTTTTTGGAAGTGACTTCTTTACACATGAAGTCACAAACCAAAATCCTGAGGCCCATCTGACCAAGTGACTCTTCAAATTCTTTTCTTGACTACTTTTCTTGATTCTATCATCCAGAATCAAGTGGTGTTTAACGAAGTTGAAGACAGGTAAAGAAGGTACAGAGTTTGTTCTGTGTGGCATTATCTATCTGCTCTGCTGCTCACCAACTTCAGAACAAGTTCTCCTCAGAAAATAATGATACAAAGAATTATTGAGAATGAGTATATACTATTGTTATTAATGTATTTACATCCCATATACCTGTTAGATTTTCATGGAACATATAATAAAATCAGGTATGTATTTTTTTGTCAAGCTGGGGATTGAACCCAGGACCTTCTATGAGAGATGTATGCACTCTACTACTGAAATACATCCTGAAATTAATGTAATCATATATTTAATAACTGACTAGTAGTGATCTAATAAGTAGTAGAACCATGAAAACCACACCACTGAGTCTTCATGTTTCTGTTATCAATTTCTTATTACTGACCATGTTTTGGGTTCACATAATCCTAGAAAGACTATTTGAGATTTCACGTTGCCTTCCTTGTATAGGAGCCCCCAAATCCCCAGAAACAGAAGAGAAAAGTATTATAGGCATTGCACATTGGTTAACTCAATATTTACATCAGCACATCAGAAAGAGAAAGAGAGGGATCTGGAGAGAGAGAAGATGACACACAAGAGAGAGAGATCAATCAATTCAGTTTCCACAAAGACAGAGTTGTTATATGCTATATTTAATGAGACACAGAGCACAGAAGTACAGGGGCAGTCCAGAAGAAAAAGGAAAAAACATAGGGGAGGTAATTTGAACCCTTTGATCTTGTTTCTGATTGCAAAAACACAGAGGTATATGCGTGACGCAGCTATCTTTCAATAAGCCAAAGGATGAAAGCATACTCTTTACAGATAATACAAATAATATCAGTCAGTTGAATCCCTCCCTGTGAACTTTAACCTGCCTTTCCTATGATTTTTTTGTTATGATCAACTTACTATATTATGAAATAATTTGAGTATAGCTTTCTATGTGAAAAAAGAGAACACAATTATCATTATAAGTAAAAGAAACCAGTAAGTTTTATATCCTGTATTTGTTTTCTTGGAAATCTCTAGTATCCTTTATATTTGGAAATCAATTTGCCTCTGTCCTTTATTTTTATATTTTTATTTTTAAATATTTATTTTTTTAGGTGTAGATGGACACAACACAATGCCTTTATTTTTATATGGTGCTGAGGATCAAACCTGAGAACCGCCTGTGCTAGGCGAGAGCTCTACCGCTGAGCCACAATCCCAGCCCTGTCCTTTATTACATAAATTCTACAACTAGGTAGTTTGCATAGCTTGTAGCATTGCTCTTTATATAAAGTGAAATTAAATTAAATAAAGATTATAGGCTCATTTTTATCAAGAAAATTTTTTAAATTTTGAAATTATCAAATATAGTATTGATGCCCAGAGTAGATGACTACAGCATTACTTGACAAAACAAAAACCCATCTGTTGAATTATATTAAAATTGCCTGTAAAATGTAAGTTGTGTTGGTGTATTTGTTGCCAATATCTCATAAATCTTGAGCATTTATTTATCATAGATCTTCTCATAAATCTTAAGCAAATGCCCCCTCACTAGAATAATTTTGTAGCTCATTAGATTGAGGATTGTATTACTCGAAAGACAGATGGATGCTCTTGAGTCTCAGACACACGCTGTGGAATCTTCCTTCACCAGAGAATGTTTCTTTTAACAAAGTCATACTAGCATTAGTGCACTCAGCATTGAAGGCCCTACAAGAATCCTAGTGTGCAAGTTCAAGTCCTGAATATTTTTCCTCACTTCTTCTTAGGTTTTTTTTTTTTTTTTTTTGTCTTGGTGGTTTCAAGTGAGATAATTCCTATTCAACCCAGATTGATGAATACCATCTGCACTAGTCAAGACAATTAGTGTCTATTCACACATAAACTATCAGAAGAGTGTCAAAGATTCCCCCTGAAATGATGGATGAAACAGATAAGATAAATTTCCCCAAATTACTCAAAGTAAATTACTCAAAGGAAATTAAAATTGGAAAATATCACAACATGAACAGTTAAAAAAATATTTCCTTAGATGATAAAATAAAGATTGCAATTTCATTTTTTAAAAGCCAGTAATACAAAAATACGAGCTTCCTCTAGCACATATATGCACACATTTTGTGACTGGCATTTTTTATTTCATTGAAAAATGAAAATAACTCAATACTCATTCACCAAACAATAAGAAAATAATACACCTGTATTAGGATTTATCATTAAAAGGCAATATCACACAGATATTTAGAAAAACAAGATAGAAGAAATAAAACTCTCTAGCTTTTTGATAAGGAGGAAATAAAAAATACGAAATTAGCACTTACATGATAACAAAGTGGCTGATCTCTGCATTCAGAATAGGAAGCTGAGTATTCCACCCACAAAAATTTATGTCTTTGTGTACCTTTCTCAATAAGAACAAACTCAGTGATACAATGGCAATTTTCACAGTCTTCCTAACCATGAGTCTGAGAAGATTCTGCCTTATGGCTCCCAGAGAGTCTCTACTCCTCTCCTTTTCAATAAGAGGAAATTCAGAGGTAGATTCCAGAAAACACCTGCTTTCCCTAAAATATGTGAGACCTCCATCCCAACATTAAGGAGTAAAGTTAGAAAAGATGAAGATGATTGGAAAGAGATTTTTGAAAAATGATTATAAATTCACAAAAAATTTAAAAGACAAATGAAAGATATTAATACATAATACTAAAAATGAATAGGGTTGTAGATAATATCTGTGTGATCAAAAACACAAAAAAGAAAAGGATGAAGAAAAAAAGAGAAGAAAGGAGGAAAAAGGGAAGGGAGGAAGGAAGGAAATTACATAAAAGTGTTAGAGACATTTGCAAGCCAAAAATTTTTTAAAAGCAAGAACAAATATTACCAGGCCTGCCAGCAGCGGTAACAAGTTGTTGGTCAGCAAGCAGAATGACTGGAGAAAATGCGTTCTCATACAAAAGAACTGCATTCCGCAACCAACCACTAAGGGAGGGCAGGGAACAGCTGTCCTTGCCCCTGCAGACCCCACAGTGAGGCTCTGAGCTCAGCTGCATTGGCTGTGGCACCGCCCTGGGTGGGCGTGGTGTGGAGGAGGAGGGAGGAGGACTTCTTCCACTGGGGCATCTGCCCTTGCGCAGGAGGCACCCAGGGGATAAGTCTCCAGATTCCTGCCACCTCTGGCTGTTGGTAGGGAAGGAGCCAGAAAGAAGGGAAGTAAAAGAAGCCTTGTCATCGGATAAAATTCACTGGGAACGTAGAAATAATTGAAGCTGGAGCAGTGCTGGGTACATTGCCTGATTCACGAGGACATTAGAGACATAAGCATTAATGTCAAAGTTCTGAAATGAGAAACCCTGTTTATGAAAGGTACATGTGAAAATGAAATCTATGAAAGGCAAATTTGGTGTTAGTAAGGCATTCAGTTTCATTCTTCTGTTTTTTCATTATAAAAATGTACAATGGATAAGAGGGTTATGTAGGGAAAGCTCTACATTAATTGAAGTCTCTAACATAATGTATTTGTATAGATAGAGAAATTAATATGAAAAATGAGAAAAGAACCTAAAGTCAGACACATGCTGCAAGAGAGGATTTAAGGTTTTTTTTTGTTTTTTCCAACAAAGAAATGATAATGTTTAAGGTAGATGGAATGCTAATTATCCTCGTTTGATCATTACATAATGTATACATGTGTGGAAACATGACATTGTATTATATAAGTATATATAATTATAGTGTCACCTAAAAAGAAATAGGCACATGTGTATATAATAAAATAATTTATAAGAAAGATTAGTGGGGAGTCAGGCATGATGGTGCACTTGTGGAATCCCAGCTACTCTGTACCTTGAAGCAGAATGATTTCTAATTCAAGACTGGTCTTGGCATCTTTATAAGAACCTGTTTGAAACTAAACCCAGCAAGTATTTGTAATGCCTATAAAGTATATGGTGCATTGTGTGTGTGTGTGTGTGTGTGTGTGTTTTGGTGGAAATGCATTATTTATGAACCTATGGGAATGTGAGTTTCCTGGATGGGACCCCATCCTCTCAGCTTGGTTCTGGGATGGACAGGGATTTCTTCCTCTAAAAAGTGGGTTCTCCATCATCCCCAAGGCGGGAGGCCCTGTTAATCCCCCAAGGGGAGGTTGCAAGTTGAACTGGTGCCTGTGCCTCCACAGCCTCTATTCTACCTCATGGCCTGCCTTTTCCCTGCCTTATGATTGATAACCATATCCTCAAACTTCCAGCACAACATGGGTCCCACAGATACTGAGTGGAGAGGCCACTTTTCAGGGACCCACACACTCAAAGAACAAAATGGTTGACCTGGAATGGAGCATGCCCCAAACTGGTCTCAAAGGCAACTTGTGTACAGAATGTGGGAGGAGACTCTTCCTAAGAAGAACCAACAAATCTGTGCAGAACTTGAAGGGCTTTGCTGAGCTTCCCTGATAATTTTCTGGAGGAGCTTGACATTCAGAGGTCTTATACCTTCTTCTCTTATAATACCTTCAGGTGGTAGATCACCACAGTCTTGAAGTCCTCCAGATTTGTTGAATACCTTACTCACTTGTGAATCTTCTATGTGGCACCTGTGACTGGAGAAGAACCTTGAGAGTCCTAGATATGCAGCTGGGAGTCCTAGATATGCTGGGGAAATCTTAGAATCACCCAGTGGGAATGGCCTGGTTCTGAGTTCCAGCATACTTCCTCATCCTGCTCAAATAGTTGTTCATTCCAAATTGTAGAATTCTGCCTTTCAGCACTAAATTCACCCTGCTCACTGTCTCTGGATAAACCAAAAGTGGGTCATCTTGGTTTCCTAAGTTGAGCTCAATCACATCAGTCATAGGCAGCACCATCTTGCCCATGCTATTGGCCTGCATGTTGTCATGTGTAACCAGGGATGAGAACTGTAACTCCATAACCTGACACAGTCCTACATGTTGCTTTGTTTACTATTTTGATGAAGATTTTGGAGATTTGAGGAAACTGCCTGTGTTAATTAGTTTTCCCTCACTATAACCACATATCAGAGAAATCAACCTACAAAGAGAAAAACTGTCTTTTGGCTCATGGGCAGCTGGCTCTATTGTTTTTGTGCCTGTGGAGCAAGGCAGAGCATCATCATGGGATCATGTGGAGAGCAATGATACTCACTTCAATTTGTATGGGAAGCAGGAAGAGAAAGAGAAAAGGGCCAGGGTCATAGTATCCTCTTCAAGAGCATGTCATCTAACTTCCTTTTACTAGGTATTACTTCCTGAAGGTTCCTCTACCTCCCTACAGTGCCATGGGATGGTGATTAAACATTCAATACATGGGCCTTTGGTGAATATTCCAGATCCAAATTATAGAACTGCAGTCCAGTGTGATGGTGGATGCTTGTAATCTCAGCAGCTCAGGAAGCTGAGGCAGGAGGGTTGCAAGTTCAAAGCCAGCCTAAGCAATTTAGCAAGGCTCTAAGCAATTTAGCAAGGCCCTGTCTCAAAAAATAAATAATAAAAAAGAATTAGGGATGTTGCACAGTGGTTTAGCACATAAATTATTCTAGGTTGTATCCTTGATACAAAACAAACACCCAAAAGCAAACAAACAAGCAAAAACCAAATTATAGAATTACCAATGATCAGTCAGGTGTGATGGTGCACACCTGTAATTCCAGTAGTTTCGGAGGCTGAGCCAGTAGGATTGCAAGTTCAAGGCCAATCTCAGCAATTAGCAAGGCCCTCAGCTACTTAGTGAGACCCTGTCTCATAATAAAAAATAAAAATGGCTAAGGATGTGGCTCAGTGGTTAAGTCCCCCTCGTCTCAACCTTGGTATCAAAAAAAAAAAAAAAATTGCCCACAATGAGTAGCTAGGCATTTCACAGTGTATCCAAGAAAGCCTCAGTTTCTCTTAAAGACAAAGGTATTTTAAAAGAGTTGATGTGAGCAAAGACATTGGACACAGACTGAAGCAAGCTTAGTTTTTCTTCTATTTCTTCCCTGTGGGTTTTTGTTCAGATTTAGAACATGGAAGCAATAATAAGTTTTTTTTCTTGTGATGTTGGGTGGATTGAACAAACTAATGCAGTGTGTTGACTAAGAGATGATCTATGTGTGTTAACCAGTGAAGTCAGAAATTGCTAATACTGATGGTGTTCTCCAAGTAATTAAAGCTGTTTCAGTAGGCACAGTAGTGCACACCTGTAATCCAGTTAGTTGGGAGACTGAGACCTTCAGCAACTTAGTGAGACTTTGTCTCAAAAAGAAAAGAAGGAACGGGGATGTAGATTTTGGCTTCAATTTCAGTATCTAAAATAAATAAATAAATAAATAAATAAATAAATAAATAAATAATCAAATGCATCTTTGGTGTCGATTGTAAAATGCATCATTTTTTTTTTGCATCACAAGGAACAATACCACTGACAAGCTATAATGCAAATACATCTTACATAGAATTTTACATTACAATTATTGCAAAAGTCTTTCAAGTTATATAAATGTGCATATATGACTTATAACATTTTTTGTTGTTGTTACCAGGGATTAATCCACCCAGGAGCACTTAACCACTGAGCTATATCCCTATCCCTTTTTATTTTTGAGACATGGTCTCACTAAGTTGCTTAGGGCCTCACTAACTTACCTAGATGGGCTTTGAACTTGTTATCCTCCTGCCTCAGCCTCCTGAATCAATGGAATTACAGGTATACACCACCTATACCGATCTTATAATTACATGTGATAGAAAATATAAGCAAAATAGTACATTAACAGATATTACTAATATTTATACCATCCGGATCAAACTCCTTCACTCATCCTGTCTATGATATTACCCACATTATCATCATCTGTGCTAATGGAGACATTGTTGATGCCACATTTCTTGAGAGTGTTCTACAGTAATTTCTGGGAGATGATCTTTACATCCTACTGATATCCTCTCTGGCAAAGTTCTATTTTGGTGGTATCACTGAAGATGCCAATGGGAGTTTTTAAGACTATGTTTATATATATATATAAGGACAACCACATTATGATTGCCTTCCAGGCAAGCATATTGTTACAATAACAAATTTAAGATACATTTCTACATGCCAAATGTGAAAATATGCACTCTAGCATCAGTAAAATAAACAATTTTTATTTTTACTTTGTTTTGCAATGTGAAATCACCTATGTAGATAGTTTTGCATTTGTCTCTTGTTTCTCTTAACCCTGAGCACTCAAGAACTCATTGACCCTTGGTTTTCATTTTGACATGTCACTTCTTTTCCAGATGTGCATATGATATGTGGTTAGTTCATATACTTTGCCCCTCCACACTTTTATTTATATGAAGATAAAGAATTTAAATGAGTCTTTTTCCCCCCAAGGAGTGAAATATGAGCTTGAAAGGGTGAGAAGTTTTCTTCAATTACAAAGGCCCAAAGTAATAGCACCTAATTAATTATCTGCCATCCTGATGTCAGAAGTGAGTTGAACTTCAGGTTGTCTCTATCGCTCACTCCATGTCTTTAGGTCCAAGGAGCTAGTTTTCTCACTGAAGCTATAATTCTGGTGTGAAACAAAGCCCTGTGGTTGAAGAACATAAAAGCAAGAGTTATAAGTCTGTGGATGCCTATGGAGTTCAGTATGCAAATCCCATGGCTTTGTAGGCATGGCTCCTGAGTAGAACTCTGCTTCTGTTCGGTAGATTGCTATGATCTACAGACTGCTATGGAATCCCTTTTGCTTTCACTTATTTATTTATTTTTGCACTAACTGGCAAACTGATGTGAAAATTTGTAAGAAAACATAGAAGATCTAGAACAAGCAAAACAATCTTGAAAAGAATGCTGTTACCTGATTTCAAAATTTTCAATAAAATGATTGTAATCAAAACATAACAATACTTATATAAAGACAGATATGTGGGTTAACAGAATAGAAATAAGTGTCCAAAAAGTAACCTTTACATATAGTCAACTGACTTTCCAAGGCAAATCAATGGAGAAAAATATTGTTGCTGGTGCAAATTGATACCCACATGCAAGTTGGAACCTTACCTCACATAATATACATAATTGACTCAAAATATATCATAGGTCTAAATGAAATAATAATATATTTAAATTATTCTGTTAACTGATAGGTAAAAGCACAAAAATTATACAAACATAGGAGGAACAATATGATGTTTTTCTATGTATGTATCATCATTGTACAATGCAAAGTTTAAATCAGGATAAACATATCTGTCTCCTCAAACATTTATCATCTCTTTATAGTGAAAAACTTCAAAACCTTTTCTAAATCTACCTTAAAGTGAATGAAGCCAGGGCTGGGGATATAGCTCAGTTCGTACCTCACATGTACATAGGTTCTGGGTTCAATCCCAAGCCCCACACACACAAAAAAAAAGTGAATGAAGCCAATTTGAATGAACTACAGTCAATGTTATTCTATTTATAAAATTCTCTGGAGAATGTAAACCAATCGAGATAGTAAACAGATTAATGGTTACTAGGGGCTTGGGAAGGATGAGGGTAGGATAGATGAAGTACTGGTAATTTCTTTCCTTTTATTTTCTCATCTTTTCTTTATTTCCAGTACTGGGGATTGGACCCATGGACACTCTACCACTGAGCCATATCACTATCCCTTTTTCAAAATTATATTTCGAGACAGGGTCTCCCTAAGTTTTCAAGGTTGGCCTTAGACCTGCTATCTTACCTCAGCCTTCTGAGTAGCTAGCATTATGGGTGTGAACTATCATTCCTAATTAGCAGCTGGGAATTTCTTTTTTTTTCTTTTTTTCCTTTTGGTACTGGGACTTGAACCCAGGGACACTTAACTACTAAGCCCACATCCTTAGCCCTTTTAAAAATATTTCTTTTAGAGACAAGTTCTCACAGAGTTGCTTAGGGCCTTGCTAAGTTGCTGAGGCTGGCTTTGAATTGGTGATCCTCCTGCCTCATCTTCTTGAGTTGCTGGGATTACAGATGTGTGTCACTGTGTCTGGTGGGAATTTCTTTATGCCAGTGAAAATATTCTGTATACTACTGCAAAGGTGAAAACATGATACTGTTTTTAAAATCCTACCTAACCTTACATTACAAAGAATTAGCATAATTGATTGGAAATTAAAAAAAAATATTATAGGTTTGGAAAATCCCAGGGAGGTGTACAGACAAATAACTGTATGATAAATGCTTGGAATTACATCAGTGAAGGGGTTGGTGGTGGTGGAGAAGGGGGCTGACCAAGATTACATGGTAAATTAATGGAGATTTCAAGTTTAAAGACAAAGTATGTGTACATAATATTGTGATCTAGTTGGTATAGGTCTTTCCATGGAAGTATGGATTAATAATTCTAAAATCATTGTGTAAGTAGCTTTCTCCCATTCTGTAGGCAAGAGCCTACAGAACTGGAGAAAATATTTACCACATGCACCTCAGATAGAGCTTTGGACTCAAATGTTAAATAAACAAGGCCATCTTCCTCATTATTAGAATGCAAATAATTGGGAATAGGTAAATTGATGTGACACTGGATTAGATCATGTGGTGCTGGAGATATTAGTAGGAATTCAAGTTTAATTTGATATGGATACATACTGGGCATAGTAGATAATATACATGTGTATGTGTGAGTTAGGATGAAAACAGGCATTGCTTTGCTTGGTTGGCTAGCAAAGCTTCAAATTAATGTAGCAATGAGTACCCCAGGAACCCAGCTCTTCATTTCTATTTTCTAAAGAAATAAGGACTCTTTAAAGAAACAGTGGGAAAAGAAGCTCTTTAGTTTGAATCCATCCCATTTTTTGATTCTTGACTTTGCTTCTTGTGCTTTGGGAGTCTTGTTAAGGAAGTCAGGTCCTATGACAACATGATGAAGATTTGGGACTACTTTTTCCTCTAGTAGGCATAGGGGTTCTTTTCTAGTGCCTAAATCTTTGATCCACTCTGAGTTGAGATTTGTACAGGGTGCTATATATGAATTTCCAATTTTCCTAGCACCTTTTGTTGAAGAGGCTATCTTTCCTCCAATGTATATGTTTGTGGCCTTTGTCTAGTATGAATTAACCATATTTATGTGGGTTTGTTTCTGTATCTTCTATTCTGTACCATTGGTCTATATGTCTATATGACTATTTTGGTTCCAATACTATGACATTTTTGTTACTATAGCTCTGTAGGATAGTTTAAAGTCTGGTATTGATGTCTCCTGCTTGCTTCATTCTTCTTGCTAAGGATTGCTTTAGCTATTCTGGGTCTCTTATTTTTCCAAATAAATGTCATGATTGATTTTTCTAGTTCTATGAAAAATATAATTCAGATTTTAATAGGAATTGCATTAAATCTGTATAGTGTTTTTGGTAGTAAGGCCATTTTGACAACGATTCTGCCTATCCAAGAGCAAAACATGAAGAGAGAGCCTAAAGAATAGGAGAAAATCTTTACCACATGCACCTCAGATAGAGCACTAATCTCCAGGATATATAAAGAACTCAAAAAAACTTAACACCATAAAAAACAAATAACCCAATCAACAAATGACTAAGGAACTGAATAGACATTCACAGAAAAAGAAATACAATTGATCAATGAACATGAAAAAGTGTTCAACATCTCTAGCAATTAAAGTAATACAAATCAGAGCTACTTTAAGATTTTATCTCACTCCAGTCAGAATGGCAGTTATCAAGAATACAAGCAATAATAAGTGTTGGTGAAAATGTGGGAGAAAAGGTACACTCATATGTTGCTGGTGGGACTGCAAATTGGTACAACCACTCTGGAAAGCAGTATGGAGATTCCTCAGAAAACTTGGAATAGGACCACCATTTGACCCAGTCATCCCACTCCTAGGTTTTTACCCAAAGGACTTAAAATCAGTGTACTTCAGTGATGCTGCCATATCATTTATAGCAGCTCAATTCATGATAGCTAAACTATGGAACCAACCTAGATGCTCTTCAACAGATGAATGGATAAAGAAAATGTGGTATGTATACACAATGGAATATTACTCAGCCTTAAAGAAGAATGAAATTATCATACTGAGTGAAATAAGCCAAACCCTGAAAAAACAAAGGCCAAATGTTTCCTCTGATAAGCAGTTGCTGATCCATAATGGGGATAGGTATGTAGGGAAGAATGGAGGAATTTTGGTGTGGGCAGAGGAGAGTGGGAAGAGGGGAGGGATTTGGGGGTAGAAATGATTGTGGAATAAGATGGGCAGTATTACTGTGAATACGTGTATGATTACATGTGTATGGTGTGACTCTGTACCATGTACAAACAGAGGAATGAAAAGTTGTGCTCCATTTGTATACAATGTGTCAAAATGCATTCTATTGTCATATAAAACTAATTAGAAAAAATTAAAAAATAATAATAAAGAAACAATGGGTACTAGACATGGACTGGAAATAAATACAATTAGCCTGCACATTACAGTATCAGAAAGTAAGAAAAGGAAAAAAAGATTACAATCAACCAATTCACAAAATAAATTAAATTGCAATGATATGTATTTCAAAATAGTACCGGATCTACCTGAGATATTTACAAAGGCCAAGACTGGAACAATATGAACAACAATACAAATAAATTAATATAAGTGTAGTTAAAATTAATGGCCATAATTTCTCATAATGTTTCCAATATTATAAATAAATGATTAAATAAATATTTAATAAATGGTGGAGGCCAGTCACATTGCCCCTGGTGAATAATTTCCAAACATTTTTTTTCCTGATATTCTATTTATAAAGAGGTGGGGCATGACCTGCTTCTTAAGTATGCATTGTGTTTAGTGACTTAGTTTCAAAAATACAACATAAAAGGGTAAAAAGAGCATTAATATTACTGTGGGGAACCTGACAAAAACTGTCTTGTCCAGGCCATCAAATCAACAGTAGAGATCAACCACATTGATAGCGTGAACCCTTGGTATGGTGTCATTAGAATGACACTTTCCAGAGCCAGGAATGATGTTCCACACTTGTAATCCCAGTGGCTTGGGTGTCCTAGGCTGGAGGATAGCCAATTCAAAGCTAGCCTCAGCAATTTAGTGAGGGCCTAAGCAACTTAGTTAGATCTTGTCCCAAAATAAAAATAAAAGGGACTGCGGAAGTGGCTTAGTGGTTCACCTCTGATCCAAAAAAAATAGATTAAACTAAGACTGGCATTTTTCCATTTGTGGTCTCTCTTCCTCAAACACACAACTTCAGTATAATCATGAGAAAAACATCAGGGAAATCCAAAATTATGATGTTGATGTAATAAAAACAAAGTCTGAAAAGCTGCCATAAGCATAGGAATCTATGAAGACATGCTATCCATGCATGATATGGTATCCTGAATGGTTCTAAAGAATGGAAAATGGCTACTGAGAGAAAACAATGACATATAAATACAATGTGGATGTTAGGGATCATAATATACAATATTACTTATTAATTATGACAAATGTCCCATAGTAATATAAGAGGTCATTAATACGAGAAGCTATGTGTTGCGTATTTGGAAATTACCTGGATTATTTTCACAACTGTTGTGTCTAAATCTAACTTATTTTAAAATTTAAAAATGATCTTATTTTGTAAAGTCATACTGTCCACCTAAATAAACAGAACATTACCAATATTGCCAATGTTCTCTGGTACACCTCCTCAATTATGTTATTTTCTATATTCTCTAAAGGCTTCTATTATTTTGAATTTTCCATTTGTCATTCCCTTATTTCTTTAAACATTTTATCCCTACTTTTGTATTTTTTTTTTGGGGGGGGATCCCAGGGACACTCAACCACTGAGCCACATCCCCAGCCCTATTTTGTATTTTATTTAGAGACAGAGTTTCACTGAGTTGCTTAGTGCCTTGCCATTTCTGAGTCTGGCTTTGAACTCACAATTCTCCTGTCTCAGCCTCCTGAGCCACTGGGGTTACAGACATGCACCACCTCCCTAGGCCTCTACTTTTGTATTTTTTAAAAATATTGTGTTCTTTTTCTTGATTTCAAACTCATATAGCTGTGTCTAATTGTATATCCTTAGTGTAATTATGAAAAATCATTAGAAAAATCCTTATTATGGAACATTCCACAAAATATCTGACTTGTACTTTTCAAAACAGTCAAGGCCATGAAGAAATCAGTGAGAACTAAAAAAGAGAAGACCTAGACTCTACGATGGCACCTAATGATTCTGACAGTTGATATACACAGCATTGTATTATAATCCACTTTAGTGAGTATAGACATTAATTGTGACTTGCTTAACCACACAATACTGAAAAATTGATGAAATTTTACTTGGATAATTATGTTACATAAAATTGTGATTTCAGTCTTGCTGACACAGTCTCTCCCTTTATGACTTTGATGAAACATTGTGCCATGCAGAAGCTCACATAGCAAGAACTTAATGTAGTCCCTGGATAATAGCCAACAAGGAATTGAGGGCCTAGTCCAATTGCCTGCCCTAACATTTTCAAATTACAGTAAAATGAATCCAACCCCCCTTTCAAATAATACCATTTCTCTAGAGGCAGTATGAATAACTTATTATGAGAAAACAATACCATTGCTCCCTTTGGCCACAGGTATTATTGCTGTCACTAGTATCACTTACATGTAATCAATCATTCAGGCTTACACATAATTGTGCACACCCAGATACACAACAAAATTTATACATAAGAATGTCATTGAGATAGATGCATTTGTTAGCTTAACTAAAGAGTATAAAAATGTTTTTATTATTCCAATGAGCAATTACTAAAAAACAAAAAAATAAAATAAAAAGAAATGTTTTTTCTTTTTTAAAAATATATTTTTTGGGGCTGGGGATGTGGCTCAACGGTAGCGTGCTCACCTGGCATGCGTGCGGCCCGGGTTCGATCCTCAGCACCACATGCAAGCAAGGATGTTGTGTCCACCGAAAACTAGAAAATAAATATTGAAAAATTTCTCTCTCTCTCTCTCTCTCTCTCTCTCTCTCTCTCCCACTCTCTCTAAAAAAAATATATATTTTTTATTTGTAGTTGGGTATAATACCTTTATTTTATTTATTTATTTTTATGTGGTGCTGAGGATCAAACCCAGGGCTTCGCACATGCAAGGTGAGCACTATACTGCTGAGCCACAACCCCAGCCCTGTATTTTCTTTTCTTTTTTAAAATTTTTTTTAGTTGTTGATGGACCTTTATTTTACTTATTTATATGCAGTGCTGAGAATCGAACACAGAGCCTCACACATGCTAGGTAAGAACCATACCCCTAAGCCACAAACCCAGTCCCAAGAAATGTATTTTCTATTTTATTCCATTCATGTCTGTTTGATGCCAATAACATGTAGATGTTGTTACTACAGCTCTGAAGAATAATTTGAGATCTGGTATTGTGATGCCTCTAGTATTGCTCAACTTACTCAAGATTTCTTTCACTCTTTGGGGTCTCTTATCCTACCAAATGAATCTTAGGAACTCTTTTTAATTCTGTGAAAAATGTACTTGGTATTTCAATGGGGATGGTATTGAATCTTTATGATTCTTTTGGTAGTTTTGACATTAATTTTGCCATTTTTGACAAAATTAATTCTGCTTATCCAGGAACTTATAAGAAGTTTTCTATCTTCTAAGGTCTTTAATTTCTTTCTTCAGAGTTTTATAATTTTCATTATAGAGGCTTTCACCTCCTAGATCAGATTTATTCCCAAGTACTTTTATTTATTTATTTTGTGTAAATTAATAGCCACTCTGGAAAGCAGTATGGAGATTCCTGAAAAAACTAGGAATGCAACCACCATATGACCCAGTAATCCCATCCCTTGGCATATATTCGAAAGATCTAAAGTCAGCATACTACAGGGATGTAGCTCACATCAGTGTTTATAGCAGCACAATTCACAATAGCCAAACTATGGATCCAACCTAGATGCTCATTGGTAGATGAATAAATAAAGAAAATGGAGGGGTTTTCAGCCATAAGAAGAATAAAATTATAGCATCTGATGGTAAAAGGATGGAAATAAAGACCATTAGGCTATGTAAAATAAGCCAGACCCAGAAAGTTGAAGGTCAAATGTTTTCTCTGATATACAGAAGCTAGATTAAAATAAGTGGGAAAAGGGGATGGGGAGAATCCCAAAGTAGAAGGGAGATCAGTGAAGCAACAGTGGTGATGGAGGGGTGGTAAGAGAGTAATAGTGGAATGAAATTGACTAAGTTATGCTATGTACATATGTAACATATTACAGTGAATTTCACCTTCATATATACCTTTGAAGCACTAATTTAAAAAACTGTAAATAAATAGAGGGAAGACCAGTAAAGAAGGGGAACAAGTGGAGGAAGGAGAAAAGGAAAGAGGAGGTAGTTGGGACTGAAGTGAAAGCAAATTATATTCCATGCTTATATAATTATGTCAAAATGAATCCCAATGTTATGTATAACTGTAATGTACTAGTAAAAACATAAAAAGAAATATAACTAATATGCTAAAAAAGAGAAAATAAAATAATACAAACTGCTAGATTAATAGCAAAAATGGAAGCAAAAATGTGGAAGATAAAATCAGAACAGGGATGGGTGTGTGGTTCTGCAGTACAGCATGTGCACAAATCCCTAGGTTCAATACCTAGCATCAAAAAGATTAATCCATCTATATCAATAATTATTTTTAATGTCAATGTTTCAAACATATCAATTAAAGACATATTGTCAGAATCAACCATAAGACCCAACTATATTTATATGTAAATGAGTGGCCTGTACACAACTGTTTGTACAGGCCACTCATTTACATATAAATACAAATACAGAGTAATACACACTAAAGCCACATTATCCCACATCAGTTAGAATGGTTATTGTCAAAAAAGAAAAGATAAGTGTTGGAAAAGATATGGGGAAAAGATATGGGGAAAAGTTGAATACTGTTGCTGGAATATAAATTATTATAGCTATAATGGAAAACATTATTGAGGTTCTTCAAAATATTAAAAATAGAACTAAAATATAACCTAGCAATATCATTACTTGGCATAAATTAAAAAGAAATGAAATCAATATGTCAAAAGGACATCTGCAGTTTCTTGTTATTGTAGCAGTATTAATAATAGCCAAGATATGAAATCAATCTGTGTCCATGAATGAATGAATGAATAAAGAAAACATGGTATATGTTTATAGGAGAATACTATTCAGCCCTAAAATGAAAACCCTGTCATTTGTGACAACATGTATGAATCTTGAAGGATATTATGTTAACTGAAATAAGGCACAGAAATAAAAGTACAGTATGTACTAACTCATATGTGTAATACAAAAATATTTGTCCCATATAATAGAGAGTAGAGTAACCAGAGGTTGGTATGGTGGGGTAGGGTTAAGGAGTTATTGGTCAAGTAATATAAAATTTCTGTTACAAAGGAGGAATAGGTTCAAGTAAGCATTGCTGAACATGGTGTCTATAATTTATAACATTGTATTATTGAAAAATCAGAGTGAATGTAAAGTTGTTTTTTAAAGATATTTTCTTAGTGGTCCATGAACCTTTAATTACTTAGTTAATTAATTAATTTATTTATATTTGGTGCTGAGAATCGAATCCAGTGCCTCACACATGCTAGGCAAGCATTCTACCACTGAGCCCCAGCCCCAGCCCTAAAGTGTTTTTAAAACCAAATGATAATTATGTCATGTAATGTATATGTTATTAACTAAATTTAATCATTTCAGAGTATATATATATATATATATATATACTTCAAAACATCACATTATATATAGCAAATACATATAATTTTATTTCTACTTAAAAAACAAAAATATAATATGTAAAGATGGATATAAATGAAAAGTAAATGGATAAAAGAAAATAAACCATGCTAAAAGTAATCAAAGGAAAGCAGGAATTGCTTATAACTTCAGAAAGTATACACTATATAGCAAGAAAAATTACCAGGGAAATATAAGGGTATTACATAGGATTAAGGGGTCAATTTTCCAAGGAAATAAAACAATTCCTAAGATGCATATGCTTAAAAATAGATTATGAAACTGAGGCAGGAAGATAGACCACCCATAGGCAAATAGGATAAAGGCCTTAGATAAGGGAAAGAGGAAAGAAGACCATGATATCCTGGAGGGAGACACTGGGCCTGAAGAATATCCTGCCATTCCCCTGACAGCTTCAACCATAATGACTCCTCCTTGGCTAGAATATCCTGTTGCTGTTGCTGACTAAGTTTCTTCTTTAGTTACCCCAACCCTTACTCCTAGCAATGGCTAACCACAAAATCTTCTCTAAAGCACTTCCTCTCATACCAACAAACTCTCACCTCCTCACATCCTTATGTTGATCAAGGCTTGAAAACTACTCTCTTCAGAATTGTTGAAGAAGACACAATAGAGAAAGTTGATTGGTCCCTTTGTAAATCCTATATTCTGTCAATCACCTATAAAGACAGATGAAGCCCATAAAAACCCCTAGACAATAACACCATCTAGATAACAGACAACCCTATTTTGGCCCCTTCCCTCTCTGGAAGCTCTGGTTTCTTTCTAATACTTATTTTGCTCTCCCCATTGTATCCTGGATTTCATTCTTTGAATTCAGGAGACAAAGAACCCACCTGCCTGATATTTATGCTTCATGCTACAAAACCATAAGAAGAAGAAACTTGAAAATTTGAAGAGAAAATAAATACACACACTACTTTAGGTGGAAATTTCAACACTCCTTCATCAGAAATAGGTTCAGCAGGCAGAAAATCAGTTAAGACATAGCTGAACTCAGCAGCACCCAAACTGACATTTCCAGACTACTTTATCCAACAATGACAGAATTTACTCTTATTAATCCCACAGTACGTCTCATCAAGATTGATCAAATTCTTGTCCATAAAGCATACCAAATGAAATTTAAGAAAATGGAATCAAACCATATATTTATTCATACCATAATATAATTAGAATTGAAAATGATAAAAGAAAAATAACTGGAAAATTCCAAAATCCACAAAAATAAAACAACATAATTCTAAATAATATGAGTCAGAGAAAACTCAAGATAAATTTAAAAGTATTTTGAATTAAATTTAAATAAAATGGAACTTGTCAAGATTTGTGGAATGCAATGGGGGAACTTAGAGGGAGATTTCTAGCATTAAGTATATATATTAGAAAAGAAGAAATCTAAAAATCAATTCTTTAAATTTCTATTTTGGGAAACTTAGAGCTAGAACAAATTAAATCCAAATAGTAGAATAAAATATATAATATTCTAAAGACAGTGCAAAATAAATTGTAAAGGAACTGAAACAATTTAAAGAACATTGATATTTTATTTTTTAATTTTTATTTTTCTTTAATTTTTTGAAAATTTTAAATCATAAATTCATTTTTTTCAATAGATAACAGACAATTGAGGCTGTATATTTTATCTTGTGTGAACATTAGTAGATGGTACACATATGTTCATAGAAGGACAATTTATAATAGCTGCGGCAAGAAACAATTCAAATAGTCATTAGTAGGAAAATTGCTATGCAAACTGTGGTATGATCATATGAGGACATACTATATGCCAATGAGAACTAACACATTATCAATCTAAGAAGCCACATTTCTGGATATTCCACACATAATAGTTAACAAATAAATATAGATACAGATGAGTAAGTCTGTCTTTTTCTATTTATATAATGTTTAGAACAAGATGACACTGTTTTTGCTGTTGAGCATCATACTATTGACCTCTGGCGAAGAGCAGGCCCTGGGAAGAGGCATAAGGGGTGCTCCTGAGGTCTAGCAATTATATTTATTGGTCTGTTTCCTGGTTACAAAAATGTTCTTCTTCTTCTTTTTCTTTTTTGGTTTAAAATGTTATTTTTTTTTATTACAGATGTAACACATGTTCATTGCAAAAATAAAAAATTCTGGCAATTCTGTAATGTATGAGGTAGAGTATAAAAGTCCCAATTCTTTTCCTCTAACCCTTCCCTTAGAGGCACCCACTGTTAATACTGAGGCGTTGCTGCTGGTAAACAAGGAGTTTTAGTAAACACATTTGGGTACATGCATACACATATATTCTAGCATGCATATCTTGTATTATACAGCTATGTCTAACTTTATATCACAAATCATTTCTAACCGACTTAGTTCATCAATTATATACCATGTTAATACCTGTTGATCTACTTTATTTTTTTTTTAATTTATTAGTTCTAATCAGTTATACATGACAGCAGAGAGCTCTTGATTCATTCTACACAAATGGAGAATTTTTCACTTTTGTGGTTGTGCATGAAGTATAGTCACACCAAAGAACATTTATATTTTAATAGCTTCAGAGCATAAGAGTACTCAGAGTTAACAAGTAAAAGAAACCCTCAAAGCAAATTCTTGCTTAAGGGCATGAAGAAGCGATTATGCCATAAAATAATTTGAAATATCTTCAAATGATTAATCAAAGTCATATTAATGCATGCTAATTTCATTTGGTTATTTAGTTAGAATTTTTTTTGGGGGGGGTACCAGGGATTGAACCCAGTGGTGCTTAACCACTGAATCATATCCCCAGCCCTTTTAAATTTTTTTTCTTTAAAGACAGTGTTTCACTAAGTTGCTGAGGGCCCTGAGGCTGGCTTTGAACTTGTGATCCTTCTATCTCATCCTCCAAGGCCACTGGTATTATAGGTGTGTGCCTTCATACCCGGCTGGAAAATACTTTATGAATAATTCATCACTATTAGATTTAGGTCAGCATTTCCAGGTATACAGTTTTGAGAAGACAGAACAGAGTCTGGAGAACAAAGCAGTCCAATTTCATCAAACTATTTAATGTTATGAATAGGAGAGGAGACATACCAGTTCCCATGTACACAGTGTTGCCATGTGACACAGTGACTTGAGACATGGGTCATTGATCTATGGAACAGTGCAGAAGAAAAAAAATAGAGAGATAATTTAAATGAAATTGTTTTCAGCCCTTTTATTTTATGTCTTACTACTACTAAAAGACTCACAGACATGACCATCTTGCAATAAGACTGGGGGAGAAGGTCTATCCATTAGAGAATAGGGAAATGACGTGAGTATATAGGTTAATCCACCCCAACTGGATTCAGACTTGTATTTTTAAGACTTTTTGGCAACATTTGTTTGATCAATTTACTAAAGTATTTTGAAATAATTCAAATAGAATTTTTTGCTTAAGAGCAAAACTGTTACTGTTAAGCATTAACAGGATAAGTCAGTAAGGTGTATCTACTTGTTTCTCTAGAAAACCTCAAGTTTTCTTATAGCATGGAAATTACCTTGCCTCTGTTCTTTATCAGAAAAAAACCCCACAGCCTACATAGTTTATGAAAGTACAGGTTATTTTTTATGTTCCACAAAATCAAGATTAACTATGCAATAACATAGTATAATAACTGAATGAAGATGAGGGTACTTTCTTTTTCAATCACTATCTGGCGTTAAAATTCTCTGTATACAATATTAAAGCTGAGAGTCCCCCCCAACTGCAGGCTTACATGGAAAAACAACATTCATATATTAACTTGAAGTAAAGAATTTCGGTGCTCTTGGTGTATTGGTATGTCATAAAACTAGAACATACTTCTCCCAGAATATTTTTTTGGACCATGAATGTGATGCTGTCATTAATTGCATAGCAGACATATACTATCGATTCTTAGAAACATCTTCTTTCACTAGTGATGTGTAATTCTCAACACAATCTTGGGGGATATTAGTGCACTCCACACTGCAGAACCTAAACAAATCTTGGTTTGCATGTGGAGCCCTGCAGGCTTTCACACTCTTCTTGCTTTTGTGTCTTGGAAATCCCTATCAAATCCAGGTTGTGGAATCCCTTCTTCACTGAGTACCCAGGATATTCAGCATCTATTCATATACCAGCTACATCAAAGGAGTCTCAAAGTTTCCCCCTAAAATGCTATACTTCAAATTCAGCCAAGGAATCATAAGGTAGGTAAGTTACTAAATCAAAGACAATGAAAATCTAAACATTTCACAAACATGAAAACCTTTTAGTAATTTTTTTCTAATTGATAAGAGAAAATAAATATGGATTGCAATCCCCTTCTTTGGAGACCATACTAGAAAATATACATATATTGCCTGTGGATATATATACACATTTCCTAAGTGGAATTTTCATTTCACTGAAAAATAAAAACAATTTAATAATCATGTCAAAAGATAAGAAAACCAGTATGTTACAGGGACACTGCTACATTGATGTTCACAGCAGCACAATTCACGATAGCAAGATTGTGGAACCAGCCTAGATGCCCTTCAATAGATGAATGGATAAAAAAATGTGGCATTTATACACAATGGAGTATTACTCCGCATTAAGAAACGAGAAAATCATAGAATTTGGAGGGAAATGGATGGCACTGGAGCAGATTATGCTAAGTGAAGCTAGCCAATCCTTAAAAAACAAATGCCAAATGACTTCATTGATATAAGGGGAATAACTAAGGACAGGGTAGGGACGAAGAGCTAGAGAAGAAGATTAACATTAAACAGGGATGAGAGGTGGGAGGGAAAGGGAGAGAGAAGGGAAATTGCATGAAAATGGAAGTTGATCCTCAGGGTTATACAAAATTACATATAAGAGGAAAGGAGGGGTAAGAGAAGAATAATACAAGTGGAAGAAATGATTTACAGTAGAGGGGGTAGAGAGAGAAGAGGGGAGGGGAGGGGAGGGGAGGGGAGGGGGGATAGTAGAGAATAGGACAGACATCAGAATACATCAGACACTAGAAAGGCAATATGTCAATCAATGGAAGGGTAACTGATGTGATACAGCAATCTGTATACGGGGTAAAAATGGGAGTTCATAACTGTGAAATATGATATATTAAGAACTGTGTAATGTTTTGAACTACCAACAATAAAAAAAAAAGAAAGGAAAAAAACCCTCAAAAACAGAAACAGATGATCCAAAGAACAAGACTTAGAATGGACATCTTTCTACTATAACCCCTGCAAATCAACAACTCTTTTAGCCAAGTACCCATGCTAGTAAATCAATGTGGATTGAGCTGAATTACAGTGCTGTTCATTTGAATTGTGATGGCTTTGTAGTTTTATTTATATTTAATTTGAAAATTTGCTTTAGTTTTATGTTGTTTAGATTAACATATCTAATCATAAAATTATATGTAGTTTGATGTTTGTGCATATGAAGTAACATGACAAGCAGTGTAAGTAAATTAAAATAAAAATAACTTCAGTCAAAAAAAAAAGATAAGAAAACAACTCACAGTTGTACTTTGATCATTTGGTACAAGAATATGTCATGCAGATATTTATAAATGCAAGGTGGAAGTAGCATTTTGATAAGGAGAAAATTAAAAAATATGAAATTAGCACTCACAGGGTGATAGAGTAGCTGGTCTCTGCATTCAGAATGGGAAGTTGAATATTCCACCTATACAAATGTATGTCTTTGTGAACCTTTCCGAATAAGAACAAGCTCAGTGATACAATGACAAATTTCACAGTCTTCTTAATCATGAGATTCTGAGGGATTTTGCCTTATGGTTCCTGAACAGTCTCTTATCCTCACCTGTACAATAAGAGGAATTTCAGAGGAAATTTCTGGAAAATGCCAGAACAGACGGTGTAACATTTGCTGTCCCTAAAAAATGTTATATACCTAGCCCATTAGGAGTGAAGTTAGAAAAGATGAAGATAATTGGGAAAAGATTTTGAAAAATGATATAAATTCACTAAATTTTAAAAAACAAATGAAATAATTGATAAATAAAAATAATACTAAAATGAATAGGGTTGTAGATGATGTCTATGTGATCAAAAACAAAAAAAAAAGAAAAAGATGAAGTAAAGAAGGGCAGAAAGGAGGAAAATAGGATGGGAGGAAGGAAGGAAATTGCATATAAGTGTTAGAGACATTTGCAAGCCAAAAAAAATTTTTTTAAAGATTTATTATATTTTTAGGTGTAGATGGACACAACACAATACCTTTATTTTTATGTGGTGCTGAGGATCACACCCGTGTCCTGCCTGTGCTAGGCAAGCACTCTACCACTGAGCCACACTGAGCCCAAAGTTTTTTTTTTTTTTTTTTTAAAGTAAGAACAAATATTACAGGCCTGCCGGCAGAGGAATCATGTTGTTGGTTAGCAAGCAGAATGGAAAAAACACTCCATTCACAATATCCTCAAAAAAAATAAAATACTTGGGAATCAACCTAACAAAAGAGGTGAAAGACTTATACAATGAAAACTACAGAACCCTAAAGAGAGAAATAGAAGAAGATCTTAGAAGATGGAAAAATATACCCTGTTCATGGATAGGCAGAACTAACATCATCAAAATGGCGATACTACCCAAAGTTCTCTACAGGTTTAATGCGATGCCAATTAAAATCCCAACGACATTTCTTGTAGAAACAGAGAAAGCAATCATGAAATTCATATGGAAAAATAAAAGACCCAGAATAGCAAAAGAAATTCTAAGCAGGAAATGTGAATCAGGCGGTATAAGGATACCAGATTTCAAACTATATTACAGAGCAATAGTAACAAAAACAGCATGGTACTGGTACCAAAACAGGTGGGTGGACCAATGGTACAGAATAGAGGACACAGAGACTAATCCACAAAACTACAAGTATCTTATATTTGATAAAGGAGCTAAGAACATGAAATGGAGGAAGGATAGCATCTTCAACAAATGGTGTTGGGAAAACTGGAAATCCATATGCAACAAAATGAAACTGAATCCCCTCCTCTCTCCATGCACAAAAGTTAACTCAAAGTGGATCAAGGAGCTAGATATCAAATCAGAGACTCTGTGTCTGATAGAAGAAAAAGTTGGCTCCGATCTACATATTGTGGGGTCGGGCTCCAAATTCCTTAATAGGACACCCATAGCACAAGAGTTAATAACAAGAATCAACAAATGGGACTTTCTTAAACTGAAAAGTTTTTTCTCAGCAAGAGAAACAGTAAGAGAGGTAAATACGGAGCCTACATCATGGGAACAAATTTTTACTCCTCACACTTCAGATAGAGCCCTAATATCCAGAGTATACAAAGAACTCAAAAAATTAGACAATAAGATAACAAATAACCCAATCAACAAATGGGCCAAGGACCTGAACAGACACTTCACAGAGGAGGACATACAATCAATCAACAAGTACATGAAAAAATGTTCACCATCTCTAGCAGTCAGGGAAATGCAAATCAAAACCACCCTAAGATACCATCTCACTCCAGTAAGATTGGCAGCCATTATGAAGTCAAACAACAACAAGTGCTGGCGAGGATGTGGGGAAAAGGGTACTCTTGTACATTGCTGGTGGGACTGCAAACTGGTGCGGCCAATTTGGAAAGCAGTATGGAGATTCCTGGGAAAGCTGGGAAGGAAACCACCATTTGACCCAGCTATTGCCCTTCTCGGACTATTCCCTGAAGACCTTAAAAGAATGTACTACAGGGATACTGCCACATCGATGTTCATAGCAGCACAATTCACAATTGCTAGACTGTGGAACCAACCCAGATGCCCTTCGATAGATGAATGGATAAAAAAAAAATGTGGCATTTATATACCATGGAGTATTACGCAGCACTAAAAAAATGACAAAATCATGGAATTTTCAGGGAAATGGATGGCACTAGAGCAGATTATGCTTAGTGAAGCTAGCCAATCCCTAAAAAACAAATACCAAATATCTTTTTTGATATAATGAGAGCAACTAAGAACAGAGCAGGGAGGAAGAGCAGGAAGAAAAGATTAACATTAAACAGAGACATGAGGTGGGAGGGAAAGGGAGAGAAAAGGGAAATTGCATGGAAATGGAGGGAGACCCTCATTGTTATACAAAATTACATATAAGAGGTTGTGAGGGGAATGGGATAATAAACAAGGAGGGAAATGAATTACAGTAGATGGGGTAGAGAGAGAAGATGGGAGGGGAGGGGAGGCGGGATAGTAGAGGATAGGAAAGGTAGCAGAATACAACAGTTACTAATAGGGCATTATGTAAAAATGTGGATGTGTAACCGATGTGATTCTGCAATCTGCATTTGGGGTAAAAATGGGAGTTCATAACCCACTTCAATCTAATGTATGAAATATGATATGTCAAGAGCTTTGTAATGTTTTGAACAAACAATAAAAAAAAAGCATTCTCATACAAAGAACTGCATTCCGCATCCAACCACTAAGGGAGGGCAGGGAGCAGCTGTCCTTGCCCCTGCAGACCCCACAGTGAGGCTCTGAGCTCAGCTGCATTGGCTGTGGCACCGCCCTGGGTGGGCGTGGTGTGGAGGAGGAGGGAGGAGGACTTCTTCCACTGGGGCATCTGCACTTGCGCAGGAGGCACCCAGGGGATAAGTCTCCAGATTCCTGCCACCTCTGGCTGTTGGTGGGGAAGGAGCCAGAAAGAAGGGAAGTAAAAGAAGCCTTGTCATCGGATAAAATTCACTGGGAATGTAGAAATAATTGAAGCTGGAACTGTGCTGGGTGGACTGCCTGATTCATAAGAACATTACAGACATAAGCATTGTTTTAAAGCAATATGTTAGAATTCTAAACCTTCTTCCTAATCAAGGTACACTTTAGCATAAAGATGTATGTGCAAGGCATGCAGATTTGCCCTCTTTATTATAGAACAGCAACACAGTGTGTGAGAGACTCTATAAGGAATAACCTGTGTTAAGTGAAATCTTTTATTAGGACGATGTCTGACTTGTACAAAGAGAAATTAGTGCATAAAAGAAATGAAACCTCAAAAAACTGACATATACACATATAAGGAAATACCTTATAACGCAAATGAGTAGGGAAAATATAGATTTTTCAGTGTATGTTCCAGGAAATTTACACCCACTGGGAAAAATCAAATGTACCTTTAACCTTATGTTATGCACAAAATCAGTTCATGACAAAGGAACAGGGTAAATTTATTTCAAAGCCACATTGTACACATCCATAACCAGATTTACATAAATGCTATTGAATGGGGCTAAATTTTATTGTCATTGTCCAAAAAGATGCCTTAAAATCAAATGTAAAAATAATACAACCTGTGGCAGGTAATTTTATAACAGTTCAGAAAATGCATTAAGAATGAAAATAGGGGCTGGGGATGTGGCTCAAGCAGTAGCGTGCTCGCCTGGCATGCGTGCGGCCCAGGTTCGATCCTCAGCACCACATACCAACAAAGATGTTGTGTCCGCCGAGAACTAAAAAATGAATGTTAAAAATTCTCTCTCCTCTCTCTCTCTCTCTCTCTCTCTCTCTCTCTCTCTCTCTCTCTCTTTCTCTCTCTCCTCTCACTCTCTCTTTAAAAAAAAAGAATGAAAATAAAAAGAACTAAGGATCTGTTGGTATTAGAGTAGTCACCTTCTAAAGATTTGGAAAAAGCTATATCTTTAGAATTTCTTTCTTAATCTTAGAAGTATAAGCAATATTTTCCATATGATGCGTTCCAAACCCAGTTTTTCAATCCAGAATTTAAATACAATCTCCTATTCTTTTTAATCACATGGATGGTGATAATAAACCTCACTTTGTGATCAGTTCCTGGAGAAGTAGATGCAAAATTATTTTCTCAAAACTTCTTGCCTTTCCTACTTGACCAACTGTGAGTTTAGATAATTGTAAATAGAACTGTCCTCTGCTGTTCCCCAATGAACATATTGATAGATGAAACCCATATAATTTATAATTTTGAATTTTGGCTATATTTGCTCCTAAAGTTTCAGGCTCTAGGAAAACTAATTAGGTATGCACAAGGTCATTATTTCAAATATATGTATCATTTTCCCATCAAAATGTAAATTCTATTTAGGCTAGAGTATGTATAAGGTCAGTGTTTTTGCCTCATGATATGGTCTGACTTTGGGATCTATCATATCCATCTTTCAGAGAATTATGGTGGCTGAGTGAACCTCTGTGAAACCTGGTTATAGGTTGTTTAGTAGTTGCAGTAAATCATAACATTGATGTGATCAGAATCATATTTGGGGGTTTGGTGCTCAGCCCTGCACCCTCTGTGCTTGTGATATCATGTTTGCACAGTTTTGTGTCTATTGCCTGACCTCTCTTGCCAGCACATTCTGAATCACTCACTTGCCTTCACCTGCCAAAAATTGGGTGAGTAAAGATTAATTTACAGGTGTGTATAAACAGGGACTTTCATAAACTACCATGCTTATAAATAATTTATTTTTTACTTAGCATCCTTGTCACCATGACTGTACCTATTCTGTGGCTTTTGTGTTTGCCAGTAGATAACAGAATTCCATAATGTGTCAACAGAATATGTGAGGCTAAAGAATTAGTGTGGAGTTTCTGGAATGAAAAGAATTTAAATATCACAGGATTTTTTTCGAAGGTACAGTTGTCATTTGAAAACTTAAAGAAGGAATACAATACTGCAGAATGACTCTCTTGAATGTAGAAATGTTATTTATGGTCCCTGTGACTAAAATTTCTCAATTGTGTTTTCTACTGTCCAGAAGTCATATCTTCTAAAATCTGTTACAGGATCTGGCAGAATTTTACCAGATTGTCAGAAAACGTGGCTTTTGGGGGTATGTTGGCATAGGTATCTGTGTTTGAAGAAGTAGTTGTTGAGAAAGTGGTGACTGGGAAATGAGGAGGATGATGGGGAAGAAGAAAGAGGAGGACAATCATGAAGCTTGTGACGATATTCTTGAACCAAGTACAATTTGTGTTTGGAATGGTGATTTAATAATTACCCATCATGTCCATTCATCCCCTGAGCCCAAGGTATTTTGTTTATCTTTGGGTTTAGATTTTCTTGGTACTTCCAAAATAATATATTAAGAAAGAATTTTTATTCTGAAATAATTTAAAAATAAATAAGGAACTCAAACTACTTTAAGAAGAAAACAACTCTATAAAATATGCATAGGATCTGAATAGATATTTCTCAAAAGAAAATAACAAATGGCTAACAGATATATGCAAAAATGCTCAACATCTCTAACTTTCAGGAAAATACAAATTAAAATCTCAGTCAGGGGGGCTGAAGATGTAGTTCAGTGACAGCATGCTTGCCTACCATGCTATGAGCCCTGGGTTCAATCCCCAGCACTGTAAAATAAAAGGAAATAATAAAAATAAAATAAAATCTCAATGAGATCTCTTCTCTCACTGTTAGATTGGCTGTTGTCAAAAGGACGAATGATAACATGTGTCAGTAAGTATATGAAGAAAAGGGAACTATTGCTCACCACTGTTGGGAACATGAATTAGTACCATCATTTTGCAAAAGAATATGAAGTTTCTTCAAAAAAGTGAAAATATAGATTTATATACTGCAGCATCAGGTATATATACAAAGAAATTGAAATCCACATATCTAAGAGACACCTGCACTTCTATGTTCAGTGCAGCATTACTCACACTAGCCAATGAACATAAATATTCTAAACATCCATTAACAGATGAATGAATTAAATATATGGTATAAAAACACATATTTATTTATATAGTATATTATTCAGCTTTAAAAAGAAGAAAATTCTATCATTTGTAACAAAATGTGTGAACCTGAAAGACATTATGCAATGTGAAAAAAAATCAGGTACAGAGAATAAATAATGTATGACCTCATTTTTATGTGGAAACTTAAAAATAAAACTTTATAGAAATATAGAGAAAAATGGTAGTTACCAGAGGCATGTTTGGTGAGTATGTGAGAAAATGGGAGATGCTGTTCAAAGTTACTAAGTTAGACAGATATGATAAGTTCTGGTGATCCATTGCACAGTATGGTGATCTTAGTTAATAATAATGTAGTGGGCTGGGGATGTGGCTCAAGCGGTAGCGCGCTCGCCTGGCATGCGTGCGGCCTGGGTTGGATCCTCAGCACCACATACAAAGAAAGATGTTGTGTCCGCCAAATACTAAAAAATAAATATTAAAAATATTCTCTCTCTCTCTCTCCCTCTCTCTCACTCTCTCTTTTAAAAAAAATAATGTAGTAAATATTTCCAGAAAAAAGCTTTAAATGAATTCTCCACAAAGAAATGATAATTGTTTTAGGTGATACATATGCTAATTGGTCTGATTTGATAATCCCCCAATTTGATACACACACACACACACACACACACACACACACACGCACACACGCACTCACACACTCACACACTCTCTACATTTTGCTCCATAAATACATACAAATATTATTAGTCAAGCAAAAATTAAAAAAAGAAAAAAAAACATTATAGTTAGCTTTTTCGGCCCTGTGACTAAAAGTTCTGACAAGAACAATGTAGAGGAGGAAAAGTCTTTTTTGGCTTAGGGCGTTAGAGTTTCAGTCCATGGTCAGCTGATACCATAGCTCTGGCCCTGAGGTGAGGCAGAACATCATGGTGGAAAGGTGTGGCAGAGGAAAACAGTTCAGGACATGGCAAATATGGGGAAGAAAGAGAGAGAGAGAGAGAGAAAGAGAAGTCTGCTCACCAGGGATAAAATGTAAACCTCAAATACATGTCCCCAGTGTCCTATTTCTTTTTTTTTAAATGTAGTCATTGCATTTATTTGAAAATTCATGACAGTTTCCTGACAAGTTGAATATATTGTTTAAAACTAAAATAAATTAGCTTTTTTGGGGGGGTGGGGTGGGAGGGTTCTAGGGATCAAACCTAGGGGCTTGCACTTGCTAGGCAAGTGTGTGTGTGTGTGTGTGTGTGTGTGTGTGTATATATATATATATATATATATATATATATATATATATATATATTCAGAATTTTATATACTCCTTAATGAGATGAATCACTAATTATCAAAATTAAGAGGTGCTCTACAGATAATAAACCTGTTCCAGTAACCATAGTTAAGTTTGATTCCATCATTTTCCTCTATACAATGACCTACTTCTTCCAGTTACAACCTACCTGCCTACAGTTGCTGTCCCCTTGATCTATATCAGTGGTTCAATCCACTAATTAGCTTATCAGTCTCACAATTCAATCATTTCACCTCTGAATACTTTTGCATTGTCTCATACATGTGCTTTTGGGAGATACCTCATAACTAAACCAAAACATTTCCCCATTGGTGCCCCAAAGCTCATTCCTGTCTCACAATGCAAAATACACTTAGCTTGGGCTAGGACCATAGCTCAGTGGTATAGCACTTGCCTCCCACATGTGAGGAGCTGTGTTCAGTTCTTGGTACCACATAAAAATAAATACATAAAAAGATGTTGTGTCCATGTACAACTAAAAAGAATTTTAAAAAATACACTTAGCTTATTTGCAAAGTCTCCATAGTCTTAACAGTCTAAAAGTCTCCTCTGCGACTCAAGGAAAACTCTTAGCATGAACTCCTGTAAAAATCAAAGGAAAGTTACATATGTCCAATTTATAATGGCACAGGGTCAACATGATCATTCCACAAGGAGATATAGGGGTATAGGAAGAAGGAATGGAATCCAAGCAAGACTGAAATCCAGCTGGACAAAAAATCCTGTAACTCTAAGTGCAGCACCTGGGGCACATGACATTGTAATGTTCTCTCTAAAGGGCTTGTGTTCCTCACTCCATGGTCTTATTGGTTGTAGCCCACATGGTCTTTCTTATGTCTTGCCTTTGCTCAATCCCTTAAACTTTCCTTGGTAGATATTTAACATTACTGGGCATTTATTCTTCTTGTGGATCTCCACTTCAGCTTTGGCTTCCTTCTCACATCTTCACACATTGCCCTTTCAGGGTCAGCCTGTGGAGACTAACCTGTTACACTTTGCCTGACCTCCCTCTCAGACCTTCTTTTGAAAGATTGGTGGAACCCTCCATGACCTCTGAACTACAACATCTTGTATTCCTGCAGAATAAGCACCACGTGGTTGATGCCAATATATACCACCATCCTAAACAGAAGCCAAGTGTTCTGGGACCATGGCTGCTGCAGCTTCTGAATGCATGGGTGGCTGAGCACAGTGAATCAACTTCCTAGGCCCTCTATGTATAAGCAGTGTGCCTTTGTGTTCTCTTCTCAAAAGGATTTTTATACCCTTATTCCTGAGATTGGTGTGGTATTGCTGATTCCTGAGATGCTCCCCAAACCATTGTTCCTATTGTCATTGGGTAAAGTAGTAAGCATTTCTTCAGTGGCTGTAATCCCTTTAACAAGCACATTTTACTTAGCACCAGTTTTGTTTGTACTTTTCTGCTCTTCTTTCTGTTCCTGATTATCACAATAAACTTGGCTAAAAGCCACTTAATATCCATGCCACTCCCTGAATGCTGTGCTACCTTGAAATTTCCTCTACCAGATTAATTAGTCTATCACATTTAAACTTAAGCTCATAAAAATCTCAGGAAATGGGAAAAACATAGAGATTTTTTTTTGTCAGAGCATAATATGAATGGACTCTAGTCTAACTTCAAATAGAGTCCTCCTCCTCTAAAACCTCATGACCTAAAGACCTCAGTTTTACTGTCCACAGTTCTATTGGCATTCTAGTATTCTGAATTCCCACCAGAATCACCCATTTATCTTTGCTTATAACATTTTAAAGCTTTGAAACCTTTTATCTCTAAACTTTTCAAAATTCCTCTCCTGGAAAACTAACTCAAAATGTTTCTGAACCACATGGTCAGATTAGTCACAGCAAGGATTCCACTTCTCAGTACCAATTTCTGTTTTAGTTAACTTTTTCATTTCTGTGACCTGACAAGAATAGCAAAGTAGAGGAAAAGTTTGTTTTGCTCACAGTTTCAGAAGGTTAATCCATGGTCAGCTTACTCCATACCTTTGAGCCCACGGTGGGGCATACATCATGGCAGAAGAGTATGCAGAGGAAAGCAGCAGAGGACATGAAAACAGGAAGTAGATCAGCTCATCAGGGATAAAATATAAACCAAAAAATCATAGCTCTGGTGACCTATTTCTTCAAGTGAAATCCTACCTGCCTGCAGTTACTGCCCAGTTAATACATATCAGTAAATCAATTCATTAATTAGGTTACAAGTCTAACAATGTAATAATTCCACTCTGCACATTTTTGCATTGCCTCATGTAAGTATTTTGGGAGGTATCTCATATCTAAACTATAACCAAAAATAATTTCAGACTTACAGAAAACTTCAGAAATGGTAAAGATAATTTCATATACTTTTTAGTTTCTTATAATGTAGCATCTTATATAATCATAGTATATTAATGAAAAATAAGAGGTTCATCCTGTCACCAATTATCTGAACTACAAACGTGCTTTGTACTCTACCAAGTTTACATTTAATATATATTTTTCTATCCAGGTTCCAATCCGGGATAAAATATTATGTTTACTGTCAGGTATATTACTTAGTGCCGCATGGCAAATTACCATATAATACAGTGCCCCAAATTATCATATAATACACATATTACTCACAATTTCTGTCAGGAATGCGATGAAGATAATGAAGACTACTATGTTCTGAACTGCAGGCTCAGCAGAGGAAGGATACTCTTCCAAGCTCATATAATTGTTAGAAGTCAATTCCCTGCTCAGGTCAAGATGAGCTCACTGATGAATTATTCTAAACATTTTAAAGAGTTCATAGAATTATTCATTAATGTCTAAGAAACAAAAACAACAACATTTTTGTTATTCTTTTCATGTTTTTATTGGTGCATTATAATTGTACATGATATTGAAGTTAATTGTGACATATTCATGTGTGAACATAACATAATTTGCTCCAATTCATTCCCAGTACTTCCCTGTTTGAAGCTAGTTTATCCTGAAATACAACTAGACAAAGATATCACATGACAGGAAAACTGTGGACTATTATGTCCAATGAACAGTAAAAAAAGTCAAACTATCTGTTCACTGATAACATGATCCTATATCTGGAAGACCCGAAATACCTTACCAGAAGATTTCTAGAGCTAATAAATGAATTCATCAAAGTAGCAAAATGAAAGATCAACATAATAATCCACCACTTTCCAATATTTCAATAATAAATCTGCTGAAAAAGTAATTAGGAAAACTATCCTATTCACAATAAAGTAAAAAGTAATTACTTAGGAATAAATCTAACCAAGAAGGTGAAAGACCTCTGCAAAAAAACTGTAGAACACTGAAGAAGTAAACTGGAGAAGACCTTAGAAGATGGAAAGAACCATCATGTCCTTGGATAATTAATATTAATTATCAAGAATTAATTTATCAAAATGGCCATAATACCAAAATACCAATGACAATCTTCACAAAACTGGAAAAAAGTTTTTAAAATTCATTTGAAAGAATAAGAGATGGAGATAAGCCAAAGTAATCTTGAGCAAGAAGTATGATGCTGGAGGCCTCATAATATTGGATCTCAAATTATACTATAGAGTTATAGTAACAAAAAGAGCATGTCATTAGCACCAAAAGAGACTTGAAGACCAAATGGAATAGAAGACACAGACAAAAACCCATATAGATACAGTCATCTGATACTCAACAAAAGTGCCAAGAACATACATTGGAGAAAAGATAACCTTTGAGACAGATGGCACTGAGGAATCTGGATACATATGTAGAAGAATAAAACTTAATTTCTACATATCACCTTGCACAAAAGTCAACTCAAAGTGGATCAAAGACCTAGAAAATAGACCAGAAACTTTGCAACTGCTGGAAGAAAATATACTCTAAATATTCCTGCATATTGGCACAGGAATTTATTTCCTTCAAAGACTCCTAAAGATAAGAAATAAGCCAGGCATGGTGGCACACGTCTGCAATCCCAGCAGCTTGAGAGGCTGAGGCAGGAGGATCATGAGTTCAAAGCCAGCCTCAGCATAAGCGAGGCACTAAACAACTTAGTGAGACCCTGTCTCTGCATAAAATGGGGAATGTGACTCAGTGGTTGAGTGCCCCTGAATTCAATCTCTGGTTACCCCCCCCAAAAAATCAAGAAATAACCAAAAATCAATAAATGGGATAGTATCCAATTAAAAAGCTTCTGTACAGCAAAGGGAACAATTAAGAGTATAAGGACAGCCTATAAAATGGAAAAATATATTTGCCACCTGCTCCTCTGAGAGGGAATTAATATCCAGACTAGGGCTGGGGATGTGGCTCAAGCGGTAGCGCGCTCGCCTGGCATGCGTGCGGCCCGGGTTCGATCCTCAGCACCACATACCAACAAAGATGTTGTGTCCGCCGAGAACTAAAAAATAAATAATAAAAATTCTCTCTCTCTCTCTCCTCTCTCACTCTCTCTTTAAAAAAAAAAAATATCCAGACTACACAAAGAACTCAAAACACTTAACACCAAAATATCATCATCATCATCATTCATCATCATTATCCAATCAATGAATGGGCAAAAGAACTAAAGCCACTTCTCAAAAGAAGGAATACAAATAGCCAACAAATACATGAAAAACAGTTCCATATCTCTATCAATCAGGGAAATTAAAATCAAAACCACACAGAGATTTCAATTCATTCCATTTAGGATGAAAATTATCAAGAATACCAATAATAGCAAGTGTTGGCAAGAATGTGGGGGGAAATGTACACACATCCATTGTTGTTGGGGCTGCAAATTAATTCTCTGAAAAGAAGTATGGAAAAGGGCTGGGGATATAGTTCAGTTGGTAGAGTGTTTGCCTTGTATACACAAGGGCCTGGATTCAATTCCCAGCACACACACCACACACACACCACACACACACACACACACACACACACACACACAAATGCATGGAGATTCTTCAAAATAACTAAGAATGAAAACATTATATAACCCACTTCTCACTATCCTTGTTATATATTCAAAATATCTACAATAAGCATATTGTAGTAATGTAGCCACTTCAATGTTTATAGCAGCACTGTTCAGAACAGCCAAGCTATGAAACAAGTCTTGGTGCTTGTCAACATATGAAAGGATAAAGAAAATGTGATATGTATATATATGTGTGTGTATATATATATATATATATATATATATATATATATATATATTTACACAAACACACAATGGAGTATTACTTATCTATAAAGAAGAATGAAAATATTGCATTTGCTGGCAAAAGGATGAAACTGGATAACATCCTGCTAAGTAAAATAAACCAGGCGCAGAAAGTCAAGGGTGGACTTTTTTTCTCATAAGAAGAAGCTAAACCAAAATAAGACAAAAGAAAAAAGATAGCAGAAATATCATGAAAATAGAAGAGGAAGGAGATTAAAGGGGAGGGAAGAGGGACAAGAAAAGGGGAAAATGGTGGAATAAATCTGATCAAATTTTCTTACATACATATGTGAATATACTTCACTGAATTTTGACTTTATGTATATCCTTAAATGCAATAATTAAAAACTATGAATAAACAGAAGTAAAATCAGTAATTTGAAGAAAAGTGAACAAGGAGGGAAAAGAGGAGAGAAAGGGGAAGTATTGGGACTTAATTGGGCAAATTATGTTCCAGTTTGATTTATGATTATGTCAGGCTGAACCTAAATAATATATATATATCTATAATGAACTAATAAAAAAATCATACAATGTTACAGCTTCTATTTAAAAAACTGTTTCATTGCCATTAGCCTTCATTTCACAGAAAGTGATGTGAAGATATCCAGGACTCTGGATTAAAGTCAGATTCAGAGTTATCATAATCAGAATGTCCAGATATTTGTGATTTGATTTATAAACTAATTTTAATATTGTTTTTATATCTATGTGGATAAAACTAGTAACTTTTCCCATTTACAATACTCCCTCCCTAAAAAAAAAATACTTGGGAATACATTTAATGAAAGAGGTGAAAGAACTATACAATGAAAACTATAACACACTAAAGAAAGAAATTAAAGAAGACCTTAGAAGATGGAAAGATCTCCCTTGTTCTTGGATAGGCAGAATTAATATTGTCAAAATGACCATAGTACCAAAAATCTATACAGATTCAATGGAATCCCAATCAAAATCCCAATGGCATTACTTATAGAAATAGAAAAAGCAATTATGAAATTCACCTGGAAAAATAAGAGACCCAGAATAGCCAAAGTAATATTTAGCAAGAAGAGTGAAGCTGATAGCATTACTATTCCAGACCTAAAATTATACTGCAGAGCAATAGTAAGAAAAACAGCATGGTATTGGCACCAAAATAGACCTGTTGGCCAATGGTACAGAATAGAGGACACAGAATCTAATCCACATCACTTCAGTTATCTTATAATAGACAAAGGTGCCAAAAATGTACATTGAAGAAAAGATAGCCTCTTCAACAAATGGTGCTGGAAAAACTGGAAATCCACATGTAACAAGGTGAAATTAAGCTTCTAGCAAAAAACTCAACTCAAAATGGATCAACAGACTTAGGAATTAAACCAGTGATCTTGAGCTTATTGGAAGAAAAAGTAGGCCCAAACATCCATCATGTCAGATTAGGCCCCACTTTCTTAATAAAACTCCTGTAGTGCAAGAATTGAAACCACCATTAATAAATGGGATGGATTCAAACCAAAAAGCATCTTCTCAGCAAAAGAAAGAATCAGGCAGGTGAATAGAAAGCCTGTGGAATGGGAGCAAATTTCTACCACATGTACATCAGATAGAGCACTAATCTCCAGTGTATATATAGAACTCAAAAACCTATTATAAATAACCCTATTAATAAATGGGCTGAGGAACTGAACAGACACTTCTTAGAAGAGGATATACAATCAATCAACAAATATATGAAAAAGTGTTCAACATTTCTAGCAATTTTATCTCACTCCAGTAAGAATGGTAGCCATTAAGAATACAAATAACAATAAGTGTTGTTAAGAATGTGGGGAGAAAGGCGCACTCATACATTACTGGTGGGACTGCAAATTAGTGAAGCCAATCTGGAAATCATATGGAGATTCCTTGGAAAACTGGGAATGGAACCACCATTTGACCCAGATATCCCATTCCTTAGTTTATATCCAAAGGACTTAAAAACAGCATACTACAGGGACATAGCTATATCAATGTTTATAGCAGCACAATCCACAATAGCTAAATTATGGAACCTACCTATCCAGATGCCCTTCAGTAGATGAATGGATAGGGAAACTTTGATATACATACACAATGGAACATTACTCAGCATTAAAAGAGAATAAAATCATGCATTGGCAGGTAAATGGATGAAGTTGGAGAATATAATGCTAAGTGAAGCAAGCCAATCCCCCCAAAACAAAGACTGAATGTTTTCTTTGATATGAGGATGCTGACTCATAATGGCAATAGGGGAGGTCTGGGGGGAGCATGGGAGGAATGGAGAAACTTTAGATAGGGCAAAGGGGAGGGAGGGGAAAGGCCAGGGCAAAGGGGTAGGAATGATAGTGGAATGAGTTAGATATCATTACCCTAAGTACATGTATAAGACATGAGTGGTGTGAAAATACCTTGCGTACAGTGACTTGAAAAATTGTGCTCTATATGTGTAATATGAAATGAATTGCATTCTGCCATCATGTATAACAAATTAGAATAAAAACTAGTTACTTTATAATTTTAGATTTTTTTCAGTAAGTATAAAAATAAATCAGTTTTATGTATAATAATCTATTTGACAGAGATATTATTTTTTGCATAAAATTCATCTTAAATCTTTTATTCAGTGACTTACAGTAGATGACCCTAAAGGGCACTCCTGCAGGTACTGTGTCTAAAGCAATTCTAGGCTTCCCTTTAGAGTTTCAAATTCCACTGCTTCTTTGAGAGTTCCATTTACAATGTCCCTTGTTCACTTTATCATTGCCATCTAGAAGTACACAGGTAGGAATATATCAAGCCATACTCCATGTCCTGTAGCAATTTTGGGAGAGAATAATAATGCCGGCTCCCCTATAGGCAGTGTGGTATGTGCTCTCTTTTTTTTTTTCTTTTAAATCTTTTTTTTTTAAGAGAAAGAGAGAGAATTTTTTAATATTTATTTTTTAGTTTTCAGTGGACACAACATCTTTATTTTTATGTGGTGCTGAGAATCGAACCCAGCGCCCCGTGCATGCCAGGCGAGCGTGCTACCTCTTGAGCCACATCCCCAGCCCCTCTTTTAAATCTTTAAAAAAAAAATTGTCTTAATTATAGGTGGACAATAACCTTCATTTTAAAATGGTGCCGAGGATCAAATCCAGTGCTTCATGCATGCTAGGTGAGTACTTTACCACTGAGCCACAACCCCAGGCCAGTGTGTGCTCTCTATTTCACCAAGACATGGTTGACAGAATTGTCGAAGTGGTCTAGAAAAAAAGCTGAAGACAAAAGAATAAATCATTTATTAACATGATCTTCAAACTTTTAAATTTCATTCCTGACTATAAGAATACAGAATCTTTTACATGACATAGCCATTCTCTAAACACATGTAGCTGCATGGTCCCTTTCTGTTCCCAAGCCCTAGGCAAGTTAAGGGGCAGGAATGTTCAGATACATATCTTGAAGCACTCTGGCTGTCCTGCAATACACTGGGACTAGGGCAAGCTAATGTTAACTGTAGAAAATTATTTTCTTGCATGTACACCAGGGCAGTTGCTCCTTGGAATGATTATTATACCAGCAAACTGAGCAAGCCGATGCTGATGATGTCACTGGTCCTGCAAACTAACAAATAAAACCCTTCTTTTAGTGGTAATTGGGGTGGAATGGAGGGAAAGTTGGAAATGATATGTCATTGATCCAGTCAGTCACTATAGGACAAAATAAGAGAGTGATAAGAGGGAAGGGTGGTCTTTCTTGGCAAAGCACAGTGAGGTAGGGAGATGCTATCTGTTCAGCCTATCATCACTGAATCTTCTCTGTAAACCTATCTCAATAAACTATTATGTCTCCTATGCTATCTCTGGGTGTTTTAATTGGTTTCCTGGCAACCTCTTCTACTGCCTTGGCACAACTGTGCTGTGGATGTGACAGCCATCTTATTACAAGCCCAAGGATGAACAGTCTTCATTAAAGATGTAGGAAATATCATGTATGAGTGTGTTAAACTACCTCAGTAGGGTCCCAACTTGACTTGTATAATCCTATTATGCATGGCTGAAAAACTAAATATATTGTGAAATACTTCAAGTAGAGCTTTCTATTTATAAGAGCAGAAGAAAATTGTTATTAAAAAACCATTAAGGTTTATATAAAATGCATAGCATACACTTTCTTTTCTTTTTTCTTTTTTTTTTTTTGGTGGTTCTGGGGATTGAACCCAGGGCCTTGTGCATACAAGGCAAACACTCTACCAACTGAGCTATATTCCCAGCCCCAACTTTCTTTAATAACAATGGTATTATCATTCAATATAGGAAAGAGTGATGCCAGTAAAGATTAAAATGATTGAAAAGATTCTTTAAAAAATGATCATAAATATATTTAAACAAAGGAAAGTACCCATATTCAAAACAAAATATAAGATTTGTTTTACTTGATGTTTATGTGCTCTCCCACCAAACTAATTTTATACCAAAGTCTTAAAGACATTTCATGACAAAATAGACCTTCTATTATAAGATTAAGCTGAAATGGTATCTTATAATTGGTTGGCAAGCAGGATGACTGTTTAACAAATTTGTACTTTATGTAAAAGAACTGAATTTCCTAATCCATACAGGAGGAAGGTCAGGGAGCAGATGTTCTTGCTGATGCAGATCCCCTGGAAAGGATCTTAGTTTAGCTGTGCCAACCATGGCCACAGCCTAGGTGATTGTAGTTTGAAAGATAAGGAGACGCCCACCGGGTTCTCTATGGTAGTGCAGGAAACACCAGGGATGTCTGTATTTGTACCTGCTCTGCTGGTATTGCTCATGGAATGAAAGGTAAGCTGTAGAAAACAGGGAAAGACAAGGCATGAGAGGTAAGACTGAATGAAATTCACTGAATATATATAGAAAAAACATAAAGAGGGGATGTTTGGAGGGGTTGCCTAAAATTCATAAATGATGTTAGAGACATAGTGTTGGCAGTAATGTTCCAAAGTTCTAAACTTTCCTATTTATTCAAGATATACCTGAATATATTGGTATAGAGGTAGGCATGCAAGTATTTACCCTCTGCTTTCTTCATTACAGAATACCATCATGATTAAGGGAATGAGGTCTCAAGGGATCTCTGGGAATTAAGTAAATTCTCTCCATAAAAAGAAAATGTACAGAGAAAAAAATCAAGGAAAAAAATTTAAAAACCCTAACCTAAACTGATACACATATGTAAGCAAATAATTCATAAAATAATTCATGAGAAAGACTAATAGAGAAAAGATGAATCATCTGTAAATGTTGCATGATATTGGATATCCTCCATGGGATTGAATCAAAGTCCTCACACATGCTAGGTTAGCATTCTACCACTGATGTACATCCTCAGCCAAAAATATTCCTTTCAACTCATATTGAATATAATTTCAAGTCCATGTGGATCATAGATGGAATATAGAAATATTTAATATATTATTTAGAATTTGATTTGGGAAAATGAGTTATTGACAATGGTGTAGGGAAAGAATTCTTAAACACAACCTAAACCTAGAAAAAGTTTGCCATGTATGAGAAAAAAAATTTATATGTATTTGCAATACCAGGAAATGAACCCAGGAATCTTCTACCTCTGTGCTACAAATCTATCCCTTTTATTTTTTCATTTTGAGATAGAGTTTATGTTACCAAGGCTAGCCTCCAATTTTTAGGCACATACCACCATGTCCAGTTAAGAAAAAAGAATAACACAGTTAATGTGAACAAAGACTCTGGAGACAGACTGAGTCAAGCTCAAGGTTCTTCTATTCCTTTCTTGTAAGACTTGAGCTATTTCAGAACTGGACCATGGGAGTGGTAATTATGTCTGCCTCTTGAAATATTGTAAGGACCTCTTGAAATATTGTAAGACCTAGAAACTATATGCTAATAGCAGATTTGTAGTAACAACTAGTACTTGTTAATACTGAATACTTTTTTTTTTTTTTTTTAGACCCAGGGCCTTCCAGATGTAAGGCACAAACTGTACCACGGAACTACATCCTTATCCCTTTTTTGTTTTGAGACAGAGTCTCATTAAATTATCCAGACTTGTTTTGAACTTAAATCCTCTTGACTCAGCCTCCCAAGTCACCGAGATTACAAGCATGCAATATCACAGTGGCTAGTTTTTTCTCAGGAATTGCAAAGAGTATCATTTTCATCAATTGTGAAATGCATTTCTATTTTACCTCACAATGAAAGAATAAAAACTATTGACAACCTATGACACAGAATTTCTTATAACTTAAGATTTTTATCTCATAATTTAATTTATATAAAATCAACATTAAACTTACTTTTATAATTACATGAAATGGAAAACAAAATAAAAATGCATTAATAATGATACTTTTCAAATTTGTCTTTCAGATGTTTTCTGACTCTTGTTTTTAACTCATCTTGTCCATAATTTCCCTCATGTTGTTAATATCTCTGTTAATAAGAGTTTTGTTGATGCTACATTATTTGGGAATGTTCTATACGACTCAAATATTACCTGTTTAACCTATTGATAGCTACCTCTTCAAATTGTGGAGTTCAGAATCTCACCAGAAGGTGATAAGGACAGATTTTTAGACTAATTTCATGTGTGTGTACACAAGGCTAATCATATTATGACTGTCTTCTCACTAATAGTGTCTTTACAATACCAGTCTTATATTTAGCCATGTACACTATAGGATGTACACTATAGGATAAAAGGAATACACTGGTTTTCTCTGTGAATGATGAGTTTTCTGTTTATAATACTGGTGTCTTACCTTTTATATTCTTGTGTGTTGTTGTGGAAAAATGCTTAAACATTGTCCTTTATAATATGGCCCAATATATTACCTTTTACTTTGTGATCTCATCTATTTCTGTTTTAGTTAGTTTTTTTGCTATTGTGACTAAAAGACTTGTAGAGAAGGAAAAGTTTATTTGGGGACTCACGGTTTCAGATGTCTCAGTCCACAGAAGGCCAGCTCTATTCCTCTGGACTTCAGGGGAGGCAGAACATCATGGTGAAAGAGTATGGTGGAGGGAAGCAACTCACATAATGATCAGAGAGCAGAGAGAGACTAAACTCACCAGATACAAAATATATACCCAAAGGCACACCCCAAATGATCCACCTCTCCCAGCCACATTCTGCCTGCCTTTAGTTACTACTCAGTTAATTCCATCAGGGTGTTAATTCACTGATTGGGGTAAGGCTTTCATAACCCAATCATTCCTCTTTTAAATCACACATGAGCTTTTGGAGGAATACCTCAGATCTAAACCATAACAATATCTACATCTATATTAGAGTTATTACATATATGTATATATATGATTATATATACATACATGTATATATAGTTAATATATATTTTAGATATATTAGTGTACTACCAGAATTCCTATTTTAAATATTTTAATTAATTCATATAGTTTTTTATTGCCCAGCACCCATTCTGAAAATGAATTTAACTTATACCAGAAAGCTAGAATTAGTTATCCACGACATAGAATCCTTCTATTTCCTCTCAATTTCTCAATAGATTTAACCCAGTTAAATTTTTTATACACTTTCTTTTGACTCTTCTCTATGGGACTGCTAGATACAACACTTTACTCAACCCACTCCAACCGTATTCCACATCAACTCCATAGACATGCTCAATAGTTACAGTGCTACTCCATAGAATTTGTGGCTTGCTCCCCCCAAAACAAGAATTAGGCCAGCAAGGCTATTTCAAAGGCTAACCAGCAAAAGTTTTTCCACTGGTCTCTTATTTTGAATCTTTCTCTCTTGCTGGTTGTGGGTCTGTGTCCAGGTTGTGGGTCTGTGTCCAGTTAGGATCCTGTCATTTACAGGAAAATGCATGGAACTAGATGACATTATGTCAAGAGAAATAAGCCAGACACAGAAAGAAAAGTACTGCATGTTATTTTTCATATGTGGGAACTAAAAATATTGACTTGAATGCAGAATAGTAATTATTAGATGTTGGATAGGGGAAGGGTGAATAAAGAGAGGTTGGATTTTATTAGTGCACATCATAGAATGTGTGGAAGTATCACACTGAACCCAATAACATATAGAATTAATACATGCTAATATAAACAATAAGACATGTTAAAATCTGAATATGCTGCATGAGAAATCATAATTTTACACTGAAAACTGGGAAGCCACAAAGAAAAACAGTGTATATCTTTGATTCTATGCTGTACGTTTTCATATGTCTTAAACAGGAATAAATCTAGAATTGATACTGTAATTTGGAAGGTACTGTAGATTGGAAGGTAGTCATAACTGTGAATATTACTGCAATAACATGCACATTCAGGTATTCTTTAATATGCTGATTTCATTTTCTTTGGATACATAATCATGGGAAACTTAGTTATTCTAACATACTAAGTTTCTCCTGAAAGGTGTTGTAAATAGCCATACCTGAAGTCCTGTCACATAGGACTGAAGTTTATGGTCACTGTCCAGAGAGAGACCTGAGAACCAAATTAAAAAGACAAAAAATACAATATACGTGTGAAGGTCATTTTATATGCTGTAGATGAGAAATAAGGTAGAAATGGCAAAGTGCTAATTGTATGTTTGAGATTCACTCTAGTCAGAATGGAAATTATCAAGAATACAAGCCACAATAAAGGCTGGCAAGAATGTAGGGAAAACTGTACATTTACACATAGCTGGGGGGACTGCAAATTAGCATAACTACTCAAAAGCAGTATGGAGATTCCTCAGAAAACCTGAAATGGAACCAACATTTGACCCAGTCATCCCACTCCTAAGTTTATACCTAAAGGACTTAAAATGAGCATACTACAGTGACACAGCCACATAAATGTTTATAGCAGCTCATCACAATAGCTAAACTGTGCAACCAACCTAGATGTCTTTCAGTAGATGAATGGATAAAGAAATTGTGGTATATATACACAATAGAATATTACTTGGCCTTACAGAAGAATGAAATTATGGCATTTGCTGGTACATGGATGGAACTAGAGAATATTATGCTAAGCTAAATTAAGCCAATCCAAAAAAAAAAACAAAGGCCAAATGTTTTCTCTGATATGTGGATGTTAATTCACAATAAGGGGGGCAGGGAGTATAGAGGTACTTTGTACTAGACAGAGGGGAGGGAAGGGAGGGGAGGGGGTGCCGCAGTCTGGCTGGGCACAAATCACGAGCCACTCAAGCAGGAACAAACTTTATTTCAGAACTCCACCAGCACACCACACACGCTCCCCAGGAACTCTCCTGAACCCCCTTCCCCCACTGCGAGAACTGTACGGGAACTCCAAAGTAGCGGGCGCCTGAGGCAGCAAGAGCCAGTAAAGGTCAAATATGCAATTCAATCAATCCAGCATCACAGCAATTATATATAGCTTAATTCAAATCATCATCTCAATGGTTCACTGGTGTCACCTTTCAACCATTCCCTCTGGTAAATGTCAGGCATCATTCTGACTGGGGTGGCTCTCAACAAGTGGGTATGGGGGTAGGAACAACAGTAAAATGAATCAGACATTATTACCCTATGTGCATATATGATTACATGACCTGTATAATTCTACATCATGTACAACCAGGAGAATGAGATGTTCCATTTATGTATGATCTATCAAAATGCATTCTACTGTCATGTATAACTAATTAGAAAAAATAAAAAGAATTTTAAAAATAAAATGTCAAATGCTAATATTCAGGTAGATATGTTTAAAATAAAATATGTGGGCTTTTTTTTTAAAAAAAAGTGGTACACAAGGGAATATTACTCAGCCATAAAGAAGAATGGAATTATGGCATTTGATGGTAAATGGATTGTAAAGGTAAAATTTCTAAGCTGATTCTAAGCCGCAGAGCCTGAGTTAAAGTGTAAAAGACCAGGCATCCTAAAGTTTCCAAAGTGCAGGGATTGGGTTTAAAAGTAAAAGACTAGGTATTGTTAGAGTCCCTCTGCTACCCCCAAAACCTGTAATCCCTGTAGCTGTTAGGACAATACTGGAACTGCCCAGTAAATATTTCCACTGACTTTCTGGTTGTTTAATAGCTAAGGGTTCCGAGTTGCTTGGCACGTAGGCATTGCAGGACCTAAACCAATCAGTTTGAATGTGTACCCCACTTAGGAGCACCAATCACCCCTGTCCAATCTGTTCCCGCCAATGTATGTACTAATCCTGACTCAGGGTTGTTGTTCAATTTTCCCGTGCCTCATGATGATTTGTTCTGATGTATGCAAAGCCCACCGCCCTCTCCACGAAGTGTACTTAAGCTCCACCTGACCTCTGCTCTGGGCTCTGAGCCGCTCTCCCTTCTTGAGTGGGCACAGAGTCCCAGCGCGCTGGAACGGATCCCTAATAAATTTCCCCCCTGCGATTGCATGAAGTGAGTCTCTTGTGTGGTCTCTCCCTCCTACGCTCCGCTGCACCCCAACAGGATGGAACTGGAGACTATCATGCTAAGTTAAATAAGCAAATCCCCCAAATACCAAGGCTGAATGTTCTTTCTGATGTGTGGATGCTAACACAAAATATGGAGGGAGGGAAGAATAGAAGCTTATTTGATCAAACAAAGGGGAATGAAGGGAGGGGTTGAAGGATGGGAATAGGAAAGACAATAGAATGAATTGGACATAACTTTCCTATATTTATATATGAATACAGGAGCAGTGTAACTCTACAATATGTACAATCACAATAATGGGAAGTTATACTCCATTTATGGATAATATGTCAAAATATACTTTACTGTTATGTATATCTAAATAAAGACCAAAAATGAAAAGCCTAAAAATAAAAAAAACCTTTCTTCCTAAATTAAAACCATATTGTGCTAATTATCTTAAGAGTGATAATTTTTGCCAGATGTGGTGGTACATTCCTGTAATCCTACTGGCTCTGGAGGCTGAGGCAGGAGAATCAAGATTCAAAGCCAGCCTCAGCAACTTAGTGAGACCCTGTTTCTAAATAAAAATACAAAAATGTGCCCCTAGGTTCAATCTCTGGAACTAAAAAAGAATGATAATTTTTGATATCTGGGACAACAATGTCCCTTGCTCTTGTTGTTACTGTTTGTCTTCTTCATTTAAAAAAGTTCTGCTTAAGGGGATCAGGATGTGGTTCAAGTGGTAGCACACTCACCTGGCATGCATGAGGCACTGGGTTCTATCCTCAGCACTTCATAAAAATAAAATAAAGATATTGTGTCCACCTAAAACTATATATATATATATATATATATATATATATATATATATATATATAAACATAAAAAGTTCTGCTTAAGAGTATATTGGATTTATTTGTTGAAAAAAAAAATAAATAAGTGGTATACCTGACAGTAAATATAATGTGGCATCCTGAATTGAGTCCTGGAACAGAAAAATGACATTAATGGAAATCATGGTACAATGTGAAGACAAACTGTATGTTCACTCAATACTTCTAAACCAGTGCCAATTACATTTTTATAAATGTACCATCTATATAAGATGTTAACCTCACAAAAAGTCAACTTGGAATTCTTTATACCATATTTCAAATTTTCTGTAAATCTAAAATATTTCAAAATAGATTGTGCAAAGCAAAACAAAAACAAAAAAAGTTAAGGATGTAAATTTAAAAAGCCAAACGTAAACAAAAAAAGCTTAACCTCGGGGGATAACAGGCCATATACAGAGATTGTAGGAATGCAGCTTTCTTTATCCACCAACCATCCCAAGAACAGGTCCACCTGATTCAGGAAGACAATCCATCAAGATCCAGGGACTCTGGGCTGGGGTTGTGGCTCAGTGGTAGAGCACTTGCCTAGCATGTGTGAGGCACTGGGTTCAATTCTCAGCACCACATATAAATAAATAAAAATAAAGGTCCATTGAAACTAAAACATATTTAAAAGGAAAAAAAAAAGGTCCAGAGACTCTCCTGACCCATCATAGTCCCACTGATCAATCAGTTTTTCAAATGACAGGCACCACTTCTTCAAAGCTAGATTTCTGTGCACCAAATTTCCCAAAAAGTCGCATTTTGACACCAGCTGTTAGTGTATCCTAATATTCCAGTTAAAAACTCACTGGGAGACATGCTTTCTAAATATTAGAAATCACAATAGAGATATATCAGTGTCAGAAAACATAAATAATATTTCTGAATACAGGAGGTAATTTTCTTCATACAAGGCTTCTTTCTTCTTATTTGCAAATAAAAACTGCCTTCAGGCCTTTGAGAAAATCATGAGACAATTGAGCTTTCTCTATAGCCCCCATAATGAATTCTTTGGAATCTACTGATACATTTTTAATTGCATTACCCATCAAACCCAAAAGCCAGAGTAGGGATTGCCATGGTAGCAGGAGAGCAGGGTACAAAGAAGAGTGTCCGTAACTATGGTGATGTAGGAAGGTTCCTGCTTACAAAACCCTGGAAATTAACCATTAGACACCAGGTTTTTGCAGGGTTCTTTTTCTTTTTCATTTTTAGCAGCACTTGGGGATTGATCACAAGAATATTCTACCACTGAACTATATGGGCCCAGCCCTTTTTTATTTATCATTTGGAGACAGTATTCACAGTATATGTGTCATGACATACTGTAATGTTTTCACTGAAATAAAGTTCAAAATGGATTCAACAAGTTGTTTAGCAAATACAGGAACTCCTGTTATACTGAAATGAATTCAATAAACATGCATGTTTCATAATGATGAATTTAAATGAAACTGACTGACTTTTATCATGGAGCAAACTGTGAGCTTGGATGAGTGCAAAGTTTTTGTGATTTATAAATTCTCCAAATATCATCTTGTAAAAATCACCTCCCTAATCACAGAAGTTAATCAAGTTAGCTGTATTTCTTACCTCTAGGTGTCCTGGACGAAGGATCAAGTTTCCTCTCTGAAACTATGAAAATGATTTGGAGTACAGAACCCATGACTAGTGATCATGAAAGCAAGAACTTGACATTGAAGAACTATGAAAGTGAAGAATGCAGTGCCATAGTGTTTCAGTCTGTTTTGCATTGCTGTGACCAAAAAACCTGAAGAGAAGAACTTAGAGGAGGAAAAGTTTATATTGGTTCATGGTTTTAGAAGTTCAGTCCATGGTTGGCCAACTCCATAGCTCTGGGACTGAGGTGAAGCAAAACATGGCAGAGGGGCATGGCAGAAGAAAATAGCTCAGGACATGGAAACCAGGAGCAGAAAGAGGGATGGGTGGGGAGGGCGCAAGAGCTAGCTCTGCTCACCAAGGACACAATATAAACCCCAAAGGCAAACCCCCAGTGACCTACTTCCTCATTCACATCCTACCTGTCTACAGTTACCATCCAGTTAATCAATATCAGTGAATTAATACACTTATTAGGTTACAACTCTCAATCTAATCACATTACATCTGAACATTCTTGCATTGTCTCACACTTGGACTTTGGGGTCACCTTATATCTAAACTATAACACATAGCATTGTAGTCATTGAAGACATGGTTCCTGGAAGTGACCCCGATGCTGCCCAGAAGAGAGCTGTGACTATGTACAGGGAGCTGCATGAGGTGCATGGGCAGTTCATTTTTTATCTAGCATATATAAAGTCATCAACCATGTGATTCCATCTCTTAGATCACTTAAGGGATAGCTGGGCATATATGTATTTTATTTATTTATTTATTACCAAGTTTTCTCCAACTGTGCACAAAAAATTGTGATTCCTCACTTGACTCTGCCTTTCAAAAACCTGTCTGTCTACATTTTACTATGATTTCCATTAATGTCATATCTGTAGTTCCAGGTACTTGGGAGTCTGAGGTAGGAGGATTATAAATCCAAATCTGCCCTAGGCAATTTACTATTACACAAAAGTTCAAATACAAAGTATCCTGATGAAGTAAGAATCAAAGACAGGCAGTCAGTGTACAGTTATCCTGACAGAAGGGCAAATGCTCAGCATGAGACCCTGTAAAAATCAAAAGCAAGTTATATCTATCCAATATATAATGGCACAGAGAATACATTCCCATTGCACAGGGAGAAATAGGGGCACAGAATGAAGAGATGGTACCAAAGCAAGACAAAAATCCAGGGAGACGGACAAGTTCTGGGGCACATCGTATTGTGATGTTCTCTCAAAGGGCTTGTGTAACTCTGTTCCTACGGCTCTATTGCTTATAGCCCACCCAGCCTCTTTGTTGGCTTGTCTCTGCTCAACTCCTGTTGCTTTCCTTAGCAGACATCTCACGTTACTGGCATCTCTTAATCTTGTGGGACCCCGCTTACATCTTTAACATATTACCTTTTCAGAAGCAGCCTAGAGCGACTCCAACCCTGCTATGCTTTATCTGGTCTCACCAGCCTTTCCACTGAAACCTCTCCATGGAACCTTTATGACTCCCTAACTCTAGCATCCTCATTCCTGCAAAATCAGCACAGTGAAACAATTTCCTAGGTTCCCCTGTACAAGTAGCCCCGTCCCCATAGTCTCTTCTCAAATGAATTTTTTTTTTAATATTTATTTTTTAGTTCTCGGCAGACACAACATCTTTGTTGGTATGTGGTGCTGAGGATCGAACCCGGGCCACACGCATGCCAGGCGAGCGCGCTACCGCTTGAGCCACATCCCCAGCCCCTCAAATGAATTTTTTAAAAAATATTTTTTAGTTGTTGATAGATCTTTATTTTTTACTTATTTTTATGTGGTTCTGAAAATCGAACCTAGTGCCTCACACATGCCAGGCAAGTGCGCTACCGCTGTGCCCCAGCCCCAGCCCCTCAAATGAATTTTTAATTTTATATCCTTGAGCCTGAGATGGGTTTGTTCTTGCTAATTCCTAATATGCCTTTAAATCATCTTTCCTATTGTTTGGGGGTAAAGTATTTAGCACTTCTTAGCGGCTATAATGTCTTTAATAGCACATCTTACTTAGCCCCAGTTTTACTTGCATTTTTCTAGTCAAATTATAAGTTTGCAAAAACTTTCTGCCCTGCTTTATGCTTATGCTTATCAGTGAGCTTGGTTAAAAGTTGCCAGCAATATATATGCCACTGTCTGAATGTTGTAATGCCTTGAAATTTCCTCTGACAGATAATTAGTCCATCATCTTTAAATTCAGCTTCAAAACTTTGACCTAAATTTCTTAGTTCACTGTGGTATATTCATAAATAAACTTTAGTTCTGAGAAGAACTAAACAGAGGAGGAAATGCTTACTTTAACTCATGGTTTCAGAGGTTCATTCCATAGTTGGACAGTTTCATAGCTCCAGGCCTGAGGTGAGGCAGAACACTATTGCAGAAAGGTGTGGCAGAGGAAAGCAGTTCAGAATATGGCAACCAGGAAGCAGAGAGAGAGCTTCACTCACCCAGGATAAAACATAAACCCCAAAGGCATGCCCCCAGTGACCTATCTCCTCCAGCCACACCTTACCTGCTTATGGTTACCACCCAGTCAAGCCATATCCATGTATTAATCCACTGATTTGGTTTTGGCTCCCATAATCTAATTTCACCTCTGAAGATTCGTGCCTTGTCTTACATAAGAGCAATGTAAAGCATGGTGGGGGATAATACATGTCCAAACCAAAACAGTAATGTATTAATTTGTAAATTATTGTCAATTCCATCAACCTAATTAACATATCTGCCACCTTAAAAATCAGCTTTTTAAATCATGATATTCTAGGTGTATTTGTCTTATGAGTCCCATAAAATTTTCTTTTCTTTTCAACCAGAGGTATTTCAGATAAATTTCTAGAAAACAATAAATTGAAGTTTTATAAATGCAAAATAATTATGAATGCATTTTTAAAAACAGACGAAAAGCATTAATACATAATACAAAGTACGAATTTGTAGATAACATACATCTTATGAAAAAAGTTAAATTTATACATGTGTTAAACATTTACATACATACAACGCAAGAAAACTCACCTTGGGTTATAATGTAGAATGACTTGTGAGTGAATTTCATATACAAAAAATATATATATATTCAACAACTGATACCAGAAGGAGGTCAGGGAGCAGATATCTTTGCCTTTGTAGCCACATACATCTCTGTGCTTGCCCAGGAAGCACTCAGGAATATTTTCACAGGCTCTTATTGTTGTTGCAGTTGCTGGGGGAGAAGAAAGTCCCAGAGGCTTCAGGAAACAGGGAAGAAAAATGAAGATTGATGACTTTGAATAAAATTCACTAAGGGAGTGCTGAGGTTGTGGCTCAGTGATACAGTGCTTACCTAGAACATGTGAGGCATTGGGTTCAAACCTCAGCACCACATAAAAATGAAATAAGGATATTGTGTCTATCTACAACTAAAAAATAAGTATTTTTAAAAAATTCACTAAGAGTATTCAAGATGGCAGAAATGAGGTAGATCTGAACTCCTATGCAATTTGGAATCAAAGCATTGAGAGAATAGATGATGGGAGAGATAGTCACAGAGCGAATGCACTATTTCACAATAAAGCCAGAGACTTAAAGGAACTTGGAAATTCTGGTTATTGCAACAGAAAACAGGAAAGAATTTGCACTATCAGGGCAGGTCTGGGGGCAGGAGGAACAACGAGAAAAAGAGGGAGGGGCAAGGCTGATTAGCTTGCTTTGGAAACAAGTAAGATAGATAGAACAAGTCATGCAAAGTCACCTGGTGAAAAAGAAATCTCCACTTTTTTCTAAATATGCTGGTAGAGAATTATGTCAGGGATTCATTTTGCAGAGATTACATATCAGCTTACAGTTTTGGAGATGATTAAATCTCTATAGCTCCTGCCTGGTAATACCAATTGATAATGTCATAGGGAAGGCCTTTGAAGCCTTTGAAGGCTGGATATTTTAGTCAACTTTTTTTGCTGCTGTGACTAAAAGACCTTACAAGAACAATTTTAGAGGAGGAAAAGTTTATTTGGCACTCATGGTTTCAGAGGTCTCAGTCTACAGATGACCAACTCCATTGCTCTGGGCCAGAGATGAGAAAGAATATCACGGCAGATGGGCATGACAGAGTAAAGCAGCTTAGGGTATCATACTAGGAAGCAGGGGGTCGGGGAGAGCTCCCCTGAACACATACAAATTTCAAACCCCAAAGACATCCCCCCCCAGCAACCCACCTCTTCCAGTCACGGCCTATATATCTACCGTTACCACTCAGTTAATTCTCATCATGGAATTAATGAACTAATTATATTAAGTCTTTCATAACCAGTCATTTCACCTATAAACATTCTTGCATCATCTCACACATGAGTATTTGAGGGACACCTAATATTTTAACAATAACACTGTCAAAGGAACCTATGTAGTGGGATTGCCCTGGCCACTGTCCTGGTACCCCAGCTACCAGCCTGCCCTACGACTTCAGAATGCTGTCTTGCCAAAAGCACCAAAAATTACACGGGTGAGCCCACACCTGTTCTTAGAATTGTGAATGAGTGTGCATGAAAGAATTTTCTCCAATTAAAATGATTTAGCAAAGAGAAAACTTAATTTATGAGTGTTGTTGCATCTGATATTTTATAGGGAGTGTTTTAAAGCATTTTTAATGGTTCCACATAATTTTATACATTCTTTTAATTAATTGGGCTTTTCTTGACACCTCTTTTTTTCCTTCTCATCCCCATTTTCTTCCTTTTCTCTCTTGCCTTTCTTTCATTTTTTCCTTCTATCTCCCTTTCCTCCTCCACTCTTTTCTTATTTTCCCCTTTCCTTTCTTACTCTTTCTTTCAATGTAATTTACTAAAACGTATACTATAATCAATACTTAACTTCTCAGTCTATCTATATTATTCTCACCCACTTGTCTCATTAGGTAGTAGACTTGCAGAGATCATGAGCAATAAGTTTTAAATATATTTATATATGATTTTCCTTGAAATGACCACTGTTATTGGTGGTTACTTTCTCCTCTCAAAGTTGTGCTGGTAGTTGAACTTAGCATTTTGATTACAATGAATGGATGTGTTGATGTTAAGACATATACCCACTCCAAGTCTTATGATAAGGTGCTAACTAATCACTAAAAGACCTTCACATAAAAGAGGAGGAATCCATCACAATACATGCATAAACAACAAGAGGCTGACAAAAGTTTGTAAACCATCCCCACAAACTGAATCTGCTGGCATCCAAGTGCCTGGAATACTAGAAAAAAAGAACTCAAAAAGTTTTTTTTTTTTTTAATATTTATTTTTTAGTTGTAGTTGTCAATACCTTTATTTTTTATTTGTTTTTATGTGGTGCTGAGGATCGAACCCAGGGCCTTGCATGTGCTAGTGAGTGCTCTACCACTGAGCCACAACCCCAGCCTCCCCCAAAAAGTTTATTTTAAAGTACTCAATGAACCAAAATAAGACAAAAGGAATTAGTTAAGGGAGAAAATACAGGACATGAAAGAACATTTCAACAAAGAGAGCTTCATAAAAAGAACTAACCAGAAATTTTGTAAAAGAAAGGCATAATAAATCAAATAAAATTTCATGTGAAAGTTTCTCCAATAGATTATGTAAAATAAATTGCAGAATTTCAAGACTTAAAGTCAAGGAAGAAATTCTTGAACTTTCAGACAGTTAAAAACAAAACAAAACAAAACAAAAACTATGATCAGAATATCCACAAACTCTGGGGCAACAATGAAAGACCTAACCTAAGAATCCATGAAAATTTGGAAGCAGAATAATACAGGCTAAATCTATAACTTATTCAGTAAAATAGTAGTAGAAAAATTATGAACTTTAGGAAAGGGATGGAAATCCAGCTACTGGGGACATCGGAATTCTAGACAGACAAGAACAGGAAAAACTTTTCCACAACATGTCATAATTAAAATGCCAAAAATTCATATCAGAAAAATAAGTCTAAAAACTGTAAGAGTTTACCTACCGAGCAAAACGAATCACAATAATAGCATATTTCTCAGAAGAAACCCTCAGGTCCAAGAGGCCCTGAAAGAAAAACACTACCAACCCAGATTGCTATATCTCCTTTAGCAGTGAAAGAAATAAAAACATTCCAAGCATTGCAGAAGATACTTAAAGAAATCTTACACACAGAAGACTAAGATAAATAAGAACAATAAAAAGAGCTTGGAAAAGAATGAATCTTATAGGAAGAGTATATGAGTAAATGAGAATTCAGATAAAATAAAACATTACAAATACATAAAAATGGTAGAAAGTAATAAACACCCTTTATTATAACACTGTTTATAAATGGTCTCAATTCTCCAATTAAAAGACAGATTGGGTCCCGTGCAGTGATGCTATAATCCTAGCAATTTGGGAGACTGAGGCAGGAGGATCACGAGTTCAGAGCCCACCTCAGCAACTTAGCAAGGCCCTGAGCAACTCAGCAAGGCCCTGTCTCTAAATAGAATATAAAAATGGGCTGGGGGTGGGGCTCAGTGGTTAAGCACACCTGGGTACCAAAAAAAAAAAAAAAAAAAAGAAAGAAAGAAATAGTTTGGGGCTGGGGATGTGGCTCAAGCGGTAGCACACTCGCCTGGCATGCATGCGGCCCAGGTTCGATCCTCAGCACCTTATACCAACAAAGATGTTGTGTCCGCCGAAAACTAAAATAAATATTAAAAAAAATTAAAAAAAATAGAAATAGATTGGAAGGTTGGATTAAAAATTATACAACTATATGTTGCCTGCAAGAAACATACCTTACAGGCATAGACATCCACAGGTTTAAAACAAAAGAATAGACAATGATATTCCATGAAAGTGGAACCTGAAAGGAATAGCTACTCTTATATCCAACAAAGTAGATTTCAAGCCACAGTTAGCCAGAGGCAAAGAAGTTCACTTCATATTAGTAATGGAAACAATCCAACAAGATGATATGATAGTAAATTTATGTGCCCAAATATTTATGTACTCATTTACATTAAAAACAATAACACTACATGAGTGTAGTGTTCTGAGAACACTATTAGATAGAACCTGAAACAATAATACTTGGGTGATTTCAAAATCTCTTTTACCAATAGATAGGTCATTTATACATAGTAAAGACTCTCCAGAACACACACACACATCCATCTCTCTCCCTCTCTCTCTCTCTCTCTTTCTCTGTCTCTCTCTCTCTCTGTCTCTCTCTCTCTCTGTCTCTCTCTCTCTCTCGGACTTGGCGAACATCTAGAAAATACTTCCTCCAACAATAGCTGAATTCAATATCTTCTCAATTAATCAGGCAATCTTCTCCAAAACAGGGCATATTTAGGACTCAAACAAGTTTTAGCTAATGTGAAAACATAGATATAATCCCTTGCATTTTATTGAGTAATAAAGGAATCAAATCAGCATAAACCATAGGAATTATATAAATCAAAAAAAGACTGAACAATACACTTTTGTGATGAATGAAAAATTGAGAAAATAGGTGAGAAAAAGTAAATAAACCAAGAACAGAGTGACAATATAACAAAATCTCTAGGACACTATGAATACAATTTTAAAAGTTATTGTTAGCAGTGGCTACATAAAAAATGAAAACAATCCCAAATAAACAAGCTAATGATGAATCTCAAGGTCCTAAAGTAAGAACAAAAGATCTGGGTTTGTAATCTCAGCAGCTCAGGAGGCTGAGACATGAGGCTCGTGAGTTCAAAGCCAGCCTCAGCAAAAGCCAGGTGCTAAGCAACCCTGTAAGACCCTGTCTCTACATAAAAATACAAAATAGGACTGAGAATTTGGCTAAGTGGTTGAGTACCCCTAAGTTCAATCCTCACACCCTCTACAGAAAAGAAAAGAACAAACCAGTAGATGGGAGGAAATAATTAAGATTAGAACTGGGATTAATGGAAGAGAATGAAATATAATACAAAAAAATTAATGAAACAAAGAATTGACTCTTTGGAAAGATAAACAAGATAGCTAAATTCTTAGCCAAAATAACCAAAAAAAAAAAAAAAAAAAAAGAGAGAGAGAGAGAGAGAGAAAATAACCTCAAATAAATAAAACTAAAGATGAAAAAGGAGATATCATCACAGAGATCACTAAAATTGAGACTCACTACATACTATTTTGAAATTTTATATTACAATAAATTGGAAAATATAGAAGATATGGACAAATTTCTAGACACATGTAACCTGCTGAAATCAAACCAAAAAATTACAGAAAACATAAACAATACAATAAAAAGCAATGACATTGAAGTAGTAAGTTTTTAACAAAGAAAAAATTCAGGACAAGATGAGTTATTGGTGAATTCTATCAGACCTTTAGAGAAGACCTAAGACCCATGATCCTCAAATTATAATAATGAAATAGAAAGAGGGAGGAACACAAATTCATTGTATGAAGGCAGTATCACCAGATACTAAAACTGCATAAGGACATATTGAGGCAAAAACTCTACAAACATAGATGCAAAAATCTTGAATAAAGTATTGTCAAATAATATTTAAAATCACTTTAAGAATATTATACATCATGATCAAGCTGGTTTCAATCAAGGATGGACGAATAGTTCAACATATGAAAAATCAATAAACATAATTTTTCACACAAATAGAAGTAAATAGAAAAATCAAATGATCATCTCAAAAGATACATAACAACAAAAAAAGAAACTTCAAAATTCAGCACCCTTTCATGTTTAAAATATAGAAGAAACTAAGGATAGAAGGTATTTACCTCAATATAATAAAGCATATGCATGACAACACAAAGACAACATTGTAGTGAATAGTGAAAAACTGAAAGCCTTTCCTCTAAACTAAGGAACAATATAAAGATGTCCACTCTCACCACTCTTTTTCAAGGTATTACTTGAATTAGGCAAGCAAAGGAAATACAAGAGAGATGAATAGGAAAGAAGTCATATTATCCCTTTTTGTTGATATGATTCTATAGAATCCATTAAAATTCCCACCAGAAAATTTCTAGAGCTGATAAAAACAAATACAGCAAAGTAGCCAGGTATAAAAACATTACAAAATTTTGTATACCAATAATGAATCTGCTAAAAAATCGGAAAAAAATTCATTTTCTAACTACTTAGTAATCAATCTAACCAAGGAAGCAAAAGATTTCTCAATGAAAATTATAGTTCTTTATATACCCTAGAGATTAGTGCTCTATCTGATGTGTGAGGAGTAAAAATTTGCTCCCAGGATGTAGGCTCTCTGTTCACCTCACAGATTGTTTAATTGCTGAGAAGAGACTTTTTAGCTTGATTCCATCCCATTTATCAATTATTGGTTCTTGCACTATAGGAGTCTTATTAAGGAAGTTGGGGCCTAATCCCACATGATGAAGATTAGGGCCTACTTTTTCTTCTATTAGACATAGAGTCTCTCTGGTTTAATTCCTAGGTCCTTGATCCACTTTGAGTTGAGTTTTGTGCATGGTGAGAGATAGGGGTTTAATTTCAATTTGTTGTATATGGATTTCCAGTTTTCCCTAAAGAACTCAAAAACTAAGCACCAAAAAAACAAATAACCAGATCAACAAATGGGTCAAGGAACTGAACAGACACTTCTCAGAAGAGGATATACAATCAATCAACAAATATATGAAAAAATGTTCATCATCTCTAGCAATTAGAGAAATGCAAATCAAAACTCTCTAAGATATCAACTCACTCCAATCAGAATGGCAGCTATTATAAAGACAAACAACAATAAGTGTTGGTGAGGATGTTGGAAAAAAGGTACACTAATATATTGCTGGTGGGACTGCAAATTGGTGCAGCCAATCTGGAAAGCAGTATGGAGATTCCTTGGAAAACTGAGAATGGAACCACCATTTGACCCAGCTATCCCTCTCCTCAGTTTATATCCCAAAGACTTAAAAACAAGATACTATAGGGACACAGCCACATCAATGTTTATTGCAGCACAATTCACAATAGCTAAACTGTGAAGCCAACCTAGAAGCACTTCAGTGGATGAATGGATAAAAAAATGTGGCATATATACACAATGGAATTTTACTCATCAATAAAAGAGAATAAAAACATGGCATTTGCAGGTAAATGGATGGCGTTGGAGAAGATAATGCTAACTGAAGTTAGCCAATTCAAAAAAAAAAAAAAAACAAATGCTGAATGTTTTCTCTGATATAAGGAGGCTGACTCATAGTGGGGTAGGGAGGGGGAGCATGGGAGGAATAGGTGAACTCTAGATAGGGCAGAGGGGTGGGAGGGAAAAGGAGAGGGCAGGGGATTAGCAAGGATGGTGGAATGTGATAGACATCATCATCCAAAGTACATGTATGAAGACACGAATTGGGTGTCAACATACCTTATATACAACCAGAGATACGAAAAATTGTGCTGTACACATGTAATAAGAATTGTAATGCATCCCATTGTCATTTTTTAAATAAATAAAAAATTAATGATAGATATGCTAAAAAAGAAAATTAGTGAGAACTGAAGAAAGAAATTTAAAAAATGCTCAACATTCTTAGCAATCAGGAAAATGCAAATCAAAACTACTCTGAGATTTCATCTCATTCTAGTTAAAATGGCATTTATCAAGAATACAAGTAATAATAAAAGCTGATGAAGATGAAAGCAAAAAGGAACAGTTATATACAATTGGTTGGATTGTAAATTAGTAATTCAAATATAGAGATCAGTATGGTCTTAAAAGAATAGGAATGAAACTACCATTTTATAATATTTTATAATAGTTACTCAATAGAATTCTCAGCATACTGTAACAATAGAAGCATACCCATACTGATAGTAGCACAATTCATAGTAGCCAAGTTATGAACTAACCTAGGTATTCACCATCAAATGAACAGATAAAGAAAATGTGAAATAAGCCATAGGCAGATAATCAAGGGTGGGATGTTCTCTCATATGTAAAGCAAAGGGACTGGAAGGGTGGAAGTGTCAGATATCAGATAGAGGGAAAATCATCAGAGTAGGATATTAAGGAGAAGGGAGAAGCTGTGGGAAAGAGGCAGAAATGCAGAATGAACTTGACAAAACCATGCTATGTGCATCTGTAAGTATACCACAGTAAATTCTACCTTTACATATATCTATAAAGGACCAATTAAAATATGTAACCAATAAAAATTAAAAACATATAAATGGGTAAAAAGTAAACCAGCAGCAAAAGGGTAAGAGAAGGAGGGAGAAGGGGAAAGAGAGGAGGGCACTGGGACTCAAATGGTATAAATTAAATTTCATGCATGTATGATTATGTCAAAATGAATCCAACTATTATGTAAAACTATAATGTAGTAATAAGATCAATCAATTAATCAATCAGTAAATCATTCAATAGAAGGCGAGTAGAGGAAGGGGATCAAGGGAAGGAAGAAGGGGAGGGAAAGGGGAAATACTGGGAATTAAAATGGAGCAATATATGTTATATACATTTATTCTCATGTTAAAAGCAAACCCCATTATTATGTACGATGATAATGCACTAATGAAAATGTGAAAAGACTTCCCCTATATATAAAACCAGAAACACAACGGAATTTCACTCAGCCATAAAGAAGTACAAAATTGTGTCTTTTGCAGGAAACGAATGGAAATGGAGAGCATCATGCTAAATGAGATAAACCAGACTCTGAAAGTAAAGTGTCATATATTTTCTTTCATATGTGTAATCTAGAAAGAAAAAAAATATAAAAGGTATCTTGTGAAACAGAAGGGAGGCCAGCAGGGTTGACAAAGTGGAGCAGGAAAGGGAGGAGAGGAGGGAAGAAGGAGTTACTGGGGAATGAATTTGTTCAAATTAGACTATGCATATGTATGAACATGTTATAACAAATCCCATTATTATGTGTAAATTATTATGCACCAGTAATTAAAAAATTATTTGAGAGTATACTACAGAAATATGAGAGGGAGTAGTGGTAGTTGTGGAGGGAAGTCTGCCTAAGAGTCACAGGTCATTAGTAAGAGAATTGTCTATAGGAATATTATAAAATTCCAAATTATTCATTATTGAAGGAATAACTAGGAATACCAGGATAGGTGAAAGAAAAGCAGGTTTTTAACTTTTTGTTCATTATAAAATTTCACCTTGTAGAATAGCACACTAGTTCAGAGAATGGATTCTTTTTACATAATCTTTTAAATGTTTTAATATTTCCATATTATAAAGATTGCTTAATGTATTATCACTAGTCAATATTAGAGTGTGATGGTGTGGAAGTAAGGGGCATGCATTTTGGAGAAAGGGCTTGTTTCAGTCAGTTTTTTTTTTCTGCTGCTGTGACTAAAAGACATGACAAGAACAATTTTAGGGCAGGAAAAGTTTGGGGCTCACAGTTTCTGAAGTCTCAGTCCATAGACAGCTGGCTCCATTCCTTGGGGCTCAAGGTGAGGTAGAACAACATGGTAGAAGAGTGTGGCAAAGGAAAGCAGCTCACATGATGATCAGAAAGCAGAGAGAGACTCCACTTGCCAGATATAAAATATATTCCCCAAAGCCATGCCCCCAAAACTCACCTCCTCCATCCACACCCTTCAGTTAACCCCATCAGGAGATTAATTCACTGATTGGGTTAAGGCATTCATTACCCAATCATTTATATTTTAAAACATTCTGCATTCTCACACTGGAGCTTTTGGGAACACCTCCAATCCAAGCCATAATAGGACTCTTAAGGATTCTTTTTTTGAAGTTCAAAGATTGGCTTCTGAGCCTCATTGTGCTAGGCAAGCCTTCTACTAATAAGCTTACTTCTAGTCATTAAGGAAAAGATTTTCATATGAACCTTCCTATTAACTTAGTGTGCCATTTGTACAAAGAGAGAAATGAATCAATGAAAAAAGAAAGCTTAAAGAATATATATATTATTATATATATAATAATATATATATATATAATTAAGTATAGTCTACAATTTTTATTACTAAGTATAGTCTACAATTATTAAGTATAGTCTACAATTTTTGTTCATTTCAAAATAACTAGAATTGTACAAAACTCCTCAACACATATCAATGATAATTGTTAAAAATGAAAATGCTAACAATCTTGACTTAATCACTATATATCTTCTACATATATTGAATTATAATAATCTGCCTCATTAATAAGTATAAGTACTATAATTTAAAATTTTTAAAAGGATAAATGGAAAAAAAGATGCATTTTTCTTTTCATTATTATTAGAGCTTTATAGTTATACATAGTATTTGGGTTCGTCTTGACAAACTCATCTATACATGCAAACTGATTCAGTTCATGATTCCCCTCCCTTTTCCTTCCCCTTTAGCCTCCTGTTCTCCCTCCCCTCTTCCATTCTCCTTCCTTTACTAGACTTCCAATTTCACTCATCTATTAATTTGTATTTGATTGGTTCTTTATATTATTTTAGATCAAAGTTCATATTTTTATTTTACCTCAATAAATATTTTATTCCTAGAACATTTATTTAAAAATGCATCTTTTGAATAAATGTTCTAGGAATTAAGTACTCATTGAAGTAAAATAAAAATATGAACTTTGATCTCACATGATACAAACACAATTAATTTTAGGTGGATCACTGACCTAATCAAAAATACAATTTAATACAGCATATAAAATTTAAATTAGGAAAATGATTTCATGACTAAGTGATAGCATAAAATTTCTGAATCTAGTCCTAGAGAACCATTATTACATAAGAGAAAAGGTTCTGATACAGATGATGGGAACAAAGACTCTGAGGACTAACACAATCAAGCTCAAGGTTCTTCTAGTCCTTTCCTACAGGGCTTTGGCCCAGATTCAGACCTGGATCATGGGAGAGTTAAGAGTATATAGTGAGATTTGAATTAGCTAATAATATGTAAAGGCCTTAGACTAGTATCAGGTATATATTAATTGCTAAATCAGTATTTGCTAAAACTGCCATTTTCCCCCTAAGAAATTGCAAGATATAATATTTGTGTCAAGTGTAAGATGTATTATTTTATTACAATGTAAAAATAACTGATAAACTGTCACAGAAATATTTATCATATTTAAATATTTAAGAAATATTTTCTTAAAGTAACTGAAAAGTTATCTCACCTTATATAAATTTAGATATTATTTCAGATTACTCTTATGATTACAGGAGAAAAAAATATAAGAAAAACTACATTCATAAAGGTTGTCTTCAAATTTCTCTCATTTGGAGGAAACGTTTCTGAGTCACTTTTCAGCTTGTTTTGTCCACAATTTTCCCCACCTTATTCATCTGTGCTAATTATAAGCATTTATGATGTTCCATTTCTAAGCTTTTCTTTTTAAGAGTATCTCTCCAACCTACTCAGAGTACTTCTGCACAGTTAAATGATGGTTATATCATCAGGTGTCAATGAAAGATTTTTCAGACCAAGTTAATGCATGTGCACACGAGGAATCACATCATCACTGACTTCTGGCAATTGTTTTCTTACAGTACAGGGAGGTAGTCAGTAGGTAGCTATTGTTTGAGGGAGATTATGGATGTATTCTATTGAGAACTCTGAGGGGGCTGAGAAGTGGAAACAATGTGAAGGATGAGTAAGTTATGAGCAAGTTAGAGATGACTAATAATGGAGGATGAGGCAACATAAAATTATAAGAATTCATAACAATACAGTTGGAATTCTAGTAATCCACTAATAACTCGAGAGTCTCAAAAAGCATGTATAAAGTAAATAGAGTTGAACAATTTATACAAGATGAAAGTAAAAGACAGATATGCAATTATTATTGATTCTAAAATTAGATTTGGAAAGTAGCTTGTAGGGAACATTGTTCATATCAGGCATTCTCAAGATATAACTTTTTATGTCTTTTGGAAGCTCTATTCTAGTGTCATTTTTACTTTTAAATTTGAGTGAGACTTTATTTAAAATTATAGTTATTGGCAGCTTAGCTGTCTGATTTTTTATTGAAACACTAAATATTGATTCTATCAGAGCCTTTCCCAAGGGTGGTCCGTCATGGTTCAATGTCTCTCTCCTTCTTCCAGAGCCCTTCCTATGTGAGGACAAATGCCAGTGATTGTGGCAGAGTGCAGGCAGAAAGCTTATATCAGACTCCACCATTGTTTTCCCCTGAACTCTGTGCTGTTGGCTACCCTGTGCTGCCCCACAGTCGCAGCCATGTCTTCCCCACCCTTCATTTTGTGTAGTGTTTTACTGGGTGGATCAATTGTGTTTTCTTTGCCTTGAAATGGTCATTTCCATTGATTCCTTTTATGCTCTGATTAGTTTCTACTTCACACACTTGAGTTTGTTGTTCCTCTGCATTCAGTATTTGACCCATTCTTTCTTCCTTGATTCACTGCCAGCAGGTGCACTAACTCATCCTAGAGCAGCCACTTTGGGTACATGCAATGTTTGGTCCTCCTGTTGTGGAGGATGGTGCCCATATCAGAATCCACTACAGTTTTAGGACATCTAGGCTCCCATGGGGATCTGCCCCATGCCTAGTTTGGAGATGGTTCTCTCACTCTTTTGAGACTTAACCATGTCTGAATCCAGGGCAAACTTTTAGTGAACACTTTGCTATTAATGTTTCCTCAATACATTTCTTGAAATGGTCTATAAAATTTCTCCATCCTATTAAAATAGAAATTCTTCTAGTCCATTAATAACTTGGTTATCTCTAATAGCTTGGTTGGAAGTTAAAAGAAGTGGGTCACAGCATAAATGTGACATTTCCTGTGTCTTCCACACCTGTAACATTATGTTCGTGTAATTGGGTATCTATTGGCTGCACCTCTATAAACTGTGAAAACTCTTAACTGGGGTGTATTACTGTAACAGATACCTGGTAGTCTGAGCTGATGGGGGGGGGAGTTTTATTTCGGCTCATAGTTTTGGAGATTTCAGTCTGTAGTTGGTTGCCCCTATTGTTTTGGGGCCTATGACAGCTCATCATGATGGAAGTGGCAGAAAAAGCTGTTCCTCTTATGGTAGCTGGTAAGCAAAGAGTAGAAGAGGAAGGGGCTAGGGACCTATTATCTGGAGAGAAGCACCCCAAGGACCTAAGATCCCCCACTATATCCTTATTTTTTACCTCCTAACAGAGCCAAGCTTTTAACATATCGACCCTTAGTTGACATTTCAGGTCCAAACTATAGGTGGGCTTCCACAACCACTATAAGGTTGATGTAGGTGGGCTTATTGACTATCATGTGAATTGGGTCACTACTTGACTAGAGCTATTTGTAATTACTTCATGATCTGCCACTATGTGTTGTTTCTGTGTTGATTATTGGAGGATGATATTCATAGTATACATCATGTTAGATTATAATGCATGCATTAGGATCAAAGGGAAAATAGTTTGAAGAACTCCACTTAAAATGAGATAAATGTTTTTTCTAGATCTGTGAAGAGGGTCATTGGTATTTTGATAGAGATTGCATTGAATTCACAAATCTCTTTGGGTAACATGGGCATTTAAAAATATTGATTCTTCTTACTCCAATGACTCTTCCCTTTACCTTTCTCTTCCCCTTGTCTAGCTGTAGCCTTGTTATCATCATCCCTCAGCATGGTATCTTCTTGAGACTGAACCTTATGTCTTCAATTAAGATGTAGATTTCTGATGGAGAGAGATTTGAAGTTTATGTAGAGCACAATCTTGAACTATCAAGAGGGTGCTAGAAGATTTGTAAATGGATAATGAAGGGAATGATGACTCTCCTTCTTTACCACATGTTAATTCAGAAATATTTATAAAGGTCATTCAGTCCTTCAACCACTATAAGAGTGAGAATAATGAGGGAAAAGAAGAGTGAACAGACCATATGATATTGTTTGAGAACAAGAATTCTTGGAATTTGAATAAGAAATGCTTTTTTTATTGGTTGCTCAAAACATTACAATGATCTTGACATATCATATTTCATACATTTGATTCAATGCTTTTTGAACAAATTTTGGCTACAAACTTCTTAGACATCAAACATCTGCTAGATGTTACAGGAAAGTCTATGGCTAATATGACCAAGGGGAAAACTAAGGAGAATTACAAGAACTTCTATAACAAAACAACTTTACTCAAGAGGTATGCAAAGAGAACCAATGGAATGAAGAGAATTTAAATGCTGTTGCTAACACTGCAACACTAAATGGATTCCCCGAAATGCTGTGCTCTGTTTATAATGTTAGTATTAGATGAAAAGTAGGTGAGTGCAACAGGAAATCAGTTGTATAATATAATCTTCAATGCATATGTAATTTGAGTATAGATTTCAAACCTATGGCTTAGTTTCTTCTAGAATGAGCAAAATATTCTTTTTTCTTTATCTAAATAAAACTGAACTTTGGGTTCTCTGTTGAAAATGGTTTTGGGGGCTTTCCTTCCATTTGTAAGGGGATTTCTGCTCAGTTTATCGTCCAGTTAACTTTAGGGAGCTTTTAAAAGTTAGGTTTATAAATAAAACAATTTGCAAAAAGTTTTCTGAAATACAATTAACAAAATATTTTCTTTATCCATGAGCTGAAAACTAGAAAAAGGCTACTACTAAAGGTAAATATTCTGAGTGGGGTTGTGAGGTCTTCCAGCTTCCTTGAGTCAAGCATACCATGGGTATTGTGTGGCTTGTATCTAGAATAGCCCACTTAAATGGGTCTATGGACTTTTGTTTTCTTTTTAATCATCTCAGCTTTGACTATGTTTCCTATAGATTCAAACAACCCAGTGGATTTTTTTTTTGTGGTGGGGGTGGTGGTGGTGGTGGTAGAAATGTAACTAGATTGATTTTTAGACGTTCAATCAAAATCATTTAACTCATGTGGCATGTCATCCTTTTATAGTTCATATTCTCATGTAGGAAAAAATCCTTACACTATTTTCATATAAAAGTAGTTTAACATTTATTATTAAAATAAGTGAATTATTTTAATTAAAATAAGTGAATTATTAAAATAAGTCTGGAGGACATCCATAATGAGAACAAGATATTTTAAATAAAAAAGTAATTTATTTCATAAAAATATATTCATTCTTCTAATCCTGAAATATCTATTTTTTGTGTTCACTTCAGTTTCTTTTATCAATATTTTATAGTTTTCATAATAGAGATATTTCACTTCTTTGGTTAATTTTATTTCTTAGAAAAATGGAAGCAACTTAAATTCCTTCAAGAGATGATGAAAAATAATCTTGTACACATACAATATAGACTACAATACATCCATAAAAAAATTAAAATTCAGGGCTGGGGATATAGCTTAGTTGGTAGACTGCTTGCCTTGCATGCACAAGGCCCTGGGTTTAATCCCCAGCCAACCGCCCCCCCCAACACACACACACACACACACACACACACACACACACAGAAATCCTGTAATTCATGAAAAAATGGATATAACTAGAGATCATTACATTAAATCAAGTAAGCAAGATGCAGAAATATAAGCACCACATGATCTAACTAATATGTTGATTTTTAAAAAGGTGATATTATACAAGGTGAGAGTAGACTAGTGATTAACCAGAAGATGTGAAAAAAAATAGAAGAGGAAGAAGAATGGGGAAAGGTTAATCAATGGGTCCCAAGTTAATAGATAGGAGCAAGAAATTCTGGTGTGCTATTGTACAATAGGGTGAATGTAGATAACAATGATTTCCTAGAAGGAAGGATTTTAAAAGCTTTTTTTATAAAAATTATAAGTGCTTCAGGAAATAAAAATATTTAATCTGATTTAAATATTACAAAACATGTATATGCATAAAAACACCACATTTCCCTGTTAATGTGTATTTTTTTGCTTTTTTATGTAGCAGTTGAAAATAAATTGTGAATAGGTATGTTTTATAGCTATCATAAATGGGATTGCTTTTTTGATTACTACTTCAGATAATTTCTAATAGTGTATAGCAATATTACTGATTTTTGTCTGTTGATTTTGTGCCCTGCAATTTTGATGAACTTACTTATTAGTTCCAATAGTTTTTTTGCTAGAGTCCTTGGGGTTTCTATTCGTAAGATTATGTCATATGCAAAAAATGAGAATTTGACTTTCTTTTATTTTTCTAATTTGTGATGATCTTTATTTATTTCTCTTGCCTGATTTCCAGACCAGGACTTTCATTATTACTTATGTGGAATAAAATTGGTGAAAGTGAACAAATTCTTGTCTTGCTCCAGACAAGGAAAGAAAATGTCTTTCAAAAGAATATGTTGTTAGCTATTGGCTTTATATATGGCCTTGTTGTGCCTAGGTACATTCACTGTATAGCTAACTTGTTCAGAATTTTTATCATGAAGGGAATCATAAAATTTGTATAGAATCACAATAAATCTGTGCTATGGTTTTGATATGATGGTTTCCGTAAAAACTCCTGTGTTAATGTAGGAGGTGAAATTATTAGATCATACCCTAATTAATTATAATTATACCCTAATCTAAATTATTAGATTATACCCTAATCAGTGAATTAATCCATTTGATGAATTGATAATTTGAAAGGACTACTATTGGGTGGTAACTGTAAGAATGTAGGGCATGGCTGAGAGAAGAGAGCACTTGCATGTTGTTAGTAGAAATGTAAATCATGGTAATCTTTATGAAAAACAGTATGGAGTTTCCACAAGATAAAACTAGAACTAACATATGATCCATCAATTCTACTACTCTTCTACTGAGTATTTATCCGAAGGAAATGAAATCAGTATTTTGAAGTTACTTTTGCACTTCCATGTTTACTGTAGTGCTATTGACAATAGCCAAGACAAGGGAACAACTGAAATGTTGATCAAGTGATGAGTGGATAATTGATGCTACTAGATAAAGAAAATGAAATACTCTTTAGTCATGAGAGAATGAAATCCTGTCATTTGTAACAGAAATGGATGAAACTGTAGATAATAACATTAAGCAAAATAAGCTAAGCATAGGAAGACATCACTGTATGATCCTATTCATATATGGAAAATAAAAAGTTGATCTCACAGAGGTTGTTTTTGTCAGATTTTTCATTGATGTGTCCAGAGACCTAACAAGACCAATGTAGAGGAGGAAAGGTTTATTTGGTGCTCATGATTTCAGAAATCTCAGTCCATAGGCCAACTCCATTGCTCTGGGCCCCAAATGAGGCAGAACATCATGGAGGAAGACTATGGCAGAGAAATCTAGCTGGGAACATAGAACCAGGAAGAAGAGAGAGAGAGAGAGGTCAGGGGAGGGAGGGAGGGAAAGAGAGAGAGAACCTTCAGAGGGACACTGCAGATCAGGGACAAAATTTATACTCCAAAGGCACACCCCCTGCCCCAGAGACATATAGTCAAACTATCTATTTAACATCAATTCCCTATCAGGATAAATTCCTGATACAGTATTAATGCACTGATTAGGTTAAGGCTCCCATAAACCTATCATCTCACCTCCAGACTTTCTTGCATTGTCTTACACATGAGCTTTTGGCAGACACTTTATATCTAAACCATAACAGAAGTTGAGAGTAGAATGGCATTTACCAGAGGCTGGGGATAGTAGAGAGGAAAACATAGGATAAAGAAATGCTGAACAGTGGATATGAGTTATAGTTAGATAGGAGTGAGACATTAAGGTGTGCTACTGCACAGGGACAGAACCATAAATTATTATTTACTGTATACTTCAAAAAGTTATTAGACTACATGGAGGCAAAATTCAATTTTGTTATTCATATATGTACATAGCATAATTTTGTCAATTTCATTCCACCTTTCCTCCCTTTTTGCATGCCTACTCTCACCCCTTTTCATGAGATTCCTCCACCATTTTTTCCATTATTTTGTTTTAGCTTCAGCATATGGGAAAAAAATTAAACCCTTGAATTTCTGAGTCTGACTTATTTTACTTAGCATGGTGTTCTCAGTTCCATCCACTTACCAGCAAATGCCATAATTTCATTCTTCTTCATGGCTGAGTAAAACTCCATTGTGTGTGTGTGTGTGTGTGTGTGTGTATGTGTATACATGTATGTTGCATTTTCTTTACCAATTATTTGTTGACAGGCACCTGGGCATGGCTATCCATAACTTGACTTATCCACAACTTTGTTATTGTGAATTATGCTAATACAAACACTGATATACCTATATCATTATATGATATCATTATATGCTACAGTGAATTTTACCTTATGTATACCTATAGAGCACTAATAAAAAATAAATATAAGGAAGACAAGTAGAGAAGAGTAAAGGGAACAGGGGGAGGAAGAAGGAAAGGGAAAGAGGAAGCTATGGTGACTGAAGTGGAGCAAATTATATTCCACACATGTGTGATTATGTCAAAATGAACCCCTATATTATGTGTGACCATAATGCACTAATAAAAACATGAAAAACATGAGAAGAAAGGATTTTGAATACTTTCACCAAAAGTGTAAGTGTTTGAAAAGATTGATGTTTATCTGATTTAGACATTACATAATGTATACAAATATCAAAACATCACACAACACCCCATACATATGTACGACTTTAATATTTTTATATACAGGTTAAATATATTAAAATGGAATCAGTGGAATAACTCTTTGAGGTTTTTTTTTTTTGAGAGAGTGTGAGAGAGAGAGAGAGAGAGAGAGAGAGAGAATTTTTTAATATTTATTTATTTTTGTTTTCGGTGGACACATCTTTATTTTATTTTTATGTGGTGCTGAGGATTGAACCCAGCACCCCACGCATGCCAGGAGAGTACGCTACCACTTGAGCCACATGCCCAGCCCAACCCTCCAGATTTTAAAGTGAGAAATTTAAATTTGTCTATCCTTTTTCGTGGAGTTAAATATAAAGTTGGAAGGGTGAGAAGTTTTATTGAATTACCAAGGTCAAAAGAACAGCACCTAAACAACTTTCATCCTAATCTCAACCGGCTCTCTAGGGCTCAGGAAATCACTTTATTTTTTAAACTGAATCTATTACAGTACTGTAAGAATATATCCAGTGATCATGGAACATAGAATAAAGTATCTTGATGTCCCTGGAGAGCAGTGAATAGTGCCATGGCTCTGCAGGCTTTGCATATACAGTTCCTGGACACAGCCCTGGTGCTGCCAGCAGAGATCTGTGTCTGTGCACAGGTATGGGTAGACACTTCTCTTTGAAGTCTTTGTTTATCCAACATGTTTAGAGGGTCCTCATTCAGTCTGTGTCCATTGCTTAGATCACTGTGTTGAGAATGGGGCATATTGTATCCTGCTTGCTTTTTTTTTCTCTTTTTTTTCTGCTTTAAACCAGACCTCTTAAGTTCTACAAAACATATTCTGAATCACTCACTTGTTTTTGATTGCCCAAAACCTGGTTTTCAAAGGTTAACTTTCAGGTTTGTTTTAGCAAACCTGGCCTAAACTATTGTTTACAAACATTACAAAGCAGACCTGAACTAAACTACTAGTTTATAAATAAACTAGTTTATAAACCACAATGTGTTATGCCACAAAGCAACTCTTAGCAAACACACACACACACACACACACACACACACACACACACACAATAGAGATACTACCCTGAATTCTATCAGATCATAATGGAATGAAATTAGAAATCAATGATAAAATAAAAACTAGAAAAACTACTGCAACATCTGGAGACTAAATAATATGCTATTGAATGAACAATGGATTGCAGAAGACATCATAGAGGAGATTAAAATTTCTTAGAGGCAAATGAGAACACTGATACAACATATCAAAATCTCTGGGACACTATGAAGGCATTACTAAGAGGAGTTCATTGCATGGAGACCATTCCTTAAAAGAAGAAAAAGTCAACAAATAAATGACCTAACATTACATCTCAAAGCCCTAGAAAAAGAAGAACAAATCAAAATGAAAAGTAGTAGAAGACAGGAAATCATTAAAATCAGAGCTGATATCAGTGAAATTGAAACAAAAGAAATAATTGAAAAAATTGACAAAATGAAAAGTTGGTTCTTTGAAAAAAATAAATAAAATTGATAAACCATTAGCCATACTAATGAAGTACAGAGGAAAACATAGGATGAAGAAATGCTGAACAGTGGATATGAGTTACAGTTAGATAGGAGTGAGACATTCAGGTGTGCTATGATTCAAACTAAAAAGCTTCTGCTCAGGAAAACAAATAATCAGTGAGGTGAATAGACAGCCTACAGCTTGGGAGCAAATTTCTACCACATGCACATCAGATAGAGCACTAATCTCCAGGATATATAAAGAACTCAAAAAACACCAAAAAATAAATAACCAATCAATAAATGGGCCAAGGCAATGAACAGACATCTCTCAGAAGAGGATATACAATCAATCAACAGATATATGAAAAAGTGTTCAACATCTCTAGCAATTAGAGAAATGCAAATCAAAACTACTCTAAGATTTCCTCTCACTCCAGTTAGAATGGCAGCTATCAAGAATACAAACAGTAATAAGTGTTGGTGAGGATGTGGGGGAAAAGGTTCACTCATACATTGCTGGTGGGACTGCAAAATTGGTGCAGCCAATCTGGAAATCAGTATGAATAGTCCTTGGAAATCTGGGAATGGAACTACCATTTGACCCAGATATCCCATTCTTCAGTTTATACCTAAAGGACTTAAAAACAGCACACAACAGGCACACGGACACATCAATATTTATAGCAGCATAATTCACAATAGCTAAATTATGGAACTTATCCAGATGCCCTTCAGTAGATGAATGGATAGGGAAACTTTGGTATACATACAAAATGGAACATTACTCAGCATTATAAGAGAATAAAATTCATGGCATTTGCAGGTAAATGGATGAAGTTGGAGAATATAATGCTAAATGAAGCAAGCCAATCCCCCCCAAAACAAAGGCTGAATGTTTTCTTTGATATGAGGATACAGATGCATAATGGCAACTGGGGCATTGGAGGAATCAAGGAACTTTAGATTGGGCAAGGGGGAGGGAGGGGAAAGGAGGGGACAAAGGGATATGGATGAATTAGACATCATTAACCTAAATACATGTATAAGACACAAATGGTGTGAAAATACTTTGTGTACAACCAGTGTCTTGAAAAATTGTGCTCTATAGGTGTAATATAAAGTGAATTAAATTCTGCCATCATGTATAACAAATCATAATAAATTTAAAAGAAAGAAATAAAACTTGGAATGGGACCACCATTCGACCCAGCCATCCCACTCCTCAGTTTATATCCAAAGGATTTAAAAACAACATACTATAGTAGTAACACAGCCACATCAATGTTTACAGCAGCACAATTCACAAATAGATAAAATTGTGGAATCAACCTAGATTCCCTTCAAGATGAATGGATAAAGAAACTGTATACATCTCAGAATTAAAAGATAATAAAATCATGCATATGCAGGTAAATGAATGGAGTTGGTAAATATCATGCTAAATGAAGTAAACCAACTCTGAAAAATCAAAGGCCAAATGTTTCCTCTGATAAGTGGATACTGATCCATAATGAGTGTATTGGAGGGAGAATGAGAGGAATGGAGGAATTTTGGATAGGGCAAAGGAGGGGGAGGGGAAAGGAGGGGGTCTGAGGATAGGAGAGATGGTGGAATGAGATGGACATTATTACCCTAGGTACATGTATGAAGACACAAACGGTGTGACTCTACTTTGTGTACAACCAGAGACATGAAATATTGTGCTTCATTTGTGTACTCTAAATCGAAATGCATTCTTCTGTCATGTATAACAAATTAGAATAAATAAATTAATTAAAACAATGACCTAGTGCCAGCGGGCATGGTGCTATATGCCTATAATACCAAGTTACTCAAGAGGCTGATGCAGGAGGATCACAAGCCTGGGCTACTTCTTGGGACTCTTATCTCAAAAAGAAAAAAAAAAAAAAAGAAGAAGCTGGAGATGTAGGGAAGTGGAAGAGTATCACCAGGTTTAATCTCCAGAACCTCAGAATTATTGCCTAGTCTCAGGTATTGTTATAGCAGCACAAATGGATTAAGACAGAAATTCGAGGGAGTGAAGTGAGGCTCTTGCTATGAAATACCTAAAAGTATGTATGTAGCTTTTGAAGTAGATATTGATGAAACACTATTGAAGTGAATGCTGGAATAAAGGCCTGTCCTGCATTGATGCAGTATTAAAGGGAATCTGTGGAGGGCTCAGAAGACTGCTGCAGGAGGTGCTTCTCTTTCCTTAGAGATTACCTAAGTGGTCACAAGTAGAACATTAACATAGGGATATGGACAATGAAGACTATTTTGGTGAGTTCTAGACTGAAATGAAGAAATGTTGGATAGAGAAGAGTGTATCCTTGTTATCAATTATCAAAGAATGTAGCTGAATTATGTTTGTGTTTTAGGATATGTGGAAGACAGAACTTAAGAGTAAATAACTAAAATATTTTGTGGAAGAAATCTCTAAGTAGCAAAACTCTGAAGAAACTACATGGCTTCTATTGAGTAGATTTAAATATAATATAAATAATATATTTAAAAATAATATAAAGATGGAATTTATAATCAAACGGAAAGGAGGATACAAAATATTGGAGGGGCTGGGGATGTGGCTCAAGCGGTAGCACGTTCGCCTGGCATGCGTGTGGCCTAGGTTTGATCCTCAGCACCACATACAAACAAAGATGTTGTGTCTGCCGAAAACTAAAAAAAAAAAAAAAAAAAAAAAAAAAAAAAAATTAAAATTTTCTCTCTCTCTCTTAAAAAAAAAAAACAAAAAAAAATATTGGAAATTCTCAGCCTGGTCATGTAAATAAAAACATGTTTAGGAGAGTAAAGAAAAGGTTTGTGTAGTGATAACTTGATAAGGAGATTGGTAGGGATAGAAGAAGCATGGATACTATTAATAAGGAAAGTGGGAGGGACAGGAGTTAAGCTCAGGGGTAGAGGACTTGCCTAGCATATATGAGGCCCTGGGTCCCAACCCCAGCAAAACACGTGCGCGCGCGCACGCACACACACACACACACACACACAAAATGGTACAAGTAAATTGGATAATTAGCCCAAAGGCATTCAAGTGATCTTTGAGGCGGCCATGCCCATTGCCTGTCCTGAATTCTAGGGTATTGTGGGAGTACCCTAGGATGACCAGGTGACTTTGGGGCTCTATGCTCAGATCAGCCTCAAGTCTGTTTCCTGCATTCTAGCACAGTGCTCCCTGGCTTTCCCAGTTTTTAGGTGGGACCATATATGCCTAAGACCACTGTTCTGGAGCATACAAGTGGCAGGATTTAGTAATGTCTATATGGTGCTAAATATACAGAACTGTGGAGGCACAGCAGTCTCTGCCTAGTTTTTATTTATTTATTATTCTACTGGGGATTGAACCCAGAGGCACTTTACCACTTAGCCACCTCCCTAGACTTTTTTGTTTTTCATTTTGGAACGGGGCATTACTAAGTTGCTTAGGGCCTTACTAACTTGCTGAGGCTAGTCTCAAACTTGTGACCTCCTGTCTCAACCTCCAAGTCACCAGGATTATATGTGTGCAACACTTCACCCAGATCTACCTCCTTCGAAAGGGTATTAGAGACTTGCTTCAGGGGACAGAGCAGCTATAAAGTCAATGCCCAGGGAACTCTGGATTTGGGGCCACCATCGAGAGATATGACTAGAGCTGTACTTAGTGGAACAATGGAGTCAGGGATGTCCCTGAGATCCAGAACTGTAGAACCCAAAGAATATATCAGTCTGGGGAAGTGGTGAGCACCTCACTCCAACTGTGAGGGCTGTGGCATGGGCAGAATCTATCAAAGCCATTGGGGAAGTCCTTAGGACTTTGGGGATTCAACCCTCACTCCAGTGTGCCCAAATGGCAAGACATGGATTCAAAGAGATTATTTTTAAGCTTTACCATATAATATTGTTTCATCATACTGGGTTTTGAACTTACATTGCAAGGTTTACTCCTTCCTTTTTATCCTATTGTCCTCTTTTGAAATAGTAGTGTCTATCCTAAGCCTGTCTCACCATTGTATTTTGGAAGCACATAACTTGTTTGTTATCACAAGTTGTCAGCTAGAGATCAGCTTTTCTCATAATGAATCTTCCTTTAAGTCTGACCTGTATTTGATTTAGTTGAGACTCTGGAGTTAAGAAATTTGCATTGATATTGAGGCAAGTTAAGACTTTTGAGACTATAGGGATGAAATGAATGTAATCTGGATGTAAGAATGAAGACAGAATTAGATAGGCAAGGGTCCATCCAGAAAATGGAGGGTTTGAAATATTAATTCCTTCAGTGCCCTTCCTCCACTCTAGATAACCAAGGGAGATAAAGCCCTTGGTTATCTCCACCAAGATAACCTGCCCTTCTCCAAACTGTTGCTAAAGTAATCTGTCCCAGGGATTGTCCCTCCCTACAGCGAGTTGTTAATTACACCCACTTCCTGCTTGGATCTCTCCTCTTCACCAGACCTGTTTCCCACCTTTTGGCCATCCATGGAGCAGTTCCTGGGCCTGGTCACATATGCAGGAGGCAGAAAGATAAGGGGAAGGGAGCAGGAGAACAAGGAAGCCTAGGACATATAAAAAGGCAAAACAAAACACCCTCACTTCTTGGGATACCAGCTATGGCTCCCTTCTCCCTCCAGAGAGAAGTCTATGTTACCCTTTTTAAATAAACCCTGCTTTAAATGCTTGCCTTGGTGTGCTTCTCTAATATTATACTTCGATATGTGAGAGAGCAGAACTTGTCACAAGTAGCTGGTGGTATCAAGAACATGAATTTGGGGCAGACAGGCTAGAAGATAAATATTATGCTTTTTTTTTTAAAGAGAGAGAGAGATAATTTTTAATATTTATTTATTTTTTTTTTTAGTTTTTGGCAGACATAACATCTTTGTTTGTATGCGGTGCTGAGGATCGAACCCGGGCCACATGCATGCATGCCAGGCTAGCGCGCTACCACTTGAGCCACATCTCCAGCCCATGCTTTTTTTTTTTTAATATGTATTTTTTTAGTTCTATGTGGACACAACATTTTTTATTTTTATGTGGTGCTGAGGATGGAACCCAGTGCCTCATGCATGGGAGGTGAGCAGTCTACCACTGAACCACAACCCCAACCCTAAATGTTATGCTTTGAACATGTCTCCTTTAAAATTCGAGCTTGCCAATGTGAGAGTGTTAACTGGTTGGGTTTATAAGAGGTGAACATTCCATGTGAGGTTTGCACTCACAACTGGTATTAAGACCCTGATAAAAGAAGCTTCTCAATGCATTTGGACCTCTTGCCCATTATCCTTCCACCATGTGAGGACTCTTCTCCTCTAGACAATGCAGTCAATCTTAGAATATAATTCCTGTGTGACCAAACCTTCTGGCATCTTGATCTTGGATTTTCCAGGCTCCAGAAATGTGATTAATAATCCGTGTTCTTTATAAATTACACAGTGTCATGTATTATCTTCTTGCATAAAAAGGGACTTAATCAATGAGCAAAAGATTTTATAAGATTGCTAGGACAACTCATTTTTTTTTTTCGAAGAAATTGTTGCTGACGAAAGTGGATATTCATGTCCAAACTGGACTTGAACATCTCTCTCACACCTTATACATATGTGACTCAAAATCTATCATGGACTAAATGTAACAGCTAAAACTATAAGTCTCACAGAAGGTAACATAAAGGGATAAATATTCATGAATTTATGTGTAACGCAGGTTTCTAATATATGACATTATATGTAACAGAATAAAAACAAGTTGAATTTTTCAATGGTTTGGGATTATATTAAGTGTGTTCACTTGGTTTGTATGTTAGAAGCTTTGGTCTTTAGTATAGTGATGCTGATAAACTCTGGGATATTTCAGAGGTGAGACTTAAGGGAAGGTTGTAAGATTGGGCCCTCACCAAGTTCTGGTTTTTATCTTTTGATTTGTTTTCACTCTCACACAAGCACTCCCACCATGACACCACCTACTATGAGATAAGGCAACCAAGCTGGTTCTTATCAGAGCCTGTGTCATGATGTCTGGATTTGTATCCTCCAAAATAAAATTTGTTTTTATGAATTACCTGGCTTCAGGTATTTCATTATACTAAGACAAAACTTATTAATACAAACCTCATTAGAATTAAAACTTTTGTTATTCAAAATACACTACTGAAGCAACCTAAAGTATTAGAGAAAATGTTTGCAGATCTCATAGATGATGAGGTGGGGTCTGTGATAAAAATATTTAAAACTGTCTCACCACTTTAAAACAAAAGGAAAGCTGGGTGTGGTGGCGCACCCCTGTAATCCCAGTGGCTCAGGAGAGTGAGGCAGGATTGAGATTTCAAAGCCAGCCATAGCAACAGCTAGGTGCTAATACAAAGTAGGGCTGGGGATGTGGCTCAGTGGTCGAGTGCTCCTGAGTTAAATCCCCAGCACACCTCGCCCCCCAAAAAGGAAAAATTAATACTCTTTATTAACCTTAAGGGCACAATAGTAAGTGAAAAAAAGCCAGTTTGAAAAGCTTCATACTATAAAATTCCATGTATATGACACTCAGAAAAGGGTGAAATTACAGATATAGCAAATAGATTAGTGATTCTTACAGGCTGGAGAAAGAAGTCTGAATAGGTAGAGTACAGAAGATTTCATTAGGACTATGAAATTATTCTCTACGATACTCTAATGTTGTGGTAATGATGCTATTTTTTTCAAATTATATAGAATTATACATCACAAACAGTGATTCTCAATATATATGAATTAAAATTTGAGAATCATGCCAACTTAACTGTATATATTCAATTCAGGGTAATTGATGGGGTGGATTTTGCCAGATTAAAGTTCTCTGAATTTGAAATGATTGCAATAGCATTTTTCTGAATTTGAGGGGTCAGGATAGTCTTTGTGCTATCTAATGAAAATAAGATATGGCAAATCACATCTTCCACCTCTTCTATCAGAGAACAATGTTTGGGGATTCAGTGCTCAGCACCTTGTGTTAGTATATTCTTGTTTCTATCACCTCTCTTCTCTTGTTGATCCACTTCCTATTTTTTGATTTGTCCACATCTATTTGTGTCTCCTTTGTTTCTCCAGGATTAATTTCATCCTTTTCAGCCACCCAGATACACAGAGGATGCTGCTGCTATGGTCCAAGTACATCCAGCTACTAATGCTGCTGGTGGTACACCTTATCATCATCCACGTGGCATTGTCTATACAGGATGCTGTGTGCTGGAACTACAGGGTCACAGAGACTTCAACCTAGATTTAAAAGGAGGGCCTAAGAGACCAGGAAATGTGTCTGCAGGGAGTACCTGAAAGAGTGATGTATGAAGCTGTGAAAATAAAGTTGAAGCTGCAATGTGGACCACCTGCTGAGGAAAACTGTGGTTAGTGAGCAGGGCCAGTCTAAGAGGGAGACCATGAAGGCTGCTGCCAGCAAGGGCAGAGGAATGGGGCTGTATAAGAACTTTTGGGCCCATATCTTCCTACTGGGTACCTCAGCTGCCAAGAGCTACTGGACTTATATTTAACCTGCTGGGTTTATGTTTTGTGTTGGTCCTATTCCTTCTTCTCATGCCATTATTTCTTCCTTTGGAATGAGATTGTTCACATTGTGTCATTGTATGTTATAAGCATTAACTTGATTTTTTTTTTTTTTAAATTTCAAGGCCTTACCGTAAAGAGTTTTTTTTTTTTTTTTTTTTCAGTCTCAGAGAAGACTATGAACTTGGGACATTGAGCAATGCTGGAACTGTTAAAACTATATGATTCTTGGATAAGGACTGAATGCATTTTGCTTTGTGAAATGAGAATGAAAATTTGGTGGCCAGGGTGGAGCTATATTTTGGATCAGGAATGTCCCCCAAAGTCTCATGTGTTCATAGGTAGAGTTTTTGATAAGTGATTGAATCATGAGGGCTCTAACCCTATCAGTGAATTAATACATAATGCCTGAATGGAATACTGGGAGGTGGGTACTTGTTGGAGGAAGTAGGTCATTGGGGCCATGTCTTGGGTTTGTCTTCTCCCTGGCCCCTTTCTCTCTTTCTCACTCCTTTTTTTTAATATATTTATTTTTTTTTAGTTTTCAGCAGACACAACATCTTTGTTGGTATGTGGTGCTGAGGATCGAACCCGGGCCGCACGCATGCCAGGCGAGCGCGCTACTGCTTGAGCCACATCTCCAGCCCCATCTTTCTCACTCCTTCTTGCTTCTTGGCTTCAACAAGCTGAGAGTGGCTTCTTCCTTCATGCCCTCCTGCCATGATCTTCTACTTCATCAGAGTCCCAGAACAATAAAGCTGGCTAATTATGGACTAAAACCTCTGAAATTATCAACCAAAATAAACTTTTTCATCTTTAAGTTCTTTATGGCAGGTATTTTGGCCAAGGCAATGCAAAGCTGACTAATGCAATCTAATAATGCAAAATGTATTCAATCCATCTCCAAGAGTCCCCAAGTCTGAGCAGATGCAGCATTGCTCCATAGTCCAATCCAGTCTCTGAGACTTAAGGCAAACAGCTGTAAGCCCCTGTAAAAATAAGGAGAACAGGTACATACTTCTACAATACAATGGCTCAGGGTAAATATTGCCATTTCAAAAGGGAGAAATAGGTAACAGAGAAGTACTGGGAATAAAGAAAGACCAAAACATAGGAGGACAAATATTACATTCTAATTTTCCATGTGTCTCATCCTGGGCACACTTTGGTGAATGTTAGGGATGCCCCATCTCTCTGTCCTGGCTGCCTGAAGCCTGTTTGGCCATTCTATTAGGCAGCCTCTGTTTGCTATCTGCAGCTTGCCTTGATAGGCATTATATGTTCCTGGCATCTACAACTTTGTGGACCCTCCAGTGCACCTGTGACTTCAATATCACAGTTTCACACAGTTCATGTTGTGTCACTGTACATTGGAAGCATTAACTGGATTTTTGTTTTTATTTTTCAAGGCCTTACAGAGAAGAGTTTTTGTTCAGTCTCACAGAAGACTTTGGACTTGGGAGTTTTGAGCAATGCTGGAACTGTTAAAACTATATGATTCTTGGAGAAGAACTGAATGCATTTTGCTTTGTGAAATGGTTCTAGAAGCTGCTTTAAGGAACTATAGGCTTGCCACACACTACTTGTTTTCTCCAGTTTTCCTTTGACATCTCAGCAGGATCCTCCAAGCACCATAGCTTTTTCATTCTGCATGACTGCAAAAGCAACATCATGTGGACATTGCCAGGATTTGCTGCTGACATGAGCTGTATCCAGGCTTACTAAATCAAGCATCCTGAGTGCCTTTATGACTTGAAATAGGGAAATTAATCCTGGGGATACAATTCCCTAGGCAATCCTGTGCAAGTGGAGAACCCTAGGGCTCTCTTCTCAAACAGAAGGTTTTGAAATAAGATTACACTTTTGTGGGGCTGGAGATGTGGCTGAAGCGGTAGCGCGCTTGCCTGGGATGCGTGCGGCCCAGGTTTGATCCTCAGCACCACATACAAACAAAGATGTGTCCGCCGAATACTAAAAAATAAATATTAAAATAATTGTCTCTCTCTCTCTCTCTCCCTCTCTTTAAAAAAAAAGATTACACTTTTGTTCCTTTGAGCCTGTGATGGGTGGAAATTTCTGAGATGCACTCAAGGCCTCTTTCCTGATATTCTGGTACAAAGTACTTGGTTTCGTTTTAATGGTACTAGTTTATTTGGCAACTGTACTCTCCTTGGAAGCTCCGTTAAATATATTCCTTTTCTGGCCAAACAAAATTTTCCAAGTTTCCACTCTGCTATTCATTGCTTTTGACACTCACTTTAAATCCAGGTAAATCCTTACTCTCACTGTAGTACTCATGTTGCTGGCTGAATACTATATTGCCTTGAAATTTTCTCCACCAGATAAATTATCCTGTACCTTTAAACTCAGCCTTTCCAACAAAGTATGTGGGCATGGATATAATGCATTAAAATTCTAAGTATGACAAAGATAACCTCTAGTCCAATTCTGAATACAGTCCTTATTCCCATCTGAAACCTCATGAACATATCCTTTGTTGTCATATTCCTATCAACATTCTGGTGTTCTGAGTCTTCATCAAATTCATCCATTAAACTCTGCTTATATAATTTTAGGCATTCTCTATGCCACTTCTGCAAACTTTTCCAAATTCCATTCACAAACCAGTTACAAAGCCTTCTCTACATTATTTTAGGTAAAGTCATAGCAATGACCCCACAATTTAGTACCAATGATATGTGTAAGTTTTCTATTAATGTAAACAAATACCTTAGAACAATTAACTTAAAAAGAGAAAATGTTTATTAAGGTTCACAGCTTCTGAGATTTTAGCCCCTGGCCAGTTGGCCATTCTTTTTGGGTGATTATCAAGGGAATTCATCCTGGAGGGTATGGAGCAGAGGAAATCCTCACCTCTGGCAGCTGGGAAGCAAGGAATGAGAAATGAAGGAGTTAGGGTTCAAATATCTCCTTCAAGGACAATATCCCCAGTGGATTAACTTTCTTCCACTAGGCCTAGCACCCAAATTGTTCTCCATCTCCCAAAAGCATCATAGTCTGGCAACTAAACCATCAACACATGGTCCTTTGGGGTACATGCAAGATCCTTTCTGTAATGCCTGGTTTCTACATCTTTATTTCTTGTGTTTGGAAGGAAGTTAATAGCCTAAACTACCATAAATATCTCTCTTGTTTTGGAGCTTGGTAATGTATAATTCTGTAATGTGAATGTTAAAAGAATCCATGATACCAAAAATACTCTTGAGTAAGTCCAGAAAATTAAAATCACTTATCAGTTTTTTTCCAAAGTTTTGAAGGTACAGTTGTCTTTAAAACATGTGAACAAGTTCACCCTGTACCAAGAATATACTCTCTTGAATGTAGAAATATTAAAATTTATGTCCCCTATCAGTGACAATTCTCAATATTGGCTTTTAATGTTAAGAAATCACATACCTAAAAAAAAAAAAAAAGAAATCACATACCTGACAAAGTCTTTAGTGATTCCTATAGATACATGACTGGATAAAATTTGAAAATTTGGCTATGTGGGATTTGGGAAGCATTGCACATATCTTTGAAAAAAATGATTATTGACACTCAAACTGGTAACTTGATAATGTGAATTATGATGGGGAAGAAGAAAAAAGAGGAGGGTCCTTGGAATTGATTTTGTCTTCCTGAAACAAAATGTATTTGTGCATCTAATGGTTATTAGATACAATAAATGCTTTGCTATTTTCTACCTGCTTGTACATTTATCCCCTGAACACAAAAATTTGTTTTTGTTTTGTTCCAAATTAACACCTTAAATTTAAATTTTAAACCCTTTAAATGTTTTATTAGTACATTATAGTTATACATAATATTGGGGTTAATTCTGACATAATTATACATGCATGGAATATAATTTGATGAAATTTAGTCCATAGTATTTTTACTTTTCTTCCTCTCCCCGCCCCATAACCCTTTATTTACTTTACTGGTCTTCCTTGTATCTATTTATAGTTTTTCTTTAAATTAGTGCTTTATAGATACACATAAAGATGAAATTCACTGAGGTATATTCAAATACATTCATAACATAATTTGGTGAATTTAATTCTACAGTTCATCTTTTTTCCCTCTCTCTCCTCCCAACCACCTCAATCTCTGTCCTCTACTCCACTGACCTCCTTTCATGGGAATTTCTCCACCCCTTTTCCCTCTTATTTTAGTTTATCTTCTTCAGATGAGAGAAAATACTCAACCTTTGATTTTCTGAGTCTGGCTTATTTTGCTTAGCATGTTTTCCAGTTCTATTCATTTACCATAAATGCCATAATTTCTTTCTTAATTATGGATGAGTAAAACTCTATTGTGTATATATACCACATTTTCTTTATCCATTTATCTGTTGAAAGATATCTGGGCTGCCTCCATGAATTGGCTTTTGTGAGTGGCAATGCTATAAATATTGATGTACTTATATCACTAAATGTGCTGATTTTAGTTTTTTTTTTTTTTTGGATAAATACTAAAGAGTGGCATAGGCTAGGTTATATGGTAGTTTGATACCTAGAGAACACAATAATCTGTACTATCTTTGCAACTTTCAATAAATGTATTTTGAAGTTGTTTCATATTTACTGGAAGTTGCAAAGATTGTATAGACTATTTTGTGTTCTCTAGTCTTATAACAGTAACATAATAGGGAACACTAGTCTGTATAAGAAAACTGAGAAGTTGACAGTGTTACAAACTACAGACTTACTTAATATTTTGCCAAGTTTTCCACTAATATCATTTTTCTGTTCAACAATCCAGTCCAGGACAGTACCTTATGTTTATTGCTATGTTTAGTATTATTGTATAATTGCATAAAAATTACCATCTAATTTAATGAATAAAAATCTCATATGCTTATTACTTACCATTTTGGTGTCTGGAATCCTAATGTTGATGATGGTTATAGCTGGGGTGTCAACTGAAGTTTCCTTTAGGGAAGGATACCCTTCCATGCCATTTGATTGCTCTTAAGATTCAATTCTCTTCCCATGGCAACATGGGAATTATTAAAAAATGTTAAAGCATTAAAAATTATTTCTTGGGGCTGGGGATGTGGCTCAAGCGGTATCGCCTGGCATGCGTGCGGCCCGGGTTCGATCCTCCAGCACCACATACAAACAAAGATGTTGTGTCCGCCAATAACTAATAAATAAATATTAAAAAATTATTTCTTTTTGCTAAGCTCTTTTCAAAAACAGAAACTAAAATCCAACCAAATGCAAGAGATGAGACAATCAATCCAGACCTCTAAAGAATTACTTCCTATCTTTCAAAACTCCTTAAAGAAAGAAACAAACAAAAAGCATTAGTAGCAAGATGAGAAGATACAATCTCCTAGTGTAGTCTATGAGGCCAGTTACCCCAATACCACAAAGACATTACAAGAAAAAAAAAGTATACTCCAAGATGCCTTATGAATACAGAGGAAGAAATGCATTATAAAATATTATCCAAACAAGTTTTTAACACATAAAAAGTATTATTCACAATGACTAAGAGTATTTAACACAAAATGCAAGTCTTGTTTAGCATATAAAATAATTATTGAAGTAAACTATAATAGAATAAAAGACAAAAACCTATATGATCATTTCAAAAGATGAAGAAAAAGCTTTGACACATCTTAAGCCCATTCATGATAAAAAGATTCTACTAAATTAAGCAAAGAATAGAGTTTTGTTTTTTTTTTAAGAAAAAGGTCAAACATGAAAAACTCAGATCACATCTTATGTTATTTTGAAAACTTCAGAACTTTCCCTAGAAAGAAATAACACATTGATGTCTACCATTACCACTTCTATTGAACATTGTACTAGTTAGGACACTTAAAGCATAAAAATAAATACAAAACATTTAGATCGAAAGGAAGAAGATTCTCTCTTACCAAATGCACGGTTTTGTGTACAGACAATCCTAAGGATTGTAATAAAATGTACTTAAAACAAACAAACAAAAACTAAAATTTAATAATGTTGCAATAACAATGAAATATATAAAAATTAATTCTATATATCAGCAATTGCCAGAATGAAACTTGGAAAACAAGTCAATTTAAAATACCTTCAATATGAAATAATAGGAAGAAAGCTATCAAAATTGGTGTAAAATATGTACTCTAAAATCTATAAAATATTTTGAAAGAAAAATAAAAATCCTAAATAATTCGAAAAAGCCATTGTGTATTACACAAAAGACTTACTATTGTTAAGATTTCCAAATGGATCAACAAAGCCAATATAATCACTGTCAAAACCCAGCTGACTTTTTTTTTTTTTGCCTGAATTGGTGGGTTTATTCTTAAACTCAAAAAATAAAAAAAGAAAGAAAAAAGAAAAATGTAAGAGATCTAAAACAATCTTGAAAAGAAAAAAAAACATAATTGGAATACTAGACTATACTTCCTGATTCTAAAAGTTAAAATAGTAAAATAGTGCAATAGTAATCAAGACATTGTTGTATTGGGAAGAGGATACACATACAGATGAATAGATTTGAGTGTCCAAAAATTCACCACTACACTTATGGTCAACTGCATTTACAAGGTTTCCATGACAATACAATATGGGAAAAATATTTCTTAACAAATGTTGCTGGGACAAGTTGACAGCCACATGCAAAATAGACCTTTTCTTCAGACCATCTGCATAAATAATTCAAAATAGACCACAGACCTAAACGCAAGAGATAAAACTAAAAATTTCATAGAATAAATAGGATGCAAAGGTATAAGAGATGGATGAAAAAAATAGCAAATATAATGATGAGATACTGTGTAATTCCAATTATATGACCTTCTGGAAAAGGCAAATTATAGAGATAGTAAAAAGAATAGTGTTACAAGGGGCTTGGAAGAGAAAAAGGGCAAATACTTGAAGTCTGGTAGATTTCTTCAGGGCAGTAAATTTATTCTGTGTTTACAAATGGTATCATGTATGATGCCATCACATATGGCATCATATATGGACAGCAAATGACACTGTTTTTCAAATTGTATAGAACATTTAGTATATAAAGGGTGAACCTAAATATATGTAAATGTAAAACCTTATTTATTAGGTTAGGGGATTCCAGAGATGAATGTTTAACAAATGCATGAAATGACCACTGAAGGGAGTAGGAGAAAAGGGAATGTAAATTACTAGACTGGTAATTTAGGAAATAAGTGGAGATTCTGTCTAAAAATCAGAGGACTTGTACATAAGGACTGAACTTTAGTTAGCAAAGTGTTTTTCCATGGGGCTAAGGATGAACAATTCTGATAGCACTATGCTATCAGATATGATAGAATGATTAAGATAACAGTCAACTTCCTCACTGTTAGAATGGTAGGCTACATTGAAATAAATGAAAAAAAAAAGTAGACTGCTTCTTGTGTTACTGGACTTGATTCCTGTGGTGCTAGAGGCTTTATTTAACTTAATATAGAAATATGAAGAAATATTTAAAGACATTTTTACATGTGGTGGTTACTGTGTAATGATATAATCTTTGTTCTATGAGCTGACAAGGCTTCTTATCGTAAGGTACACATTAGCAAGAAGTAGTGCAGATATCCAGGTCTTTGTGCCCAATTTCATTTTTTAATAAAAATGGTTAGGAATACATGGAGAAATGGCAAATATTACTTCTGGCCAGGGAATTAACACAATTACTCTAGAGCACCTGGTAGCACAAGAAAGTAATAATATAGTAAACAAGAACACAATCATACTGTATCATCAAACTGCAATGATGTGGGTATTTCAAGTGAATAAAGGAACCAACAGAAAGACCTTTTAATGATCAGTCCTGGAATAATTTGCACACCAATATAAATAACATAATAAGTACAGTATAAAGTAAATATCTTGACTTTTTCTTCTAACTTTGCATATCTAAATAAAATGTAAAGAAATCTGATTTTCCGATGAATATTTATAGCTTAAGAGATTTCAGCATATACAAGTATCCAAATTAAGGAAAAAAAAAAAAAAACAAGGGCTGGAGTGGTAGAGTTTAGTGGTAGAGCACTTGCCTTGTAAGTGTGAGGCACTGGGTTCAATCCTAATACCACACTAAAAATAATAAATAAATAACATAAAGGCATTGAGTCCATATACAACTAAAAATAATTTAAAAATAAGAAAAACACAACATCCCAAATAGAACCAACCTTTGCTTAAAAGCATGAGGAGGTGACTGCCTGCTGAAAATGATAAGGAGATACTAACTTTGCAAATAATAACCTAAGGTATAAAACTGGGGTAACTTAGTTTGGCAAGTATAAGCATGCATGCATACACACGCTCACACACACACAAAAAGACTAACAATAAGAAATTTAGGTGGGGGGCTGGGAATGTGGCTCAGGCGGTAGCGCACTCGTCTGGCATGCATGCCGCCCGGATTCGATCCTCAGCACCACATACCAACAAAGATGTTGTGTCTGCAGAGAACTAAAAAATAAATATTAAAAATTCTCTCTCTCCTCTCTCACTCTCTCTTAAAAAAAAAAAAAAGAAATTTAGGTGGGTAACTGTGTTAATCAGCTTCTGATATTTTAACATATAAAGAGAATCAACATATAAAGGGAACGTTTCTACTTTAGAATATGGTTATGCAATCGATTGGCCCCATTGCTTTTGGTCTGTGGTGAGGCAACACATAATAGCAGCAGGATATGGCAAAGCAAAGCCTGTTTATCTCGAGACTGAGGCATGAAAAAAGAAAGATAATAGGTTTCAGTCCCATCATCCTCTTGAGGGACTTGCCCCAGTGACCAGAAAACCTCCCCATAGGTCCCACTTCTCAAAGTTTCCCAGTACCTTCCAACAGCACCAAGCTGGGGACTGAGTCTTTTAACACATAGGCTGTTAGGAAGACATCCATGGCAGAAACTATTGCTATGCACATAATGTATAACAGGGCAGAAGAATAAAAATGCAGGTAATACATGATATGCTATGATGCACCTGAGAAAAGCACAAGGATTACAGGACAATATGAAATAACATGTAAGAGGACCCACAGGCAAAGATATGTGAACATGTGCATATCCATTGAGAAAATTGTGCACTTGATCAGGGTCCAGTTGCTCCATGCCCTGCCATTTCTGCCCCTGAAATCTTCACATATAACTGTTCCTAGCTATTAAAATCCACTGGCTTCTTCACATGTCCTAGCCTGCACATGAGCACACTATTCCCTTCCTTTTCCCTCACCTCTGCTTGACTCACTGCTTCTCCCTCTTCAGAATATCCTCCCTCTAGTGCTTCACCTTCAGGAGAACCTCCTTGTCCTTCCCATCCCAGATCTGATGCTGGCCTCTGAGTTCCAATTTCAGTTCTTCCTCCTGTACTGTAGATTTCTGTTAAATTTTGTGAATCCTCAATAGACTGAAATTTCAAAATATGAATTGTCTATGATATTCCCCTGACAGCCCCACACAATTAGTGGACAAAGAGTAATGAAGAAGATTCTCCTTAATATTGCATATCACATATGAATTAATATCAAACTTTTCACCTACAGTCTACCTACTTTCCAATAAACTCCAAAATCATTCTGATGATTAAATAAATCTTGAATATTAACAAATTTATTTTGCTTCATACTATTCTCTGGACAAGGCATAAACCCTGACTCTCAGCCTCTTCTCTGACCTCTCCATTCTCAATCTACTGTGACGACCCTCTGATGAACCAAGATGCTTCTCACCTGATCTGTATGCCTTCTTTTCTCTGGAAAATTTTCTGTTTTCCCAGGGAAGCTCTATTAATTTGAATTTCTTCATATATATTTCAAACCCTTATTACTCTATTATACCCACTTTACTGTGTATGTGTGTGCACACATGCATGTGTTTGTATGTATTCAAGTTTTATCCCAAGTGCTATTATCTTGTCAGCAGCTATGACACGGTTTTTATTGTCTGCACTTGGATGAACTTGCCCGAAACCTTTTATTTTCACCTTCAGTGTCAACATGTGCTGAATTGATGTCGAGAAGAAAGGTGGGAATTCTGTAGCCAATGGCCCAGCCTCTGCTATTAAGAAGGTTTTATTGTTATTAGTCTTTGTGCCACAGATGATGATGATAATTCAGGCACTGGATCAAAATATGATTTAGGTACATATATGAATACACCACAGTGAATCTCAATATCATGTATGGCCACAAGACTGGGATCCTAATTAGAATAAGATATATTCCATCGAAATAGATTATAGTATTACGTATAACTAAAAAGAACAAATAAATATAAACAGAACAAAACATAAAAGCCCACAAAATATGATTCAGAACAATCAGAAACTGAATGTCAAGATATTGGTGAACTGGTTTCACACTTTTTTTTGGTAATTAAAGCTATGCCTTGATTATTCTAGAAGTTTTCTCCTTTAGGTTCATCTACAGCTTTAATTAATTGCCACACAGTGGAGGCCCAACATTAAGACTCCTACAGTTACTGAGTAGAGAGCAATTCTTACTTCCCCTAAAGGAAAAGTAAGCTCTTCCCTAAAGGCAAAGTAAGAATAGCTTTACATTCCATGAAAATTAAATAGTCCATAAAATTTACATATTGAAGTACACAGATGATTCCAAATCTGAAACTAGGTCTTCTGGGTAAACAATAGATAAATGTTTATTTTTCTTTCAATGATTATTATTTCTACTTTTATAAATGGAAAACTATTTGAATTATTTCATAATTTACTAAGTTTTTCAGATAGTATAACAAGATCAGGCAAAATTAGGCAAATTAGGTCCTATATGGTTGGTTCAACCTACTTATACTTTTGATTTCCTAAATTTTTTTGGTTACATCCCTACCCTTTTTTGTATTTTATTTAGAGAGAAGGTCTCACTGATTTGCTTAGGGCCTTGTTAAGTTACTGAGGCTGACTTTGAATTTGTGATCCTCCTGCCTCAGCCTCCCAAGCTGCTGGAATTACAGGCATGTGCCACAACACCAACAATTTCCTAAATTTCTAAGAATAGCCATTCATCCTTGGGCTTGCTGCAAAATGGCCATTTCATATAAATGCTTCTTTCTTTTTGCAATTGGCAATATAATGAAAGGGTTGAAGTTGAAGTTCATAAAAATGACTTTGCCTTGTGTTTTTGCCTTTTTCCTCTGGATTGCTTCCAAAATTCTATGAGTCATGATGGCACATAGCAGTCACCTGTATGGGAAAGGGCATGATTAATGTCCCCCTTTTTTTTTCCAATTGATGTGGAAAAAGTCTTGTGTACCATTCTTGTAAGCTTCCAGTTGGCAATATGAAGGTTTTTTAGGAGAATTGTGGATGGAATCACAGATAAGGGTCGAGAAGTAAAGAGCAGATTTTCATTTATATGAATTTTGGGGATTCAAAAATAAAATTTGTAAATATAAAGAAATTCAAAGTATATGGCACTGAAGCCAAAATCCATGACTTCAGCTGGATCTGGCAAAACAAATGCTCATTTATTAATCTGGAGTAAAAGTACCCTAAATCATCAGTGTGATGATGGTCTGTTGGTTACTTACATCTCAAGAACCTTAAATTACACCCAAGAATTTTTACACTATCAGATTTAAGAAATCATTATTTTTGTAGCAGGTACTTGCTCTTAAATCTTAGATAAGCATCCTGTGGGAATCTTCCTTCTCCAGAATATGTGTTCCTCTGAACACAGCCATGCTAATATGAATGCCCTCTTCACTGAAGGCCCTACATAAATCCCAGTTTGTTTGTTGGGCCCCTGAATTGTTTATGCCCTCTTCTTGCTTTGGTGTTCTGGTACAACCAATGTTGAAGAATCTCATCTCCACTAGACAGGACATGTAGCATCTACTCATATACAAACTGTGTTAGAAGAGTGTCAAAGCTTCAGACTAAAAATGGGCATTAAAGATCAGCTCAGTAATAGGAAGGTGGGTAAATTATTGATTAAAGAAAATGAAAATTTCAAAATCATATATTCAAAAATTTTTAAATATTGTGTAAGTTCATAAAAGAAAATTAAAAGGTTGCAATTTTCTTTCAACAAGCCAATGTTTTATGTGTTGCTAAGAGCACATTTCCATTTTTAAAATTTTATTGAAAATTTCATTTTAATAATCACTCATCAAAGTAAAAAAATAAATAGATGTTGTATGCATCTACTGAAATGGAAATGCCATGTAAATATTTAAAAATATAATAAATATGATAATTATAGACTGAAGTCAATGTCCACATCTTTTGAGTACAGAGAAAAATCAAATAACATAATAAAGTTCATGCCTGTATATTAACAAAATGGCTGGTCCCTGGATTCAAAATGAAAGCTTTATTTTTCTATCTCTAAACAGTGATGATTTGGTGACCCTTTCACAATTTCAGCAAACCACATCATATTAGGAAAATACTGCCACTCTTTTTAAGCATGAGTTTCTGAGCAAATTTGGTGTTCTGATTCCCAGAAATATCTGTCTCTCTCTCCTTTTAAGTTAAAGATATTTCAGAGGAAATTTCTGAAAAACACTGAAACAGAGAATGTTTAACATTTATCTTCCTGAATACAAATGGTATTGCCATTTGATTTAGAAAGAATAATTTCAGTAAAGATTAAATTAATTAGGAATATTTTTTGAAAAATAATTATGAGTACATTCAATCAGAGTAATGACAGGCATTAGTATGAAAAAAAACCTTTGAATTTTGCTGATGTTATGTACACCCCCAAAACTAACTGTATGCAAAAGTACAAAAGACATGTGGACAATACAACAAAAAAGTGAGATTTAAAAATCACAAGGGAACCCCACTGATATGTATAGTGCACACGAATGGCAAAAAAGAGCAAGTGAGCATGGTAAACCACACACATGCTGGGTTATTAAGTGCCTGTAGAAGAAGCAATCAGGGCTTTCTAACATGATATTTCCCTGTTCATGTTTTTGATGGTTTAGAAAGTTCTTAAGACACCACAAACCAGATAGTTAAATCAGGAAGTATAAGACTAGTTAAAATTCACTGAATATATGTTGGAAATAAATAAAGTGGAGTGTAGTGTGGAAACTGCCTAAGATGCAGAATATATTATAAATATAGGCATCAATATCAATGTTCTAAAATTCTATATCCTTCCTCTATATAGAAGATACAGCTAGGAATATTGGCATAGGTGCAAAGAATGCAAGTTTTCCCTCTCTTTTTATATTACACATGAGATGATGGTTGAGAAGAAAGGATTCGTTAGGGAAAATTTTGTGTTAAATTTTTTTATAGTCTGGGTTTGTGCCTCAGTGGTAGAGCACTTGCCTAATATGTGTGAAGCACTGGGTTTGATTCTCAGCACTGCATATAATTAAAATGAATAAAATAAAGGACCATCAACAACTAAAGACACATTTAAATTTTTTTCTTACTAAGACAGTGTGGTTTTTGCACAAATATAGAGAGATGAAGCAATGAGGGGAAAGAGAAGAGAGTTCAAAATCAGACCCAGGCATATACAAGCAAATTATTCATAAGAAAGATTAACAGAGAAATCATGAATTAAAACAAAATATTCCAGCATATTGAATACCCACTAAAGCAATAACATCTACCTTTAAACTCACATATTATACACAAAAGCAATTTCAGGTGGATCATAGTCCTGAAAAATTTAATACATCACAGTGAATTTAATTTCAGAAAATAACCTCAGGGTCATGAAGTAGTGTAAGATTTATGATTTGTAGAATTATAGTGTATTTACCATGTAAGAGAAAAGGCACTGTCATATTATCCCATCCCTTTATTTTAAGACAGTGTCTTACCAAGATGCTGAGGCTGGTCTTGAACTTGTGGTCTTTCTGCCTTGGCCTCTTACTGGGATTATAGGCATGTGCATCACAAATGGAAAAAACAGTGGTTGATAAGACACTGGAGACACACTGAGTAGAGCTCAAGTTCTATTCCTTTCTTGTAGGACTTTTGCTCAGATTTGGAACTAGACAATGTTAATGGTAATAGTGCCTGCCTCTTTAGAAACAGAAAACAAATTAATAATGCATAAAGCATGTAAACTAAGAAGAGGTTTACATTAACATAAATTTTTTATTTGCTAATTTTAGTTATTGCAAAGTATATCATATGAATTAATTGTAAATTTGCATAATTATTTTTAATGAGATTTAAAAAAAATTTTTTTAGTTGTAGTTGGACACAATACCTTTATTTTATTTATTTATTTTTATGTGGTGCTGAGGATTGAACCCAGTGCCTCACACATGCTTGGCAAGCGCTCTACCACGGAGCCAAAACCCCAGCCTTTAAAATGCATAATTATACTATGTCTCTATGAAAGAACAAAATAATTGATCAACTATGACACAGTTACTCCTTAAAAATTTTACCTCATAAATATAAAAATATCTCTTTTGAATTTTTGAGCAGATGTGTATACTTGTCATATCATTCCTATGATTGAAGTAGAAAATAGAAGCAAAAGAAAATCAAACAGGTATTTTAAAATTTCTCTCCTTTGAATAAGATTTTTCTGAATAACTTTTCTACTCAGCCGGTTTGTGATTTTTCCCACATTATCATCATCTTTGCTAATCAGAAGCTTTCCTAATGCCACCTTTCTTGAGAGTCCTAAGCTATTCTCCGTGAAAAGATCTTTATAATCGCTAATATCCCATCTGCAGGTAGTATATTTCTGAAAACAAACTGACAGTGGTACAAAATTATTAGCTGAAGCACTGACTTTCTTTAATTTTCACTGATATGGTATTTTTATGTTCAAGGGATTTAATTCAATATGCCACATTATATTTTTGTGGTTGAATATATTATTTTGGTGTGTAACAAATTATCACATAGCTCAGTGGCTCAATACCACACATACATTACTCAGTTTCTTTGGGACATGAACCAGATGTGGATGTCGGGGGATATGGAGGACTCTACTGAATGTTCACTGGGAATGTATTCCCTTTTGAGCTCACGGGAGAGTTACTAGGAATTCATACCTTGCACAGTTTGAGATGACTTTACTAGTGAGTCACTCCAAATTTTTTAAGAATTAATAATAACTACTCAATAACATTCCTTCTATGAAGAAAAAAAGCAATTTCTAATGCATTCTATGTCAATTTGCCCTGATGCCATATCTAGACAAAACATTACAAGAAAGGAAAATTACAGAATGGTATGCCTCGTAAAAAACAGAGACAAATCCTCAAAAAGCAGTTAAATATGTGTAACCCAATTTAAAACACAATGTATACTCGTATCAAAATTTTCAATGTAATCCATTAATATGCACAACACCTAATGTTTCTATAAAACACTTAAGAATTTTAAAAGTTTAAAATCCTCACTGAAATAGAAAAAAACCCACTAATGTGAAAATAATTGCATACCATGAATAAGGATACTTATGCCAGGAATACTAAGAAATTCAATGCATGAGAAAAAAAAGTTTATTGCCCTAAATTAATAGAATGAAGAATCTAAATCAAATAATCATCTTAAAAGATGCAGAATAAGCACTTGGCAATCCAAAACCTTTCATGATAAAAGCATGAAAGGAAATTTGTTTTTTCACTTAACAAGGGCATTGATAAAAACTCAGTTGAGAAATACGGGGAAGATGGCGGCGGGGAATGAGTGAGCCGCTCTGTGCTCCGCGCCACCGCCGCCGCAGCGTATGTTGCTGCTTCTTTCTTTTTTCTTTTTTTTTTTTTTTTAAAGAGAGAGTGAGAGAGTGAGAGGGGGACAGAGAGAGAGAGAGAGAATATTAACATTTATTTATTTTTTCTTAGTTCTCGGCAGACACAACATCTTCGCCAGTATGTGGTGCTGAGGATCGAACCCGGGCCGCACGCATGCCAGGCGAGCGCGCTACCGCTTGAGCCACATCCCCAGCCCCTGTTGCTGCTTCTTAAAAGAAGAAGTAAAGATCATTAAAGGAGATCTGTCGACAAGGATTCAGCACCGTGTCAAGAAAAGGGCCTAGATGGAGTGAATCCGCCACGACTTCAGCGCGAGCAGTAAGGCTGCAGCCCCCGAGCTGCCGGGCTCCCTGGGCCCCTTCTCACTCCCCTCTCCGCCTCTCTGCTTCCCTTCTCCCCCGCCATCTCTCCTCCCACGCTCACTCCCTAAATCTAGATCTCAATCTCTTTCCCCCACCCCACCGGCCCGCGCGGGCCCCAAGGCGCTGCCTCCCCTCCCCCAGCCCGCACCCCCTCCACGGGGGTCCCGAAGGCCACAGCTTTGCCGCCGCCTCCGCTGCAGACACCACCGCTGCCGCCCCCGCTTTCCGCGGAGCACCTTAGAACAGACTCATAACCGCGAGAGTGAGCTGCCAAGTAAAATGGAACAGCTGATAAGATGAGTGACAATTTAAAATCTAAATGATCCAACATGGCGGCGGACGCGGAGAGATCAAGTCTCTAACCCCTTCAGCTGCACGGGCATAGGGAGAAGTAAACTGTCAAAATACTGTTCGCTCAGGACCACTAGGCACGGTTGAGCTGAAGTGGACCCCGGGCGAACGGTCTAGCCTTCTCAGAACACACCGAGCCCGAATTGGCTGCATTCTAGCTCAGGTTCGCCTGCTTCATGCGACTCAACACTAATGATCCCGCTGAAATAACTAGTCGGCCCGCCTGAACTCAAAGAGGTAAAAGCCAACTGAGCACCACAGCCAGACCCAGGGAATCAGGAGTGACGCAGGACTAGCGGCGCAGAACTCCCAGCTATTGCTATCACCAGTGCTGACAACAGGTCCCTTGCACCAGCTATCAGGGGAGTTGCTGCTACCTGAGGGCAAACAAATTCGCTGGGGGCCCTCAGCCCCAAGCCCTACAAACTTAGGATCTGAGGGAGGCAAACAGAAAGGGTGTGCCCAGGCACCCATGAAAACAGGGCTCCCAGGAGCAGCAGACCTGGCGTGTAGTCAGTATTGTGGTGAGTGTCACAGGTGAGCGGGGCCTGGCTTGAGGAACCACAAGAGAAGGCCCTAGGCACTCAGGATTAGAGACCCACACAGTCTGGGAAGAAGAGCTGAGGCACAGTGATTGGTTCCCACCTATCAAGAAGAAAAGCCTGGCCCAGTGGGCATAGCTCCACCAACTGGATGAGAAGTTAATCGAGCTATATGACTGCATTTATTATTATTATTATTTTTTTTAATGATTATTATTAGTATTTTTTTTTATTTTATTTTCACTTTTTGTTGTTGATGTAGTTGTTGTTCTTTAACGTTCCTATTAATGGTTTCAATTTTTTTAAATTCTTTTTATTTTATTAGTATTACTATTATTTTTTAAACTTTAATTTCCATTTTTTTACTATCATTATAAAATTTTTTCTTTTTTTTTTTTGGTTTTAAATTTTTATTTTTTTTTGTTTCTTCTTTCTTTCTTTTCACTTTTTTTTTCTTTTGTCTTCTCACTTCTTTCAATTTTCCTATTCCACCTTCCTTGAATTCTACCTGCCTACACTCATTCTCTTTAGTAACTTCTTCCCTCCCCTTCTAATATCTCTCCTCCCCAGTATCACACTAATTGGAGGAGGATCACAGCCACTACCTGCCCTGAAAGGGTGATTTTTCAACTATACAAGAGCAATATAATTAAATAGAGGGGGAAGATATCAAAGACACAACAATTTCACCAAGCAGAAAGAAACGCCAGCGGTATGAAACGACAAGGAAAGAAAGGACCACAGGCAATGCAGGTCAACTCAACTTTAGAAGAGGTAATAGCTGCAACAGATGGAATGTCAGATAGAGAGCTCAGGACATACATGCTTCAGATGATCTGGAGTCTCAAGGAAGACATGAGACAGCAAAATCAGACAATGAAAGATCATATTGACAAACAAATCCAGGAAGTAAAAGATCAATTTCACAGGGAGATAGAGGTAATAAAAAACAAACAAATAGAAATACTAGAGATGCAGGAAACAATAAACCAACTTAAAAACTCAATTGAGAATACTACCAGCAGAGTTGATCACTTAGAAGATAGAACATCAGACAATGAAGACAGAGTATTTCAACTTGAAAAGAACATAGATAGCTCAGCAAGTCTACTAAGAAACCATGAGCAGAACATTCAAGAGCTATGGGATAATATCAAAAGACCAAACTTAAGAGTCATTGGGATACAGGAAGGCACAGAGCTCCAAACCAAAGGATTAAGCAATCTATTCAGTGAAATAATACAAGAAAACTTCCCAGACTTGAAGAATGAGACAGAATCCCAAATCCTAGAAGCTTACAGGACGCCGAATGTGCAAAATCATAAGAGATCCACACCTAGACACATTATAATGAAGATGTCCAACATACAGAATAAGGAGAGAATTTTAAAAGCTACAAGGGAAAGGAAGCAGATTACATTTAGGGGTAAACCAATCAGGATAACAGCTGATCTCTCAACACAGACTCTAAAAGCTAGAAGATCCTGGAATAACATATTTCAAACGCTTAAAGAAAATGGATTCCAACCAAGAATCGTGTATCCAGCGAAATTAAGCTTCAGATTAGAAGATGAAATTAAAACCTTCCACGATAAACAAAAGTTAAAAGAATTCGCAGCTAGAAAACCATCTCTTCAAAAAATCCTTGGCAAAACATTACAGGAAGAGGAAATGGAAAATAACATTGATAACCAACAATGGGAGGTAGGACAGTAAAGGGGGGAAAGTAGTCAAAGAGGATAACAAATCAGGTTTAGTAACATCAATAAACAAATATTGATAGAAGAACAAACCATATCTCAATAATAACCCTAAATGTTAATGGCTTAAACTCACCAATTAAGAGACACAGGCTAGTAGAATGGATCACAAAACAAGACCCAACAATATGCTGTCTACAGGAGACGCATTTGATAGGAAAAGATGTACATAGACTGAAGGTGAAAGGTTGGGAAAAATCATATCACTCATATGGACCACGGAAACAAGCAGGAGTGTCCATACTCATATCTAATAAAATAGATTTCAAGCCAAAGCTAATCAAAAGGGATAAAGAAGGACACTTCATACTGCTCAAGGGAACCATACACCAACAAGACATAACAATCATAAATATATATGCCCCAAATAATGGTGCAGCCGTGTTTATCAAGCAAACTCTTCTCAAGTTCAAGAGTCTAATAGACCACCATACAATAATCATGGGAGACTTCAACACACCTCTCTCACCACTGGACAGATCTTCCAAACAAAAGTTAAATAAGGAAACTATAGAACTCAATAACACAATTAACAACCTAGACTTAATTGACATATATAGACTATACCACCCAACATCAAGTTGCTACACTTTTTTCTCAGCAGCACATGGAACCTTCTCAAAAATAGACCATATACTATGTCACAGGGCAACTCTTAGACAATACAAAGAGGTAGAGATAATACCATGCATCTTGTCTGATCATAATGGAATAAAACTGAAAATCAATGATAAAAGAAGAAAGGAAAAATCAAACATCACCTGGAGAATGAACAATAGGTTGCTGAGTGATCAATGGGTTTTAGAAGACATCAAGGAGGAAATTAAAAAATTCCTAGAGTTAAATGAAAACACAGACACAACATATTGGAATCTATGGGACACATTGAAAGCAGTTCTAAGAGGAAAATTCATTGCTTGGAGTTCATTCCTCAAAAAAAGAAAAAACCAACAAATAAATGATCTCATACTTCATCTCAAAATCCTAGAAAAAGAAGAGCAAAACAACAGCAAAAGAAGTAGAAGGCAAGAAATAATTAAAATCAGAGCTGAAATTAATGAAATTGAAACAAAAGAAACAATTGAAAAAATTGACAAAACTAAAAGCTGGTTCTTTGAAAAAATAAATAAAATTGACAGACCCTTAGCCATGCTAACGAAGAGAAGAAGAGAGAGAACCCAAATTACTAGCATACGGGATGAAAAAGGCAATATCACAACAGACACTTCAGAAATACAGAAGATAATAAGAAAGTACTTTGAATCCTTATACTCCAATAAAATAGAAGATAGTGAAGGCATAGATAAATTCCTTGAGTCTTATGATCTGCCCAGATTGAGCCAGGAGGATATAGACAACCTAAACAGACCAATAACAATAGAGGAAATAGAAGAAACCATCAAAAGACTACCAACTAAGAAAAGCCCAGGACCGGATGGGTATACAGCAGAGTTTTACAAAACCTTTAAAGAGGAACTAACACCAATACTTTTCAAGCTATTTCAGGAAATAGAAAAAGAGGGAGAACTTCCAAATTCATTCTACGAGGCCAACATCACCCTGATTCCGAAACCAGACAAAGACACTTCAAAGAAAGAAAACTACAGACCAATATCTCTAATGAACCTTGATGCAAAAATCCTCAATAAAATTCTGGCGAATCGGATTCAAATACATATCAAAAAAATTATACACCATGATCAAGTAGGATTCATCCCTGGTATGCAAGGTTGGTTCAATATACGGAAATCAATAAATGTTATCCACCACATCAATAGACTTAAAAACAAGAACCATATGATCATCTCGATAGATGCAGAAAAAGCTTTCAACAAAGTACAGCATCCCTTTATGTTCAAAACTCTAGAAAAATTAGGGATAACTGGATCATACCTCAACATTGTAAAAGCAATCTATGATAAGCCACAGGCCAGCATCATTCTGAATGGAGAAAAATTGAAGGCATTCCCTCTAAGATCTGGTACAAGACAGGGATGCCCTCTCTCACCACTTCTGTTCAACATAGTCCTCGAAACACTGGCCAGAGCAATTAGGCAGACGAAAGAAATTAAAGGCATAAAAATAGGAAAAGAAGAACTTAAATTATCACTATTTGCAGATGATATGATTCTATACCTAGCAGACCCAAAAGGGTCCACAAAGAAGCTATTAGAGCTAATAAATGAATTAAGCAAAGTGGCAGGATATAAGATCAACACGCATAAATCAAAGGCATTCCTGTATATCAGCGACAAATCCTCTGAAACGGAAATGAGGACAACTACTCCATTCACAATATCCCCCAAAAAAATAAAATACTTGGGAATCAACCTAACAAAAGAGGTGAAAGATTTATACAATGAAAATTACAGAACCCTAAAGAAAGACATAGAAGAAGACCTTAGAAGATGGAAAAATATACCCTGCTCATGGATAGGCAGAACTAACATCATCAAAATGGCGATATTACCAAAAGTCCTATATAAGTTCAATGCAATACCAATCAAAATCCCAACAGCATATCTTATAGAAATCGATAAAAGAATCATGAAATTCATATGGAATAATAAAAGACCCAGAATAGCAAAAACAATACTAAGCAGGAAGTGTGAATCAGGCGGTATAGCGATACCAGACTTCAAACTATACTACAGAGCAATAGTAACAAAAACAGCATGGTACTGGTACCAAAACAGGCGGGTGGACCAATGGTACAGAATAGAGGACACAGTAACCAATCCACAAAACTACAACTATCTTATTTTTGATAAAGGGGCTAAAAGCATGCAATGGAGGAAGGATAGCATCTTCAACAAATGGTGCTGGGAAAACTGGAAATCCATTTGCACCAAAATGAATCTGAATCCCTATCTCTCGCCGTGCACAAAAGTTAACTCAAAATGGATCAAGGAGCTTGATATTAAATCAGAGACATGGCATCTGATAGAAGAAAAAGTTGGTTATGATCTACACGCTGTGGGATCGGGCTCCAAATTCCTCAATAGGACACCCATAGCGCTAGAGTTAACAACTAGAATCAACAAATGGGACTTACTCAAACTAAAAAGTTTTTTCTCAGCAAAAGAAACAATAAGAGAGATAAACAGGGAGCCTACATCCTGGGAACAAATCTTTACTCCACACACTTCAGATAGAGCCCTAATAACCAGAATATACAAAGAACTCAAAAAATTAGACAATAAGATAACAAATAACCCAATCAATAAATGGGCCAAGGACCTGAACAGACACTTCTCAGAGGAGGACATACAATCAATCAACACGTACATGAAAAAATGCTCACCATTGCTAGCAGTCAGAGAAATGCAAATCAAAACTACCCTAAGATACCATCTCACTCCAGTAAGACTGGCAGCCATTAGGAAGTCAAACAACAATAAGTGCTGGAGAGGATGCGGGGAAAAGGGCACTCTTGTTCATTGCTGGTGGGACTGCAAATTGGTGCAGCCAATTTGGAAAGCAGTATGGAGATTTCTTGGAAAGCTGGGAATGGAACCACCATTCGACCCAGCTATTCCCCTTCTCGGTCTATTCCCTAAAGCCCTAACAAGAGCATGCTACAGGGACACTGCTACATCGATGTTCATAGCAGCTCAATTCACGATAGCAAGACTGTGGAACCAGCCTAGATGCCCTTCAATAGATGAATGGATAAAAAAAATGTGGCATTTATATACTATGGAGTATTATTCTGCATTAAAAAATGACAAAATCATAGAATTTGGAGGGAAATGGATGGCATTATAGCAGATTATGCTAAGTGAAGCTAGTCAATCTTTAAAAAACAAATACCAAATGACTCCTTTGATATAAGGGGAGTAAACAAGGAGAGGGTAGGGATGAAGAGCTTGAGAAGAAGATTTACATTAAACAGGGATGAGAGGTGGGAGGGAAAGGGAGTGAGAAGGGAAATTGCATGGAAATGGAAGGCGATCCTCAGGGATATATAAAATGTCATACAAGAGGAAAGGAGGGGTAAGACAAGATAATACAAATGGAAGAAATGATTTACAGTAGAAGGGGTAGAGAGAGAAAAGGGGAGGGGAGGGGAGGGGAGGGGGGATAGTAGAGAATAGGACAGACATCAGAATACATCAGACACTAGAAAGGCAATATGTCAATCAATGGAAGGGAAACTGATGTGATACAGCAATTTGTATACGGGGTAAAAGGGGGAGTTCATAATCCACGTGAATCAAACCGTGTAATATGATGTATTAAGAACTATGTAATGTTATGAACGACCAATAAAAAAAAAAAAAACTCAGTTGACATTAAAAATTCTACTGAAAAGCTCAGTAATTTCCCCAGATTAGAAAAAAGAGAAGGATACTCTCTTTTACATTCCTATTCACTATCATACTGGAAGGTTCAGTGAGGATAAGTGGGCTAGAAAAATAAAGCACATACAAATCAGAAAAGAAGTCAAACGTCTGTCTGTAAATGATAAGGTCTTATGTACATAAAACAACAAATATTCTGCTAAAATAAATGAAAATATATTGAGTAAAATTTCAGTGCACAATGTCAATATATTATCAATTAACAATATAATAATGAAAGAAAATAAGCTCATCTAAATATCATTTAAAAGGAAATATACTTGGAGAAAATGTATTGAAAGAAATTTAAGAAATTTTAAATAGATTAGAAAGAAATTCTGTGTTCACTGATGAGATGCTTAATATCATTAAGATGACAAAAAATGTCCAAAATTAACCCTTACGTTTAGTTACCCACTTTTAACTGATGTTATAAGGTTGCCAGGATAATTCAATATGGAAAAATAGTTTTTCAACAAATGTTTTTGGCTTATATAGTTATGCATATGCAAAATTGAACTCCTCTCATTCCAAGAACAAAGTTCACTTAAAATGCATAGTCCTTAATGTAAGATGCAAAACTTTCATATATACTTATGTGTTTGTTTGTATATATGTATATAAACAAATCTATAAATGTACATATACATATATATTTTCAATGTATTTATGTTCATATCTTTAGTGACTCAGTAGTCATCTTTACTAGTACATATATATGTATACAAATAAAATATACACATATATGTATATGTGTGTATCTCTCTCAGATTCTCACTCGCTCTCTCTCTCTACACACACACACACACACACACACACACACACACACACATTTGGAAGTTCCCAAGGAGGAATGCAAAGGAAGTAAGTATTATAAATATATGTGATAACCTTACTGAAGGAATTAGAAGAATAGGGCCTACAATATATATAATTTACAAAACTAGTGAATAGTTAAGTCTAAAGATCACAGGACCTGTATACAGGTATTGCACTTCAGTTAGTAGAGTTGTTTCCCATTGGTGTATATATTACCAAGTTTATTTTGGAATGGAATGATTAAATAAATGAAGCCAACTTTCTTGCTGTTAGGATGTAGGTTAACTGGGAATACGTAGATTATCATGTGGTATTTGATTAGGTCATGTGGTGCTGGTGTTAGTAGGAATTAATGTTTAACTTAATACAAATACATATGAACATATGTAAAATATTTATAGATATGTGTGTACGTATATGTATACATAAATATATTTGTTTGCTCTATTAGCTGACATGATTTTGAATCAATAGATTCCTAATCTGTATTCCTTATTTTCACCTGGACAATTTTCCTTTCTTAAACCAAGTTTTAACTGTTATTCTATAAGATTTAGATCTGTTAATTTAGGTCCCTTTATCTAAATATTTTGAGATCCTTATTACTCTATTTCACTACTTTTACTATGTAGGGGTGTGTGTGTGTGTGTGTGTGTGTGTGTGTATGTTATCAGTCTTCTTGCCACTGAGGGTGATGTGAACTGTAGCCATGAATCTGGATCAAAATCTTGATTCAGGACAATCAGAAACTCAATGTGAAGGTATTCACGAATTAATTTCTTAAGCAGTTTCAGTGCTCTCCTATTATTATGTAAATTAATTTTTTGCCTTTATTATTCTAGAAGGGTTTTCTTTATGTCTGTCTAATTTTTTTTAAACATTTATTTTTTAGTTGTAGGTGAAAACATACCTTTATTTTATTTTATTTTTTTATTTTTAAGTGGTGCTTATTATTGAACCCAGTGCCTCACACATGTTAGGCAAGTGCTCTACCACTGAGCCGAAACCCCAGGCACCATCTAAATTTTAATTAATATACAGCAGATGACCCACAGACTTTTACAGATAGTGTGTATAGATGTATTCTAACCTTCCTTCTAGTATTACAAATGCCTGTTCACTTGTCTCTCTTGCTTTGTGACTCCTATTGTTCCTTATTTACCTTAGTATTGTCTACTAGAATTATAAAGTAAGGGGAACAGTAATTGCAAAAGGAATGAAACAAGATTTGATGAAGAAAAAGGTGGATTTACTTCATCATATATAAAACAAAAACTGGAAAATATTTAAATCTATGGCATGTAGGGCAGGCACTATGCATGGAACAAAGAACATTGAGACCTGAGAGATGGCAAATGATGACTGGCCCTCAGTGTTTCCAGAGAGTGTCCAAGTTATAGTTATGGGTTTTGGAAGAAACTTTTAGGTGTAGAGGTGGAACTCAGAGTCTGGAGAACAAGTTGCCTGATTTCAATAAGACATTCTCCATGGACAGGTGATTAAAAGGGGAGAGAGTAGCCATGAAAGCTATTATATACACACTGTGTTACTATGTGCTATCATTCTTTTACTGAGCTATATATAGGTCACAGAATTTTGAAGAAATTCCGGACCAAAATGGGAAAAGTCATTTGAATAAACTTGGCCCTCAACTTTCAATCTTACTTCTGACTGCAAAAGGACAGAGGCATGATACAATCATCTTTCAACTCAAGAAAATGAAGGAAATAATATGTGTAAGTATGGTGGACATGAATTTCTACATGAATTTCCAGCTTGATTCAAATTTGGGAAACATCTTGCCTTTATGCTTCACTATATAAATTCTATAGTCTACTTAATTTTCATAGGGTAGAGGGTTGTTCATATTCAGTTAAATTACAGTGAATGCTACCAGGTCATAAAGCAATAATAGAGTAAATATTGAAGATGAAAGATCCTTACTTGCTCCTAGATCTGAAATGCTCTGCATTATATTATGGAGATACACACACACACACACTGTATATAGTACAGATAAATCCCATGTTAAGTGAACTATTTCACTTACAAAGAGCGTGTGACATTAGTATATTGATGGAGATAAAAACATAATAGCGAAGAGAGTTTTAAAAAGACACATAAATATATAAGCAAATGGTGTAAAAGAAATATCAGAGGAGAAAAATGAATTTGTCAATAAATATTTTTGGAAAGTTAATACTCATGGAAGAAAATAAAATTTGACCTTTGATATAATACTACAAAAATAGATTCCACATAGACCATAGATCTAAATATAAAAATGTAATGTAGTGTTTAGAACCTAACTCATAAAATTAAGTTCATAACCATGAGATACTGAAAGATTTCTTAAACTGGACCTGAAATATATTTATCATATAAGAGAAAGATATGCTAATGAGGTTGATGTGAAAAAAATTTTCTGGAGACAAATTGAATTAAACTTTAATTTTTCATATTCTTTTTTTGGGGGGGTGGACGGAGGGCTTTATATAAGGTTCAGAATTGGAAATAATGCCTATCTCTTTATATAGTGAGGTTGGAATGAACTAATAACAGTACAAAGAACATATGGACTTATGGTTGGTTTATACTAATCAGTAATCAGTATTTGCTATTACATATAACTTTTTTCCTCAATTATTCCAAGATGTAAAATGTGTCCAAATATGACGCCTGACAAACCATGACAGGAACATTTATCACATAGAATTATAATGGAGAATATTTCCATCAATGCATATAAATTTGGAAAAAAGAACCTTTGAACATTGTTGGTGGGAATGAAAATTAGTATAGCTATTATCAAAAACAATATGGGGATTCATACAAATACTAAAAAGTTCAATCTGTAGAAATTTCTATTTCTACCATATGATCCAGATATTATAGATGATCTTGTCATTTTTGAGATGTTATCACTCATTGTACACATCTATTTGTTTCTCCTTCATGCCCTGCCATTCTGCCTTTCATCTAAAGATTTTAGAAAGGGATATTATTACCAGTATACATCATGATAGACTTCTATATGTATATTAAATGAAGAGGAATAGTGAACTAAAAAGTTAAATTATAGAAACTCCTGCAGTAATGAAAAAAAAATGGAACAACACTCCATGTTTTATAAGTAGATTTAAATGAGGTTGTCCTTTCTAATGGAGTGAAGTCTGATTTTGGTGGGGTGGGAAGATTTCTTGAAGTATGAAATGTCCAAAATAACATATGTAAATATATCTCCTATCCTGATGGCAGGCATAAGAAACACCCGAAACATCTATTCCTCTAAGTTTCCTTCTTGCAGAAACTATTTTTTTCTCACTGACGCTAATAAATATGGGGTGGAAAATAAGCCCCGTGATAATGTACCATACTAGCAAGAGTCTTGACTTTGAGAATGTCCATGGAATACAGTCCCGTGGTTTTGTAGGCTTTCTAGATATGGATCATGGACAAGGCCCGGGTACTGCCCAGTAGAGTGCTATGGTATGTACAGGGAACTGTGTGGGTAGGTGGGTAGTACTCCTGGCTGTAGGAATCTTTATTTATCCAGGACACATGAAGAGTCCTCATTTAGCTTGTATCCATCTCTTAGGTCACTGCATGGAAGGTCATGGATATATCATGCCATGCATTTTTCCTTTCACTCCCTACAAATCTTCACACATTTGTGTACAACTATCTGCTTATCACTTATTTCTCTTCACTTCCCCAAACCTGATATCTAAGGGTTCATTTCCACGTGTGTGTAAGTAAGGAGTGATCCAAACCGCCATATATTTAAATATTTTTGATATCCTGCTCACTTCGTAGTATAGCATTACCTGTTGTTCTGTGTCTTTGGGCTTAGCAATGCATAGTAAAATTTAACAATGTGTTAACAGAATACATGGCTACAAAGAATTAATGGCAAAATGAAAAAAATATTTATTATCATAGTATTATCTTAAATCTTGATGGTACTTATATCTTTTTTATAATTCAAAGAATACAACCCTTTAACAAGAAAATGGTCTTTAACTGCAGAAATATGATTTATGATTGCTGTCACTGGTATTCTGCAATCTAGACTTTGGAGAAAAATCATGTTTTCCAAAAATATTTGATTGAGATCTTTCAGATACACTCCCTGGTGCTTCCTGAAAATGAGTGAGACAAGTGACATAAAAGAACCTCTGTCATTAAAACTGGTGACTGGGTAATGGGGAGTAGAATGAAGGAAAGAGAGGGGGAGTCCCTAGAATTAGATGGTGTTTACTTGAAGCAGGTGAACCTGTGTTTGTAATGATGGAAAGAGAAGGGAAACTGCTTTGCTATTCTTTCCCTACATGAGCATTTATTCCCTGAGCTTAAGATTTCTTCCTTATGCTTCTGTTTGTTTTCCTAACAAATTAATATACTTTAAATGCAAAATGTATGTTAAATAAATTTAGTTTTATAGAAACTTACATAGATAGTAAAGAGATTTTTACATACTCACCAGCTTTTAGTATTGTTAGCATTTTACATAACCATAGCAGATTTATAAAAACTGATAAAATGGCAGTGATATCAAACTACTGACTCAAATATAACTTCCTTCATATTTTTCAAGGTTGTCCAATAATATCAACTTTCTTTTTCAGGATGCAAGTCAGGATTCTACATTATCATTACTGTCAGGGACACTACTTATTTTTATGTTTAGTAGCTGAAGACCACACACACATCACTCATACTTTCTGGGGTTCAGGAACCAGATGTAAATGATATCCATGGATGAAGACTCAACTGAAGGCTCAGCTGGGGAAGGATTGCCTTTCAAGTTCATGTGATTATTGTTAGAAGCTAATTCCAATCTACGTTGAAAAGTCTTCACTGGTGAATATTGCATACCTTTAAAGAACTGGGGCTGGGGTTGTGGCTCAGCAGTAGAGCACTTGCCAAGCATTGTGTGAGGCCCTGGGTTCCATCCTCGGCACCACATAAAAATAAATAAATAAAATAAAGGTATTGTGTTTAACTACAACTAAAAAATAAATATTTTTTATAAAAGAATTAATACCAATCCATTAAAACTACTTGAGGGGATGGGTTGTGGCTCAGTGATAGAGCACTTGCCTGGCATGTGCAAGGCCCTGGGTTTGATCCTCAGCACCACATATAAATCAATAAACTAAAGGTATTTTAAAAAAAAACCTGCTTGAAAATGACACCAACAAAAGTAACAAAAGCAACAATGGCTAAAGTAGTATCCCTCAACACATTCTATGAGGACAGTTTACCCTGATCAAAACATATATATATATATATATATATATATATATATATATATATATATATATATATATATATTATAAGCCATAAAAACTGTGAAATAAATCCCTTATGAAGATAGAGACAATGATCCCTAATGAGATATTAAACAAAAAATTCAGCAACATTATGTTAGTCAACTTTTCACTGCTGTGATGAAAGGCCTGAGAAAATCAATGTTACCAAAAGGAAAGATTTATTTGGCTCACAGTTTCAGAGGTTTCAGTCCATAGTCACATGGTTCTGTTGCCTTTAGGCCTGTGGTGAGGCAATACAGAGAAGTGCATGGCATAGGAAATTCCCCACCTTATGTCAACTGGGGAGTGAAAAAGGAGAGATGAAGGAACTGAAGTTCTGATATTCCCTCTAAAGGCGTATTTGCTCATGACCTAACTTCCTTCTAATAGGCTGCATCTCCCAAAGGATCTGCCACCTCCCTACAGTACCACAGCACTACAGACTGGTGGCCAAGCCTGTAGCATATGGGCCTTTGAGGGACATTTAAATCCAAACCATAACTAACACATAAAAAGGATGGTACCAAATGACCAAGGATATTTATTCCAAGAATAAAAACGTGGTTTGACATGCAAAAGTAATCTGTGTAATGCACAATATTAATAGTATAAAGTAAACATGGGAATATCTCAAAAGATACACTTTATGTATTTGAAAAATTCAACCCTCATTATATATAAAAACACTCAATATTAAGCATAGAAGGGTGCTTACCCTAAAAATGGTATCAATGAAAAACTCATAAAACATCAGATGATATTATCAATGAATCAGTTTTATCTCCAAGATTAGAAAAAAAAATTATGTTCAATACTACCACTTCCTTTCAATTTGGTATAGTAGGGTGTAGTCAAAGCAATTAGGCTTGAAAGATTACATTGATCAATGTAAGATATCTGATTAGAGTGGAATTTAAAGTCCCTCTTTTTCTCTCCCTCTTGCAAATACTAAGGATAATAACTTATGATTAGAAAATATATCAAGTTCAGCACTAACACATTACACAAGATTATTATACAAATATTGACTATTCGTTTGATAAGCTAGAAATTAGATATCTAAAGATGAAATTCAGTAAAAAATTTCACTTAAAGTAACAAAAGGGGAAAATTAACAAAATATGTATTTTTCACTGAAAACTATGAAATATAGTGAAATTAAGAAAGTACTAAGTAAATGAGAAAAATTAAATATTTATGGATCAGAAGGGATAACATTGTTATAATACCAATAATTTCCAAAGGATCTAAAGTCCCAGTTGATATGTGTTTTTTTTCCCCCTTGGCCACAATTTTAAGTAGATTTTGAAATTCATGCAAGAATAAAAGAGACCAGAACCATCAAAATATTCTCAAAAAAGGGAAGTTGATGTATAAGACTCATTTCATGATTTTCAAACTTGTTAGGGAAGGATTATAAGTATGATTTGTGGTATTGGTATAACAATGGATATGCAGTTATACCCAAAGAACTTAAAATCAGCATTCTACAGTGATACAGCCTCATCAATATTTGTAGCAGCTCAATTCACAATAGCAATGCTATGGAACCAACCTGAGTGCACTTCAACAGATGAATGGATAAAGAAAATGTGGTATATTAACACAATGGAATATACTTAGCCATAAAAAAGAATGGAATATTGGCATTTACCAGTAAATGAATGGAAATTTTGTACTGAATTTTAATTCACATTCCAACTAATGGTGTATAGAAGTTCTTCTTTCTCTACATCTTCATCAGCACTTTTTTATCACCTGTTGGCCACTTGTATGTCTTTCTTGAGAAATATATCTTTTGATGTATTGCCTATTTTTAGTTATTTTTGTTGTAACTGTATTTCTTATATATTCTTATTATTAACCTCTTGTCAGATCTACAGTTCATCAAAAATTTTTAAATGATCTAGCAGTCCTGCTACTAGATATTTATCCAAAGTTAATCAGAATGTTCAAGAGATATCTCCATTCCCATGTTCAATGTAGCACTAATCAAAATAGGCAAGAAATGGAAAAACCTTAAGTAATATATACCATGGAATACTATTAAGCCATAAAAGAATGAAATACTTTCATTTGCAACAACATGGATGAAACTAGAAAAAATTATCTTAAGTGTAATAAGCCAAGCCCAGAAGGTCAAATACTTTATGACATCACTTTTTTTTTTAGTCAGCTTTTTTGTTGCTGTGACTAAAGGACCCAACCAGAACAACTGTAGATGATGATGAGTTAATTTAGGGGCTCACGGTTTCAGAGGTTTCAATCCATGGTCAGCAGACTCCATTCCTGGGGGATTGAAGTTAGATTGACCATCATGACCCCAAAGTCCCACCTCTTCCAGCCATGCCCCATATGCTTTACCACTCTATTAATCACAACAGGTGATTAATTCACTGATTCATTTGTTTTTCTCTGAGCTTTTGGGGGAAACCTCACATCCAAATCATAACATCACTCAAATGCAGAATCTAAAGTAGTCGATTTCACAGAATATGGCAAAATGGTAGTTACCAGAATATGGGGGGGGGAAGAATTGGAAAAGGTCAATGAATGAGTACTGAGATAGTACTTAGATAGGATCAAGAAATCCCAATGTGTTATTGCACAGTAGGGTGGCTGCAGTGAACAACATGGACTGAATACTTCAAAACACTAGAAGAAAGGATTTGAAAACATTCACCTTCTAGAAATGATAACTGCTCAAGGAGATAAATGTCTACCTGATTTAAATACTATACAATGTATACATGTCAAAATATCACATGGTACCCATTAATATTATAGTTTTAATTTTTATGTATCAATTAAAAACTTAAAGAAAATAATAAAAATTAACAAATTATTTAAATGGATACACTTCAAAAAAGCTACACAAATGTTCAAGAATTACATGAAAGGGTACTGAATGCTTTTTGTCTTTGAGAAAATGCATATCTAAACAACCATAAACCATAGGGAACAATTAAAAAATCTAAAAGCCATATTCCTAAGTGACAAGCCAATTATAATAGAAAAAAATGCTTTGTAATTCCATTTCATTACATTCTGGAAAAGGTAAAAGTTCCAAGTGGAAAGCAGGTGAGTGGTTAATAGGTGCTTTGGATAATGGAAGGCTAAATATATGAAGTACATAGAACTTTCTTAGCGAAGTGAAATTATTATGCATGATCTTATAAGTATGGAAACTTGATACTAATTTTTCAATTGAACAGAGCTGATTAAATGATGTACATAAGAAAGCATTTTAAATATTAAAATGCATAAGTTAAAAGAAAATGGATGAAAAATATATCATATTAACACTAATCAAAGAAAAAAACTGCTATGTTAATTTCAGGCAAAATTCAAAGCAAGGAAAGTTATTAGGAAGAAGAAAAGGCATTACATAAAGATGAAGTGATCTGTTTTTCAGAATGTTCTAACAATCTTTAAAGCATACAAATATAAGACCATTAAATAGTGTAAGAGAAAACTGTACAGAATTGCAAGAATAGATGAATTCCCTATTGTTGTTAGAGAACTCAACACCTATATTGGAAATAAATACAGCAGATAGAATATCTGATAGGACATTATTGAATTTAACAACACCTTCTTTTCAACTGGATATAATTGACATTTACAGAAAACTTCATACAACAACTGCTGAATGCACATTATTTTTTTCTATATTTTAACTGGTACGGGATAGTTGTACATACTGATGGGATTTTTTGTTACATATTCATATACACACAATATAACAGTATAATTTAGCCAGTATTACTCCCAGTACTTCATCCCTCTCTGTTCTTGGTCCATTTCTTCTCTGACCACCCTTTGATGTTCATGAGATCTGTCCCCAACTTACTTTTCCTTTTTTACTCTCTAGCTTCACATATGAGAGAAAAAAGTATGACCCCTGATCTTCTGAGATTGACTTATTTCATTTAACATGGTCTTCTCTAGTTCCATCAATTTTCCAGCAAATGACATAATTTCATTTTCCTTTATGGCTAAATAAAATTCTATTGTGTATTGTTTTAGTCAGCTTATTTTTGCTGCTGTGACAAAAAGACCTGGTAAGAGCAATTAGAGTAGAAAATCTGGGGGGCTCATGGTGACAGAAGTCTCAGTCTATTGCTGATTCCATTCGTTGAGTCAGGAGGTGAGGCAGAATATCATGGCTGGTTCTGGGGAGAGATACTGGCCAAATTAGATTGTTATATTGTACATTGTATGCATGTAGTAATATGTAATAACAAATCCCTTCAATGAGTACAAATATAATGAACCAATAAATAAAAGAGAGGAAAAACAAAAAAGAACATTATGGCAGAAGTATATGGCAGAGGAAAGCAGCTAGGAACATGGCACCAAGAAGCAAAGAAAGAGCTCCACTCAAAGACAAAATATACTGATTAGGTTAAGGGTCTCATGACCCAATCATTTCAACTCTAAACTTTCTTGCACTGACTCACACATGAGTTTTTTTGGGGGGAAACCTCATATCTAAATCATAAAATGCATATATATCATATTTTCTTTATCCATTCATCCATTGATGAACACCCAGGCTGAGTCCATAAGTTTGTGCTGCTATCAACACTGGTATGCCTAAATCACAGTAGTATAATGACTTTAGCAGAATATATATTCTTATTAAGCTCACCTGTAGTGTTTATTGTGGTAGAGCAAAATCAAGGCTAGGAATGTAGCTCAGTGGTAGAAAGCTTTCATTTCACGTACAAAGTCCTGGTTTGATTCTGAGCACTGAAGAAAACTAAACACCACCACCATCCAAGATAGATGAAATTATAGACCACAAAGCATAGCATAATAAATCTAAAAGAATGGAAATCATATAGTGAATGCTCATGGCCCACAAAGTAATTAATTTAAAAGTCAAAGAATAACTGGAAGAATCCACAAATGCATGGGGATTAAACAATACACTTCCTCCCCAAAATAGGTCAAAGGTGATATCTTAATATGAATTAAAGAGCACTTTTGAACTGATAAAAATTTAAACACGATTTATCAAAATATGTGTGATGCTAGGAAAACAGAGCTTAAAATGAAAAGTCCTGAATATTATCTTAGAAAAGTAAAAGAAACTGAAATCAATAATCTTTCAACCTTATGAAATCAAAAGAAACAAAAAGCATACTGAATCCATACTAACCAGAAGAAGATCTATAAGATTGTAATGGTATTAAAAAAGTAAAATGGAAGTTAAAGAAATTAGATTTATCAACAAATATAGTTTCATAGTTCCTAGGACATAGACATTTGCAAAATTATCAAGAAAAACAGACCACCTCAAGGATTACTCTTGCTTATGTGTATGCAGAAGTTTACAGCCAGGGAAATTAGGCCAGAAAAATACATATAGGTCAACCAGATTTTAAAGATTAAAAACTCTCTATTCCAAAATGACATAATGTTGTGTGTTTTAGTCACCTTTTTCATTGCTGTGACCAAAAGATCTGACAAGAACAATTTTAGAAGAGGAAAAGTTAATTTTGGCTCTCGGCTTTAGAGGTCTCAGTCCCTACATGGTTAACTCCATTGCTCTGAGCTCAAGGTGAAGCTGAACATCATGGCAGAAGTGTATGGTGAAGGAAAGCAGCTCAGGACATGTCACCATGAAGCAGAGAGAGCTCCACTGGGCAAGGACAAAAAAAATAAACTCCAAAGGCAAGCCCCCAGGGACCCATCTCCTTCAGCCATACCCCAGTTACCTATAGTTACCACCCAGTTAATCCATTCAAGTGGATTAATTCACTGGTTAGGTTAAGGGTCCCAATCATTTCACCTCTGAACACTCTTGTATTATCTCATACATAAGCTTTTGGATGATACCCCATAACTAAACCATAGCATTTTGCCCCTGGTCCCCAAAAGCACATGTTCATTTCATCTTTGAATGTTCTTGCATTGTTTTACACACAAGCTTTTTGGGGATACCTCACATAACATAACATTGTGTATAAAATTCTTAAGGAATCTGGGGCTGGGGTTGTGGCTCAGCAGTAGAGCACTCACTTAGCAAGTTCAAGGCCTTGAGTTCAATCCTCAGCATCACATAAAAATAAATAAATAAATAAAATAAAGGTATTGTGTCCAACTACAACTGAAAAACATAGATATTTCAAAAAAAATTCTTAAGGAATCTCACTAAAAATAATAGAACCCAAAATGAATTCAATAAAGTTGATGAAAACAAGTTGAAAAAAATCAATTGTACCCCTAGGTACTAGAGCAAGTAATAGAAAAATGAAACTCAGAAATCACTTCATTTTAAAATGCCACAAAAAAGAAATACTCTTATGGATAAACTTAACAAAATAAATATAAGATGGGTACACTAAACACTGCAAAATTTATTATGAGCAATTAGAGAAATCCATAATACGTGTAAGAAGCATCTCGAAATCATAGATTGGAACACTTACTATAGTTAGGATGGCAATTCTTTCAAAATGGATGCAGAGATTCAGTAAATTCCTGTGTAAAACCTAGCTTCACTTAAAATATTAATTGATAAGATGATTATAAAATTTATATAAAAAGGCCAGTGTTATAGTAAGCCAAAACAATCTTGAAAAATAAAGATAAAGTTGGACTACTCAACTCACAACTCCTGATTTCAAAGCTTACTATAACCTGTACTAATTAAGATATTGTAATACTGGTGTAATGATAGACATATAGGTCAAAGCAGTGTAATTAAGTATAAAAAGTAACACATATTTATGTCAAACTGATTTTACAAGTTTGCAAACACAATCAATATGGAAAAGTTATTGTAATGTTCCTTGGATAAGTAAATAGCCACATGTAAGCTGATCTCGCTCAATCCATATTACATAATTGACTCAAAGTAGATCATAGATCTCCATGTAACAGATATAACTTTAAATCTCACAGAAGGGGACATAAAAACATATCTTTGTGGCCTTAGGTGAAACAATAATTTTAAAAAAGGATAAAATAATATTTATGCCAGGTGAAAGATCTAAAAATTATTATTAGAGTTAAAAACTTTTGTAATTCACAGTACTTTAAGACAACCCCTCAAAAATGGGAAACATGTTTGCAAATTATGTAGTTGATAGGATTATATTGTCTAGAATACATTAGCATTCTTATCACTCAAAATCAAGAAGGGAATATCCTAATAAAGCACAGAAAGACAAATAACACAAATTTTCTTTCATATGTGGAGATTAAAAAATGATCTAAATGCAGAACAATGTAATTACTAGAGGCATGAAATGGTGGAAAGGAGGAAATAAACAGAGGATGACTAATGGGTACCAAACACAGTTAGATAGAAGGAATAAATTCTAGAAAAAGTTCTATTGCATTTTCTACAAAGACCCAGAAGAGGAGCGTTTCAAATATAACAAAACTAAAAATAGAGGGAAATGCTAATTACATGATTGATTAATACATGTTGTGTGCAAGTGTTAAAATGTCACAGTATATCCATTAATGTGTAATTATATGTTAACCAGAAATTAAAACTGGGTGATTAACTTGTGTGAAAAGATATTTCTCTAAAGAAGCTAAATAAATTTCCAATAAGCATACGAAAACATGCTCATTGTGTTTAACCCTCAGTAAAATATAAGTGCAAGAGATACACTACACAAATCTTAAAGGCACATTCTGAAGTGAATGAAGCCAATTTGAGAAGACTAAATACTAAAGCCATTTATATGACACTCTAGAAAAGGTTGAAATATACACATAGTAAAAAGATCAGGGTTAAAGGGACATGGGAGGGAGTAAGACTGACTGTGAAATTCACATTTCTTTTAGGTAGTGAAGGTATTTTTATGACATTGTAATGGCATGTTGATGCTATTTTTCAAATTCTACAAAGCTTTACATCACAAAGAGTAAACTCAGTTGTATCCAAATCAAAAACATTATGTGATAGGTCAGGGAAATCACAGGAAGCAATACAGACAAAATAATTTAACTATATAACAAACATATTAAATAACTTCACTGCAGGGAATGCAAGGAAAGGGGATGCTCTAAATAACCTAGGAAGTAAGTATATATTCTCAGTTCAAGGTCACATGATAGGCATGTAATCACTGTGGGTAGCTGGAAATTCTTTCTCATGGAAGTTTGATTAAAAATTCTGAAAACACTATACAGGATAAATTTGCAGTGGAATGAACAGGCCAGTTGAATAAAATTTTTCACTGATAAAAGAGATTACATAGGGGTTAGTAGAAATGGATAGATTAATTATTGGTACCGGATTAAATCATATGATATAGAAGACATTAGGAGGAATTTATGTTTAAGTTTATATAAATAAATATCATCATGTGTAGATATATTTATGTGCCAATCACGAATTACCCATGATTTAAATGGATGATATTGCATAATGCATATTTTGTCCTTTTACCTATTTCTTGGTATATAACTCCTAAAAATTCTTGGAATGTCCAATGTGAGGCTGGAGATATGGTTCAGTGGTAAGGAACTTGCCTAGCATGTGCAAGGTTAATAGGTTCATTCCCTAGCCCCCAACCCCCCTCCCCCCAAAAAAAAGAATAAAAAAAGAAAGAAAGAAAGGCCAAATTGACAAGGGATATTTTATGCTAATGATTTAACTGATGGCTAGTAGCCCTCCCTCAGGTAGCTTCAGGATACGCACTGGTAACAAAAAATGCTAAGGAAGGATCAGAGGGTTGGGATTTTCAGCTCTGCATTGAGCTGAAGATCAAGCCAATCACGAATTACCCATAATTTAATCAATAATGTTGAAGTAATGAGGCCTCCACAAAATCCTAAAGAACAGGGTTTGGATAGCTTCTAAATAGATGATCATATGGAAGTTTGAAAGAGCATGGAAACTTTATTGCTCTATACCTGGTCATGTGCATTTTTTCAACTGTTATCCTTTTAAATATTATTTGAAATAAACTGGTAATTATAAACATGAGAATTTTCCTGAGTTCTGTGAGCTGCTCTATAGAATTAATAGAACTCAGGGGAGGTTATTCTAAGGACCGTAGTTTATACAGGTCTTTCAGAGTATGGGTAAAACAATCTTGGCCTTCTGATTGGTATCTGAAATCAGGATCAGACTGGGCCCTTAGCCTGTGGGATTAGGTGCTACTTCTAGATGATGTCCAAATTTAATTAAATTGAATTAGAGGTTGCCAAGCTGATATTCCCTACAAAACTGATAGCTTATTGGTGTGGAGAAATCCCTATATATTATAAGGTCACAGAAATGTTCTGTGTTGATTGTTGTGGTACGAGAACAGAAGAAACCATTTTACCCACACAGTGAATACACAAGTATATTCCTTTGCTCTGTCATCTTTCAAAAGCCTATTAGCAACAGACGCCCTAGAAGAGAGTACACTGATGCCAACATCTTTGTTTTTAATTTTATTCACCAATATAAGAAACTAGGATTACTTGAAGAAATAAGAAATTATAGTATTGGTCAAGCAATCAACACAATTATCCTGTAGCACTTTGTAGTGCCTAAAAAAATGAAATTGTTTAGACAACAAAATCAATCAACCAATCAGAAAACAAAATTAAACCAAAATGATGTAGGTATTTCAAAATGGCACAGGAACCAAATGGAAGAATTCCCAAGACCTAACTTGGACCTAATTTGGGCCATGAATTAAGTACCTAGTACAAATAAGGTACAAAACTAACACCCATAGTTTCATATAATATTCCATATCATATAATAAATGATTGCATAAATACATAAAAGGGGAGAACAGATAAATTACACATGCTGAAGAATTTTGAACATGTTATTATATTCTCTGTTAGTCAAGTTTTCATCACTGTGACTGAAATATCTGATGTTATGGTTTAGATATTAGGTGTCCCCCAAAAGTTCATGTGTGAAACAATGCTACAAAGTTAAGAGGTGAAATTATTGTGTTATGAGAGCCTTAAACTAATTGGTGCATTAATCCAGCCATGCCCAACCTGCTTACAGTTACCACTTAGAAATCTATTCAAACTATTATTCAACCAAATGGTTAATCCACGGATTAGGTTAAAGATCTCATACTCTATTCATTTCACCTCCTGTGTTAACACAAGAGCCTTAGGGAAAACCTCATATCTAAACCATAACATCTTCCAATGAGGAGATGGCACCTGACTCCCCATTCTTAGGTATGTGTTGTAAAATAGAAATTTGTAAGAAAAGACCCAGTCAACTTAAACCAGTATGATAAAAAATACTTATAATTAAATAATAAGTAGCCTGATGTTGAGCAATTAGCCTTATCATCACCACCATCATCATTATCATTTCCTTGTTCCCACCTTACAAAAACTGTAATAACCAATAATACAATCATTGTATTTTAAAAAAAAGAGATGCTGCTATTTGGGGTTGTGGCTCAGAGGTAGAGCGCTTGCCTAGCATGCGTGAGAAACTGGGTTCAATCCTTAGCATTACGTAAAAATAAAGATATTGTATCCATCTGTAACTAAAAAATAAATATTTAAAAAAAGAGATGCTGCTGAATTTATGAATTATGAATAAGGCACAATTAGATTTAAAAACTAAATGTGTTGAAATTTTGTGTTTTAACCCCGAATAATGGGGTTAAATCTTGATGGTTGAATGTACATATATGAGGACACGAATTGGTGTGAATATACTATGTATACAGACATAGATATGAAAAATTGAGCTCTATATATGTAATAAGAATTGTAATGCATTCTGCTGTTATATATAAATTAAATAAAAACTTCTCTAGTTTTTAAAGCATGAGATACTGAACAATTCTTTCTCATGAATCCCAGAAATTCCCTATCATTCTCCTTTCTACCCAGGGAATTGTAGAGGAAATTTCTGGAAAATACAAAAACAGAGAATATATAATATTTTCCTTTCCTAATAAGTATTATTCATATTCAATTTGGGAAAGATATTTACAAATATCAAAATAATAATTTAAAACATTTTGGTAAAATAATTATGAATATATTTTTTAAAACGTAAGTGGAAAGACATTAGTATATAATACAATCATATGTAAATATTAAAGATATTTGCATGTAAAATATTAGAAGCAAATATCATAAGGCAAGGCTTAAAGTAGTACTACATCCCAAAGAAGAATAATGATTTTTGGGCAAACTTGATTTTGACAAAAGAGAACTGAAATTTCTAACCTCACTTACAGTCTCTGAGATTAGTTGTATTCATTGAAGTCCTGCCCTTGGCTGGCCTGGTCAGAGGATGGGAACCATGTCCATTGGAGCACCTATACTTGTACAGGAGGCATGCAGGTTACACACCAGGTTAATCACATTTTGACTGCCTTCTGGAAATTTCATTTTCACAATACCAGTTTTGCAACTCTACTTGAAAGTTGCAATTCTAGTTGAAAAATGTGAAAATAGATACCCTAGCATAGTGGAATAAATTATTTTTCTCTCTGACTTCCCATTTCTCAGTGTGAAATAACAATTGCTTTGTATCATCATATAATATTCTAAATAGCTATTAGAAATTTTAGAGTCACTTGTACACTGCAGAAATTTTTGTTTTATATATAAATAGGTAATTTTATAAAATATGTTTCCAATAATCCATTGAGAAACAAGGTAGAAATGGCATACTATTTGCTAGAAGTGTATAATTCTAGTGTGCACTTCTCAAGATTAAAAAAAAGCTGTTATCTTCAGAATTTCTTCCATAACATCAGAAATATGAACAATACCCCTATCTATACTCCAAATCTGATTCTGCAATCCAAAACAATTATGTGTTTACCATTTTTCTTTCCTATATAAATTAACCCATCCTACTTACCTTCTATATAATTATTAGATATACTGGAGTTATTAGTAGACTATTAAGAATTGCTACTTTATATGTTGATTATTCTTATAATTTTGGGTTGACTTAATAGCAACTTTGAATTGGGTTGTAATTTCTTCCTAACAGTTGCATGACTCAGTGACTGTTGACAATTTTTAGTTCTCTCATTTTCCCCAGTTCCTCCATATGGTCTATCCAGATATCTACTTAATTTATCTCACTCCTGGAGATTGTAAGCTAGACATCATACTTGAATTGTCCCAGTGACCCTCTCACCTGTGTGAGCTGCATTGCTCTGCCACAGTGTGACTCCATGTATCTTCAGATTGATGGATCTAGGTCTTTGCCCTGCATCCCTGACCAATTCTACTTTTTGGTACTTGGAAAAAGGATTGGGGTTTGATATACACTAATGAATATGCTGCATGAAGAAGAAAATCATACAGTTTATATTTAGGATACTGAATGAAATAGAATCTAGAATTTCAGGCTATGGAAAGGCACAATTATGTTAAGAGCAAGGGCTGGGGATGTGGCTCAAGCGGTAGCGTGCTCGCCTGGCATGCGCGCGGCCCGGGTTCGATCCTCAGCACCACATACAAACAAAGATGTTCTGTCCGCCGAAAACTAAACTAAAAAATATTAAAAAATTCTCTCTCTCTCTCTCTCCCCCCCTCCTCTCTTAAAAAAAAAAGAGCAAGTCCTAATCTCACATATAATCGCCATGCGTAGATTAAGACTCTTTATCTTCTCTTCAGGCTGGTATAGATACAGGAAGATGGGATGGATCTCATGAAGTGAACTGCCTTTGGGATGACTGCAATGCCATCTTTCTGAGATGGCCAACCTCTGTGAAATTTAATGGTTTAGTAACTAGCAGGAAATCACATGTTATGTACTATCAGAGAGTCCTTTGGGGGTACTCGGTGCGCAACACTGTGTCCTCTAGGTCCCTGACATCACATTAGTAGTTTTGTACCTATAAACTGTCTTCAACTAATGTAGCACACTTACAGCTCATTTAACCTCATTTCTACTTTGAGGGGGGTTACTCCTTCACATCTACTGTGACTAATGTTACATTCTACCAAGGACCTTTTATTTATTGTTGGGGAAGTGTATGTTGAAGGATGATAGAGTAATTCATGGTATAATGTATGCATTGAAATGGAGAGAAAAAAAGAGGAGTAGATAAATCACTAGGATGTTATAAAATATCCATTTAAAATTAAATAAATAGGCTGGGCACCATAGTGCACGCCTGTTATCCCAGTGGCTTAGGAGGACCGAGAGTTTGAAGCCAGCCTCAGCAAAAGTGAGGCACTAAGCAACTCAGTGACACCCTATCTCTAAATAAAATACAAAATAGGGCTGGGGATGTGTCTCAGTGGTCAAGTTGCCCCTGAGTTCAATCCCTGGTACCCACCCTGACCCCTAACTGACAAATTAAATGAATAGAACAATCCTCTGTGGTTTAAGATGAGTTATTTAAATGTGTCTATTCTGTATCAAGAATTGAGTCTGAGCCTGGACTTGTGAGATAAGGGTCCTTGAATAAATACCCAAAATACAGTAATTAAATATGTGTTTTCCTCAAATAACCCAATGAATAAATGGGCAAAAAAACTAAATAGACATTTCTCAAAAGAAGAAAAACAAATGGCCAAAAAATGTATGAAAAACTGTTTAACATCTCTAGCAATCAGAGAAATGCAAATTAAAACTACACTAAGATTTCATCCCACTCTAGTCAGAATGTCAATAATCAATAATACAAATCATCAAAATAAATGCTTGTGACAGTGTGGGGAAAAAGGTACATTGATACATTGTTGATGGGACTGCAAATTAGTAAAACTACTCTGGAAAAGAATATGGAGATTCCTCAAGAACTAGAAACGGAACCAATATATGATCCAATTATCCCATTCTTTGGTATTTATCCAAATAAACAAACAAAAATCAACAAAACTTGTATCAGCATACTATAGCAATAGAGTCATATCACAATTTACAATAGCCAGGTTATGGACTAGTCCAGATGTCTGTCAATAAGTTAATAGACAAAAAAGTGTGATCTATATACACAATGGAGTTTTACTCAGTCATAAAGAAGAATGAAATTATGACATTTGCTGGTAAATGTTTGGAACTGGAGAACAGCATGCTACATGAAATAAGCTAGATTCAGAAAAATTATACATTGAATATTTCTCTTATGTGCAGATGCTAGAGGAAAAAAATAAGGGAAAAATGGGGAGGCTGTATATCATAAAGATACAGTGAAGATCAGTGGAGTAGAAGATCATGAGAGGGAAAAGGACAGTAAAGGGGAGGAAACACAGAATAGATGTAACAAAATTATGTTATTCAGATGTATAAAAATGTGAATGTCACCTTTTTTCATACTCATAAATCAACAATCAAATAAAATAAATAAATAAATAAATGAAAGACGAGTAGAACAGAGGAAGGAGAACAGGGGAAAGAAGGAGGGAAGGCAAAGTGAGGGCACAAGGGATTTAAATGGAGTAAATTAAATTTCATGCATGCATAATTTTATCAAAATGAAACTAATTATTATGGATAACTAATACACTAATAAAAATAAAAAATAAAAAATGTGTTTTCATGAGCTCATAAGTGAGAAATGTATCAGTGAATCTCCCATTATATGTCTCCAGACCATATGAGCTACTTTTTTTGATGAAGCTATGAATGTGTTGTGTGGAGTATGTACCACGATTATAACCATACAGACAGGACTACTGACTCTGTGGCCATTTATGCAGTGTACTGTCCAGTCTCATGGCTCTGCAGGTTTGGTAGACATGGTTCTAGGATGCAACCCTGGCACTGCCCAGCCGAGAGCTCTGGCTGTGCACAGGGAGATAAGTGAGGTGAGTGGGTAGTCTTTGTTTATCTAGTATATGTGCAGAATCTTCATTCAACCTGTGTCCATCTCTAGATCACTGCTAGAGTGTTGGGGATGTGTTATACCATGAATGGTGTGTGTGTGTGTGTGTGTGTGTGTGTGTGTGTTTCTCTACCATGTTTTTTTTTTTTTTTTAAATCTGTTCACAACAGATCTGAATCCTCAACTTGTCTTCACCTGTAAAAGAATTTTATGCCTTAGGGCTTGCTTCCAGGTCTGTAAACAGTAACTGGCTAAACTTATAATTTTTATTTAAAAAAACCAATTTTATCTAGTTAACCTGTTACTGTGACAGTATCTATCTTGTGGATTTTTGTCTAGGCAATGAGTACAATGATTCTGCAAAGTATGAACAACAGAATATATGGATTTAAAGAACTCACAATGAATTGCTGGAATGACAAAAAGTCTGAATTATCACAGAGATTTCCCCAATGGCTTTAAGGTACAGATGTCTTCTGAAAACTTGAAAAATGAATTTTCATACCAAAAAGAAGTCCTCTGAATTCAGAATTATGTTTTATATTCCATATTCCTGACATTTCTCAATCCTTGCCTCTAATGCCTACAAATCACTTCCCAAAAGGCTGCAAAAACAACCTTCAGATGCACTGCTTGATGATGTCTGAATATGGGGCTTTCTGAGAGAAATGAGTCATAGAAACTCTGAAGAGGTGGTTACTGGCACTCAAACTGGTGACTGGGTAATGGGAGAATGACAGGAAAGAAAAAAATTGAAGGAGCATCCTTACAGCTTGATGGTATCTTCCTGACACAAATACACCTAGATTTGGAATGGTGGATAAGAGAATATGCTGTGCTTTTCTCTCTCTATGTGTTCATTCATCTCCTGAGGTCTAAGGTTTTATAATGTAATTTTTTTTATATAAAAGTAATACTTTTTAAAAACAAATTTGAAATAATTTGAAGTTTATAAAAATTGAGTAGATCATAAGAGTTTCCTACACATTTTATCTTCCCATTATATTAATATTTTATATAACCATAGAAGCTTTGTGAAAAGAAAAAAAATGACAGTGGTATAAATACAAAACTATTAATGGAACTACAGACTTTGTTCATATTTTTATAAGTCATCTACCAATGTCATTTTTCCCTTCTAAGATACAACTTACACTTAGTTTTCAAATATATTATTTATTTATTACTCAATAACAAATTACCACAAGACTTACTACATTTAAAAAATGCAACACAAATTACTTCACAGTTTCTTTGAATGAAGAATCCAGACATAGATGTGGCCAAAGATGAAACTTCTGCAGGATTCCCTTCCAAGATCGGGCATTTTTGATAGGATTCAATTATCTACCAAGGTCAAGATGACTTCATTGGTAAATTATTCTCATTATTAAAAAAATTCATACTAATAACTCACAAACTTTAAAAAAAAACTCTAAAACAAAACACACGAAAAAGAAAACACTTTGTAGCTGTCTTAGTTCATTTATGCTGCTGTAACAAAATACCACAGAATAGATTATTTTTAAATGTTATAAAATTTTTCCTCACAGTTCTGGAGGTTGAGACATCAAGGGTCAAAATACCAGAAGATTCAGTGTCTGATTAAGAGTTCAGGCTCTGCTTTCAAAATGGAGTCTTCTTGAAGGATCCTCACATCTCAGTAGGATGAAAGTTGAAATCCCAAATGAAAAGATAAAGAAAAACAAGTAACTCATCGGCTCTCTTAAACTTCTTTTATCAATGCACTACACTCTTTCATGAGGGCACCTAAACACTTTTAAAGGCTGTTATGGTTTAGATATGTGGTCTCCAAAAAGCTCATATGTAAGACAATGCAAGGTGAAATGTCCAGGTCATGAGAGCCTTAACTTAATCAGTACATTAATCCACTTAAATTGATTAATTTATTGGTAATTCTAGGCAGGTAGAAGATGGCTAGAGGAAGTAGGTCACTGGGGCCATAGCTTTGAGGCTTATATTTTGTCCTTGGTAAGTAAGAGGTCTCTTTCTGCTTCCTGGTGCCATGTCCTAAGCTACTTTCCTTCTCCTCATTTTCCCACCCTGATATTCTGCTTCACCTTGGTCTCAAAGCAATGGAGTTGGTCTTTTGTGGATTGAGATCTCTGAAACTGAGCACTAAATTAACATTTTCTGCTCTACATTGTTCTTGCCAGGACTTTTGGTCATAGTGGCAAAAAAGCTGACTAAAACAGGTTCCATTTCTGACCACCCCCAGAAGGGAGAATAAATTTCAACATGAATTTTGGTAAAACACCGATATTCAAATCTTAATCCCAGCCTTTCTGTGGGGGCCAGTTTACGTGATACTACAGCAGACAATTACAAAAAACATTATATTCCAATATCAGGTATGATATCAGTAAATCAAATTCAACAATATATAAAATTGATTATTCATTATGACCAAGGATACTTTATCCAGAAATGGAAATGTGGTTTAACATGTAAAAACAATTAGTATAATACACTGCATTAATGTAATAAAGAATAAAACAATCATCAGCAAGTTTATAGTACAGAGATCAACATGTAAACATTAATTGTATTTCCATATACTGTGAATTAACCACCTAAAAATGGAGCTAAGAAAACACAACCATTTGAATAGCCCCCAAATAATGATATACTTATGAATAAACATAACAAAATAAGTTTATGATATGTAGACTCAAACTACAGAATGCATTAAAAAACTTTAGGGAGTAGCCGAGTGTGGTGGCACATGTCTGTAAACCCATCAGCTCCCAAGGCTAAGGTAGGAGGATCATATGTTCAAAGCCAGCCTCAGCAATTTAGTGAGACCCTAAGCAACATAAAGAGACCCTATCTCAAAGTAAAATAAAAAAAGGAATAGGGATGTGGCTCAGTGGGTAAGTGCCTCTGGGTTCAATCCCTGGTATAAAAAACAACAACAACAAAACAACATAAACAAAAACAAAACAAAACAACCTTTAGGAAACACATTCCTACTTTTTGAGGACTCTCCATAGGCTTTTCAAAGCCTCACCAACAATTATTTTAATTTGTATTCTTGATGATTGCCACTTTAACTGGAATAAAATGAAATCACAGTGTAGTTTTGATTTGCATGTTCCTGACTGCTAAAGATGTTGAACACATTTTCATATATTTGTGGGTCATTTATATTTCTTCTCTTGAAAAATATCTGCTTAGATCACTTATTCATTTATTGACGTTATTGGACTTTTGGTATTAAGTGTTTTGAGTTGTTACATATTCTGAATATTAATTCTGTTGGAAGGGTAACTAGCAAAGATTTTCTCCCATTCTTTAGGCTCTTTCTTCACAATCATTTCCTTTGCTGTGCAGAAGCCTTTTAAGTTGATATCATCATATTTGTAGTTTCTTGGATTTATTTCTTGACCTTTAGGAGTCTTATTAAGTAACTTGGGGCCTGTGCCAATATTTTGAAATATTGATTCTGTTTTTTCTTCTAGCAGTTGCAACATTCTTGATCAAATTCCTAATCTTTCATCCACTTTAAATTGATGTTTGTGTCATATGAGCTAGCTATCCTACCTTTGGTATTTATCCAAAAAAAATTAAAATCAGCAAATTATAGTTTTGGTATACACATATATCAATGTGTAAAGCAGCAAAATTCACAATTGCCAAGTTCTGAAACCAGCCTAGGTTTCCATCAAAAGGTGAATGGATAAATAAAATGTGATTAGACATGCATAGAAGATGATAAAGCAGATCTAGGCAGCAATCCTTGATCCCTCCACAGCATAGAAAAGAAGCAGTGAAAGAACAGTTGACCAGAGAAGTGGGTGGCAGAGTGAATGCTCTAAAACCAATGTTGAACAGCTTGAGACTTGGAATTTGCTGAGCAGAAAATAAGGACAGAATTTCTTGACTCTGAGCTCTGACCATAGTGGGGGGAGAGAGTAAAGGTAACAAAGAGGGAAGTAAGGAGAGGAAAAGCCCATAAGTTTACTTCCTTATAAATGCAGAAAATAAAAGCAGACTAAGCTAAAATAGGACAGGAGCAGCAAAGACAGTGATGGTGATCACAAATTTCACCCCAAATTGTGGTTTGACAGCCATGCCAGGCAGGGCATCCACTCTGTAGAGTCCACAGCTGGTCAGACACCCTAGAAGAAATTAAATCAACAGAGCTTCTCCACACCTTCAGTTAGTAACAAATAAGCCCCAAGGGAATCTCTCTGAATTGGGTTGTCTCTGTATTCCACCCAGAAGAAATCCATAGAGGGATAACTATTAGCTAAAAGTTACTGAAACCCCCTTCCCATCACTAAGGACAAGGGGCCTGATATGAAGCTGACCTGAGAGCAAATCGCTACCAGGGAGTGAAGCCCTAATCCAGGGCCCCTCCCAGCCTACACAGGAGCTCAGGCAAAGATCCAGCTAACATTCTACCCCTATCATGGTGATGGGTAAAACCCTGCTGAACTATATCAACCAGGGTGAAGCCCTCTGTGCCATGATGGCCCACAGAGAGCCTGCACCTCCATACTCCACAGTTGCAGACAGTCGCCAAGTGGTTAAATAGTGCCACTCCATAGAAGTCTCAACAGAAGGGAGCAGGTGCCTGTGATTCACAAATGTGGACAGTAGGAGCTCAGATGCAGGTGAGCCAGTGGATACCCTATTCTCTTTATAGAGATGGACAAAACACTAGTGATCTGCTGATGTCCCAGGAGATTTCTGGGTCAGACTGCCCATGGAGAATCTGCAAAAACAGGCCCCAACAAGTTACAGACAGCCAACAAGTACTTACATAGTTCTGCTCCATAGAGGTCCCAGTGAAAGGGAACAGGCACCTAATGATTAACAACTACCACCAACAAAGAAGCTCAGACCTGATGGGCCAAATGACAATATACCCCAGTGACAGAAATGGTATGTTGGTGATCTACATCAGCCAGGGTAGAGATTTCTATGCCACAGACCACCCACAGAGAGCCCTGAATCATAGTTACCACACTTTCTGACAGTTACCAAGCTCTATACCACTTTAAATAAGGTCCTTTGGAGGGGAGCAGGCACACAGCATCTCATAGCTCTACTCAGTGACAGCCTACATCCTCCAAGTGTGCAAGTTTGGTCTCCTGGGATAATGAACACACTGGTGAGAAAACTACTGCAACCAAGAAAGTGGCTACTGTGACCCAGCACGATAGGAGGATCCCTTTTGCTATAAGTTCTAGAGTTACCAGTTAATTCAAATCTCATTCAGGCACCTGAATCCACAAATGGCAATGCCTGAGGATGACCCCAAGCTTCATGCACACACAAGGCAGTAATCCTCACAAAGGAGCTTATAGAAAAGCATTCCACACATATCCAGTGTACTTAGATACAAGCCCACAGACCTGTAACTGTGTACTCTAGGGAGGGCAGCAGATCCTCCCACCACAGTCCAGTTAGGTACAACATCAGACTAACTATAATATCTACCTCAGACCACCACACCCTGAACACTCTGAAATATACATGGGGGGCCCCCACACTGGATGACAACTCCTAAAAGGGAATAAACTGGACGGCTAATTCACAGATCATCAGAGACTGTCTCTTCTGACCTAACAGAAAACCAATAAGCTACCCGGATTCACCAACAGTCAGAGGGGGCCCTCCTAGAATCAAAGGTAACCTTGTGTGATCACTACTCCAAACCAAGGAAAACAGAGAAAAAGCTCAAAAGTGGTGGGCAGCCTACAAATATCCCAAATCCTAAAGAAATCTAAACCAGGAGGACGCAATAAGAAAATTATCCACTTGGCTTAAAATATCACAAACAGATCTAATGTCAATTTTGATCCTACATATACTATTTTGCATAATGAATCAATGGATAGTTCCCTATTATTTGAATTGGGTCCTCAACCACATTAATTGTATCTCTTCTAATGTTTTAAGCATTAACAAAATAATTCTCTCCTTGTTTTCTTAGCTTATGTTAAAACTTGTTCCTTAGTTCTTCTTTTCCCTATTGCATTGGCCCCTTAATCCCACCTACCCATTATCTATCTTTTTTTTGTTGGTTTATATTTTTCTTTTCTATCTTTTCTTTTGTCATTTTCCCCTTTGCCTACTTTTTCTCATATCATTTTCATCCCTACACAGTGTAATAATAATTTTATAATATTTAATAATTAATTCCTTAACCTATTCAATAACATACTAAAATTTTATATCTTGAAAAATCTTCCAAGTGTTTCCTCCCTCCAAGGTTCAGTAGAATGTGGTTTTGGCCTGAAGTGATTAGAGTTAATAGGTTTAGAGTCTTCTTTCAAAGTGGTACTGATATTGAGTAGGAGTATCAATACTTGGATATATGCCCAGTCTGGGACACTCAGAAGAAAGAAACTGCACAAAAGTAGAGGATAGAATCATCATATCAGATGGGTAGACAAAATACATGAAAATATATGAAAAACTGAGGAAACAAAAGTCACACCAAATAGCTCACAACACTACAAAACCTGATTCTACTGACACTATTGTGGAGGAAATGTCAGAGAAAGAATTTAGAAAGCTCATATTGAAATTATTCAGTGATCTAAAAGAAGATGTAAGGAATGAACAAAATAGAGGAAGCGAAAGCTCATTTCAGTAAGGACCCAGAGATTCTAAAAAAAAAAAAAAAAAAAAAAAAAAACCCAGCTGAAATCCTGGAAATGAAAGACTCAATAAATCAAATTTAAAAATTTGGTAACAGCATCATCAATAGATTAGACCACTTAAAATACATATTCGCATGCCTCAAAGATAAAATATATAATCTTGAAAATAAGTTGACAAGAAGAAAAGAGGTTGAGAGAACATGACCATGATATCAAAGAAATCTTCGATAACATTAATAAGAGACCATTGGCATAAACAAAAGTGCTAAAATAAAAAGTAAAGGGATGAGATGGAAACTGAAATACAAGAGGCATTTAGAACCCCAAATAGGCAAGATAAAACAGATATTCTTCAAAACATAATGTTATTAAAACACCAAATATGCAGAACAAAAATAGAATTTTAAAGATCCAAAGAGAAAAGTGGAAGGTTATTGCTATTTAGAATTTCAAAAGATTACAAAGCCTAGTCTCTAGAAGCTAGGAGAGCTTTGATTAACATATACTTAAAGTTAATGGATGCCAGGGACTGGGGTTGTGGCTCAGTGTTCGAGCACTCGCCTAGCACAGGTGAGGCACTGGGTTTGATCTTCAGCACCACATAAAAATAAATAAATAAAAATAAAGGCATTGTGTCTACCTACAAAAAAAAAGATAATGGATGCCAAACATGTTTTCTATACACAGCAAAATTATTTTTCAGAATTGAAGTTAAAATAAAAACCTTCCATGATAAGCAGAAATTATTATGAATCATAAACACTAAGCCAGTAGTATAAAGCATATTTGATAAAAGAGTTCATATAGAAGGAATGAAAAGTAAATATCAGAGCCAGCATATTGCTGACTCTTACTAGAAGGATAGTCAATTAAAGGAGAATCAAGTCTGAGTTAAACATTAGAAATAAAGTGGCAGGAAATAAAAATCAACTCTCCATAATAAAACTGGATTCAAATGGTCAAAGCTCTCCAATCAAAAGACAAAGATGGGCAGAATGCATTAAAAAACAAAATCCCACCATATGTTGTTTACAAGAGACTCACCTAACAGGCAAAAAAATCCACAGAAAGAAGGTAAAAGGATGGAAAAAAATTTATAACATGCAAATATAAACCAAAAGCAAGGATTATCTACTCTCAAATCTGACAAAATAGACTTCAATCCAAAATAAATCACAACAGGCAAAGGAGGTGACCTCCTCGCACTGGTTAATGAAATCATCCAAAACAAGACATAATGATTATCAATATTTATGCTCCAAATGTCAGGGTTCATACATACATAATCAAATTCTTCTCAATATGAATAATCAAACACACCACAACACAATAATGCCAGGTGATTTCAACATACCTTTCTAACCAACAGATAAAGTCTTTGAGACATAAACTAAGGAAAGACTCTTGAGAACTAAAAATATTACAAAATGGACCTCATTAGATAGCTATAGAATATTCATCCACCAATGTTTTAGTCAGTTTTCATTGCCCATAACCAAAAGACCTGACAAGTACAATGTAGAGGAGGAAAAGTTTTTTTGGGGGATTCACAGTTTCAGGGGTGTCTGTCCACAGACAGCCCACTCCATTCCTTGGTGGTGTGAGATGAAGCAGAACATCATGGCAGAAGAGTGTGGTAGAGGAAAGTGGCTTAGCACATCATAACAGGTAGTGGGGAAATACAGACAGATAAACAGAGAGAATTTCTGCATGAGAGACAAAATATACACCCCAAAGGGACATCTCCAATGATCTACCTTCTCCAGCCACAACCTGCTGGCCTACAGTTGCCAGCCAGTCGATCCCTATCAGAGGATTAGTGCACTGATTATGTTAAGGCTCTTGTATCCCAGCATTTCACCTCTAACTTTCTCATATTGCACACATGAGCTTTTGAGGGACACCTAATATTTAAACCATAACAGTTAACTACTGAATTAACTTTCTTCTCAGATGCACATGATGGAGCTTTTTCTAAAATAGATCATATCACAAAGCAAAATCTTATCAATATCTTAGTATCAATACAAAAATGAAACAAATAATTTCTTGCATGCTATAAGATCATAATGAAATGAAATTAAAAATCAACAAGAAAAACTGGAAACTATTTTAATACCTGGAGATTAGAAAATATAGTTTTTTTTAAGAGAGAAAGAGAGAGAGAGAGAATTTTTAATATTTATTTTTTAGTTCTTGGCGGACACAACATCTTTGTTTGTATGTGGTGCTGAGGATCGAACCGGGCTGCATGCATGCCAGGTGATCGCGCTATCGCTTGAGCCACATCCCCAGCCCAGAAAATACAGTTTTGAATGTGTAATGAATCACAGAAGAAATCAGGGTGGAAATAAATTTTAAAAATTCTTAAAAACAAATGAGATTATGTACAACCAGAGAAATGAAAAGTTGTGTTCCATTTGTGTACAATGAATCAAAATACGCTGTCATACATAATAAATTAGAAAAAATTAAAAAAAAACAAAAGCAAACAAACAAACAGAACACAAATGAGAACAGAGATGCAACATATCAAAATCTTTAGGATTGTATTACAGTAGTTTTAAGAGGAAACCTTATAGCATTCATTTCCTATATTAAAAAAATAAAAAGATCTCCCAAATGATCTGAGTTATACCTCAAGGCCCTGGATAAAGAACAAACTAATTCCAAAATCAGAAGAGACAAAATAATTAATATCAGAGATAAAATTAATGACATTTAGTATAAAAAATTAAAAAAAAAGATTGATGCAACAAAGTTTCAAAGATGGTCTTTGAAAAGATTAACCAGATTTATAAACTCTTAGCCAAACTAACCAAGAGAGGAAAGACGAATAAATAAACTCAGGGGTGGAAAAGCAGACAATTCTGAAACCTAGAGAATCATTAGAAATTATTTTGAAAAGTTATACTCCAATAAATTGGAAAATCTATAAGATATTCACAACTTTCTAGAATTATGACCTATCCAAATTGAACCATTAGGATATAGAAAACCTAAACAGATTAATATCTAGCAATGAGATTAAAGCAGCAATTAAAAGCCTCCCAACAAAGAAAATCCCAGAACAGATGGATTCTTATCTGAGTTCTACCAGACCTTTAAAAAAAATAATGTTAATCCTCCTCAAATTACACTATGAAATATCAAGGGATGGAGCACTGTCAAATTAATTCAATGGGGGCTGGGGATGTGGCTCAAGCGGTAACGCGCTCGCCTGGCATGCGTGCGGCCCGGGTTCGATCCTCAGCACCACATACAAAAAAGATGTTGTGTCCGCCAATAACTGAAAAATAAAATGTTGAAATTCTCTCTCCATCTCTCTCTTCTCTCTCTCTAAACAAAAAATTAAAAAAAAATTAATTCAATGAAGCCAGTATCACCATGTTACCAAAACTAGACAAAAGATACATCAAGGAAAGAAAACATCAGACCAATATTCCTGATGAACATACACACACAAAAGCACTTAATAAACACTGGAAAACAACATTCAAAAACACGTTAAGAAGATCCCAGGGCTGGGGTTGTGGCTCAGTGATAGAGCGCTTGCCTAGTACACTTGAGGCACTGGGTTCAATCCCTAGCACTGCATTACAAATACTAAATAAAGGTATTGTGTCCACAACTAAAAAGAAAAAGAAAAAAAAAAGATTCTACACCACAAATAAGTAGGTTTGTTGAGATGCAAGGTTAGTTCAACATACATAAACCAATAAATGTAATCCATCTCTTAATAATCACATGATCATCTTAATAAATGCAAGAAAAGTATTTGACAAAAATCCAGCACCCATTTGTATTGAAAGTAAAGGAGAAATATAGTAAGGTTTTTATACAAGAAACCCAAAGTCAACATACACTTAATGGAGAAAAATTGAAAGTTTTCATGTAAAATCAGAAATAAGACAACAGTATCCACTCTCGACAGTGCTACTCAACATAGTTGTTGAAACTCTAGACACATCAATGAGGCAACAAAAGGAAATTTTGAAAAGTTATACTCCAATAAATTGGAAAATCTAGAAGATATTCACAACAAACAGGAAAAGAAGTCAATTATCTGTTTGCCCAGTGATATAATTCTATATCTAGAAGACCCAAAAAACTCTATCAGAAGATTTCTAGAGTGATAAATGAATTCAGGAAAATAGCATGATAAATATCATCATACATAAATTGATCACTTTCATAAATACTAGCAGTGATTCTGCTAAGAAAGAAAACAGGAAATCTCTTTCATAGTCATCTCAAAAAAATACTTGGGAATGAATCTAACCAAGGAGGTGAAAGAGTTTTACAATGAATATGACGGAACACAGAAGAAGACCTTAGAAGATCTTAGAAGATGGAAAGACCACCCATGTGCATACTTAATATTGTCAAAATTAATACTATTGAAAGTGTTACACAGATTCATTGCAATTATCACCTAAACACCAATAATGTTCTTCATAAACTAAAAAAATGTGGAATAAATTATATCCCATACATGTATGATTATGCCAAAATGGAGCTTAATATTATTTATAACTATAATACACAAAGAAAACATGAGAAAGGGAGGGAGATAGAGAAAGAAAAAGAGAGATTGAAAAGGAAAGTGGGGTGGGGGATTAGATTAATTCTAGATAGGGAAGAGGGGTGGGAGGGAAAGGGAGGGGGAAGGGGATTAGCAAGGATGGTGGAATGTGATGGTCATCATTATACAAAATACATGTATGAAGATTTGAATTTGGGGCCAACATATATACAAACAGAGATATGAAAAATTGTGGTATATACGTGTATGAAGAATTATAAAGCAAAAAAGAGTACATGTATAATGGCATAAATTGGCATGAACATACTTTATATACAGAGATATGAAAAATTGTGCTCTATATGTGTAATAAGGATTGTAATGCATTCCACTGTTGTCGTGTATTTTAAAAAATAATAAATAAATGTGTCTATGAAAAAAAAAAGGAAAGATATTATGCTGTCTGTAAGAAAGGAACAAAGAATTCACCCAGGACCTGACCATTCTGGCACCATGATCTCAGACTTCCAGCATCTACAACTATAAGAAAAAAAAATGTTGTTTAAGCCAACCAGTCTATGGTATTTTGTTATAATAGTCCAAGCTGACTAAGACAAATATCTTTCCCAAATGTTTACTAGTAGTTTGCATTTCTTTAGAAATCACTTGGGATATCCTTCTCAGTTTTATATGTTTTTTGTCTATTGTTATGGATTTGCAGTGGATGCTCTTATGTTATAGAAATTAATCCTCTTTCAGTTAAAAGTAGCATATCTTTTTTCATGTATTCTAACAGTTTCTACTGTTGTTTCACAGGTAGATCATTAACTCTCATGAAGTCAAATTTATCTTTATGCTTTCTGAGTTTCATGTTTTATTTGGGAAAACTTAAAAATATGTTACAATATTTCTTCCAATATTTAAGATTTATTTCAAGGGCTGGGGATGTGGCTCAAGCGGTAGCGTGCTTGCCTGGCATGGGTGTGGCCCGGGTTCGATCCTCAGCACCACGTACAAACAAAGATGTTGTGTCTGCGGATAACTAAAAATAAATAAATATTAAAAAAAGAATTATTTCAAGTTTAATTTAAAAGGAGAAGAAAATATTACACATGCATGTGCGCAAACACACGCGTGCGCGCGCACACACACACAATGGAATTTCTTTTTTTTTTTTACAATCGAGATTTTTTCACTTCTTTGTTTCTTTTTAGATACATATAATAGAATATCTTGATATTATACATACATGGAGTATAACTTCCCATTCATGTGGTTATACGTCATGTGGAGTTTCACTAGTCATGTATTCATATATGAATATAGGAAAGTTATGTCCAATTCATTTTACTGTCTTTATATTCCCATCTCCCCTCCCTTTCCTTCATTCCCCTTTGTCTAATCCAATGAACTTCTATTCTTCCCTCCCCCACCATACTGTGTTTTAGTATCTGCATATCAAAGAGAACATTTGGTCTTTGGTTTTTTGACATTGGCTTATTTCACTTAGCATGATAGTCTCCCTTTCCATCCATTTACTGGTAAATGCCATAATTTCATTCTTCTTTATGGCTGAGTGATATTCCACACAATGGAGTTTTACTCAGCCATAAAGTAGGACCAAATTATGCCATTTGTTGGTAAGTGGATGGAACTAGAGAACATTATGGTAAATAAAATAAGCCAGTCTCAGAAAGTGAAGGGTGGAATAGAGGAAAACAAAAGAAATATAAAAGATGGATATCATGAAAATAGAAAGGACACCAAAAGAGCAGAGGAAGCAGATAGAGGGGGAAAGAGGATGGGGTCACCAGGTGGTATTAGGAAATGGAATCCACAAAATTATGCTATGGTCATGTGTGGTTCTACCATAATGAATTCTGCTTTCATGTATAACTATAATGCTCTAATTAATAATAATGATATGATGTGAGGGAAATCAGTGGGATAGAACAAGTAGATTGGGAGATGGAGGGAAGAAACAAAGGTAGGTAGTACAGATGAGACTGATCAAATTATGTGCATGTACAAATATTATACAATGAATTCCACTTTTATGTATAATTATAATACATAAATAAAAAAGCTGAAAAAATGTATGAAATCCTAGGAATATAGAATGAAATGTCTGTGATTATGATTATAAGGCCTAATATTGCTAAGATGACAATAAATTTCAAGTGTTTTTATAAATTTAATTTAATCTCTACCAAAAACCCAGCTATATTTTCTTTTTTTGCAGTCATTGGCAAGCTTATTCTAAAATTCTCATGGAAAGTCAAGCTATTCCAAACATCAAAAACAATACAAAAGAATGGAGTGCAATTTCTAGACTGGTACTGGTATAAGGTTTGCCCTTAGATCAATGAAACAGAACTGAGTGTCCAAAATTAATGCTTATATTTATTAAACCCCCAAGAACTAAATTTACAAGCTCTGCAAGATGAACAAATATGAAAGTGTGGAATTGCATCAAATTAAAAATCTTCTGCATAGCAGAGAAAACAATTAGCAGACTGAAGAGACTGCCTACAGAATGGGAAAAATCACTGTTAGACTTCTCAGAGACGATTAATATCTAGAAGATATAAAGAAGTCAAAAAGCACCAAACATTCCAACAAATAAACATACAAATAAACTGAACACATATTTCCCAAGTGAAGCAGCATAAATGGCCAATAGTTAAATGAAAAAAAATGTTCATTGGAATCCATTATGAAAATTCAAATCAAAACACATTTAAATTCCATCTCATCCTAGTAAGAATTGGTATCGTCAGGAACACGATAATCTATAAATGCTGGTGAGGATGTTGGAAAAAATATAACCTTATATGCTATTGGTAGGAATGTAAATTACTACATTCACTATGGAAATCAGAGTATGGAGGTTCTTAAAAAAATCTAACATTGAACTACCATAAGATCCAGCTATGCCACTTCTCAGTATATACGGAAGGAATTAAAGTCAGCATACCATAGAGATACCTGAATACTCATAGTTATCATCATATAATTCATAATATCCAAGATGTGGATTCAGTCTTGGTACCTTATCAACAGGATAAAGAAAACATGGCTGAACACAATGGTGTACCCAGGTAATTGCAGCTACTCAGAAGTTAGGGCAAGAGGATCACAAGTTTTGAAGCCAGCCTGGGCAATTTAGCAAGTCTCTGTCTCTAAATAAATAAATAAATAAAGAGAGATGTGAATATATTTCAATGGTTGATTGCCTTTGGGTTCAATCCCTATACTGAAGATAAAAAAAGAAATTATGACATATACACACAACAGCATATTATTCAGCCATGAGGAAGAATAAAATTGTGTGCCATTTGCAAGAAAATGGGAGGAATTAGAGATCCTAATATTAAGACAGAATAAGAAAGACAAGTATTATATGTTCCCTTATATGTGGAATATAGGGGGGAAAGGATGGCATGAAGGTAGCAGAAAGACTATTATAGAAGAAGAGTGGGATGTGGGAGAGTAGAGAGTGAAACACACAATATACATTGTGGATATGATCAAAGTATGTTATGTGCATGTATGAATATAACACAGTTAAAGCCATTATTTTTTCCTTCTTCCTTTTTCTTCTTTTTACTGCAGTACTGTGTGCTGAACCCAGGGCCCTGGGCCTGCTAGGCAAGCACTCTATCTCTGAGCCATACCACAGACCTTTTATTATTTTTTTCCTTTGAGACAAGGTCTCATTCATTTGCACAGGGTGGCCTTGAAGTTGAGATTCCTCTGCTTCTGTGTTCTGAGATGGGATTACAGTCCAAACCTCTTATTATATATAATAAAAACATGGAAATGTGATGTTTTCAACAAATATTGATGGGATAAGTGGTTATCATGTAAATTGGTGTCTTCCTTCACACAATAATACATACTTGAGTTAAATTCATCATACACCTGAGATAAAACTATAAATAATATAAAAGAGAACATTTGTGGTATAAGGTTAAACAGTGGTTTCTAAAATATGACATAAAATGAGAAAGATTGAACATCTTCAGTAATGATTTTTTTTGTATGTGGGATTCATAGTATACTACCAACAAGTGAAAATACAACCCCAATGCCCTTCAATAGATGAATGGATAAAAAAAATGTGGCATCTATACACAATGGAGTACTATGCAGCAATAAAAAATGACAAAATCATAGAATTTGCAGGGAAATGGATGGCACTAGAGCAGATTATGCTTAGTGAAGCTAGCCAATCCCTAAAAAAAAAAATACCAAATGTCTTCTTTGATATAATGAGAGCAACTATGAACAGAGCAGGGAGGAAGAGCAGGAAGAAAAGATTAACATTAAACAGAGACATGAGATGGGAGGGAAAGGGAGAGAAAAGGGAAATTGCATGGAAATGAAGGGAGACCCTCATTGCTATACAATATTACATATAAGAGGTTGTGAGGGGAATGGGAAAATTAACAAGGAGAGAAATGAATTACAATAGATGGGGTAGAGAGAGAAGATGGGAGGGGAGGGGAGGGGGGATAGTAGGGGATAGGAAAAGTAGCAGAATACAATAATTACTAATTGGGCATTATGTAAAAATGTGGATGTGTAACCGACGTGATTCTGCAATCTGCATTTGGGGTAAAATTGGGAGTTCATAACCCACTTCAATCTAATGTATGAAATATGATATGTCAAGAGCTTTGTAATGTTGTGAACAACCAATAAAAAAAATAAAGATGACACACAGAAATGGAAAAAAAAAAAAGAAAATACAACCCCAAAACTGTGAGAAAATATTTAGGAAGTCATGTAGCTGAGTAATATTACTACTCAAAAACAAAAAAGGCAAATGAAAAATAAAAATGGGTGGATTATCTGAATAGATATTTCAACAAAGAAACTATAGAAAATTTCCAATTAGCCTCAGAAAGGATGCTCATTGCTTCATAGATCTTAAAGGCATATGACCCTAGGTATCTACTTCCTCCAAGTATGTCCCACCTCCCAGTAGTTCATTCAGCTGTCAATGGATTAATCCACTGATGAGTCAGAGACCTCATGATTCAATCAGTGCCTAATAGCCCACTCAGAACCTTGCTGCATTAGGGACCATGCTTTCAATAAGAGACTTTGAGGGGCATTCCATGACCAAACTGCAACACATTGTATTTTCATTTATCCAATAATGGGGGTAAGGCAAAAATATACTGCTGGAAGCAGATTAGAGATTAAAGAAGCATGACTGAGAGGAAAGTTGGACTGGTTAAGCACAGGAGAATTCCTCAGATCCGTGAAACTATTGTTTTTGTTACTGTAATGGTGGAAGTACGATACTGTTTTTCAAATTCTCCAGGACTTTCTAGTAGTGAACCTTCATGTATGAACAGGAAAAAAATTGTGGGATAAGGAATCCAAGAGAGGAATGCAGGAAAAAAATAAAATAAAACTGTGTAGGGGTGAATGGAAATTTCCCCTCTGCTTTTTGAAGATTATCTGCAATGAACTGATGATAGACAGATAAAACAAAAGGAAATGTATACAAATTTCTTAATTTACTATAGGGGGAAATCATAGCACATGAGGATAATCATAGAAGTGTAATTGCATGTAGTCCAACTCAATAGTGAAAGTTATAATTTCCTTTTTTTTTAAAAAATTTTTAATATCTATTTTTTAGTTCTCGGAGGACACAACATCTTTGTTTGTATGTGGTACTGAGGATCGAACCAGGGCCGCACGCATGCCAGGCGAGCGCGCTACCGCTTGAGCCACATCCCCAGCCCTGAGCCACATCCCCAGCCCTAATTTCCTTTTTTTAAAAAATTTTTTTAGTTGTAGATGGACACAATACCTTTATTTATTTATTTTCATGTGATGCTGAGGATCGGACTCAATGCCTCACATGTTCTAGGTGAGCATTCTACCAATAAGCCACAATCCCAGCCCTAATTTTCTTTTTTTATAGAGGAGGGGAAAGAAATTTTTAGGGGGATAGTGAATTACTCTTTTTAGGGAAATCAATGGACTTGGAGAAAAATAATGGCCTGAGGCAATGTCTGGCCTGTAAAAAAAAAAAAAAAAAAAAAAAAAAAACAATGTTTTTTTACACGATCAATTTTGGAATACTGAATGGGATCTAAATAGAAGACAAGGTGTGTGACAAATCTGTTCAGGTATGTTAACAGACTTTAGTCTTCCTTTCTGTGAAATGAGTCCAGTCTAATCTAATTAATCAAATTTCAGCAAGAAAGCAATTTTGTTTGTATTTTATTGGATATATTCAGGTAGGTAAGGGAACTTTGGAGAAAACCTGTCCTTGTCCTTGGAGGGGGGAAAACAAGGGAAGATCAGAGGGACCTTCATTCTGAGTTAGGTTCTAAAGCTTTTCAGAATGTTAGACCACTGTTGTTGGAGTATAATTTTCTCATCCTGAACAAGTGTATATCAAATATGTGAAATAATCTCACTGAAAGGTGGAGAGAAATGGAGACTGATCTAAACAAAATGGAAAGTCTAACAGTCTTGGTGTTTGTACATAAGCACTATACAACTATTTCAGTGGAGATATGGCTTCAGAATGCCAAAGCCAGGGGGCTGGGGATGTGGCTATGCGGCCCAGGTTCAATCCTCAGCACCACATACAAACAAAGTTGTTGTGTCTGCCGAAGACTAAAAAAAAAAAAAAAAAAAAAAAAAAAAAAAAAAAAAAAAATTAAAAACTCTCTCTCTCTCTCAATCTCTCTCTCTTTAAAAAAAAAGAATCCTAAAGCCAGGGCTGGGTTTGTAGCTTAGTTGGTAGAATGTTTGTCTTGCATGTGTGAGGCACTGGGTTTGATGCTCAGCACCACATAAAAACAAATAAGTAAAATAAAGGTATTGTGTCTGTCTTCAACTAAAAACAAATTTAAAAAAAATCCCAAAGCCAGAATTCAATATGTATATTTACATATATAAATATTTTATATGTATATAGGTATATATATATATATATGTGTGGATATATATATTCTATACATATGTATTGGGACTAAATAACTGAATCCATTTTCTTAGTCCTAGAGATGAAAGTTACATACAAGTGAAATGGGAGAATGGGTACACTGATTCATGATGTACTGGATGAGATCATGTGGTACTAAAGAAAATAGTAGGAATTCATGTTTAATTTAGTATAGATTCATATGGATACTTGCAGAAGTATTTAGAGATATGTATTTATTTGTGAGCTAGTATACACATTTATATTTCTTTGTTGTCACCTGTCAAGGTCTCAAATGAAGAGATTTCCCAGTAGCAATGAGAAAAGTTGGTGTCCAGTTCTTCATTTCTAATTCTGTTTTCCAAAAAGAAACTAGAGTTTTCCTTGAAGATCAAGATGGATTGTAAGGTTGGACAGGGAACAAACCCAATCAGCCTTTAGCACTTTATAATATAAGGAACTAAGAAGAAGAATACAAGCAAGTAAGAAACCAACCAACCATATGAATTAATATAAGGAACTAAGAAGAAGAACACAAGCAAATAAGAAACCAACCAAACATATAAATAAGCAAAAAACAAAACAAAAAAAACAAGATCAAAATGAAATGAATTATCCATTTTAGAATAATACACAGGATAACTTAGGGAACATACATGGTCAACACTTGAACATTTTAAGCAACAAAATGTATGAAAAAGCATAAGGAACAAATGAACATGAATTAAAAATTCATGATTCCATACTGAATCATGTGTGTATATTTGTGCACACACAATAAGTACCTTGAAAAAAATATAAATATATGAAATCTAAAAAATTTTATAGATGTCCCTCCTACTAGGAGGTGGAATACAACTCCCCATTTCTATATACATAGTGACTTCAAAAGTAGAACTTGGAAAAGAAAAGCAACAGTAATTTTACCATGGCAAATCTAAACTAAACCATCTTGTCCAGGGGATCAAATTAACATTGGCAGTGATAAATCATGTTTATAACGCACCCTTTGTATGATGTGATCAGAAAAGCACTTCCATTTTGTGGTATCCTCACTAAAACCCTTAACTTCTGTCTAATCATGAGAAAACTATCCATAATTCACAATTTAGGGATGTCAAAATCTTCAAAAATAAAGGCAATTTAAGAAACTGTTGTAGCTAAAACAAACTTGAGGAGACAGGATAGCTGATGTGATGTCATATCCTGAATTTGAAACCTAGAACAGAAAATGGACAGCAAGTGAACCTTTAAGAAACCTGAATAAAGTGTGGATATCAATCTATGATAATGTATGATACTGATTTGTTAATTGTGAAAAATGTACCAGACTAATTTAAGAGGTTAATTATAAGGAAATTTATGCTTTTGATATATGGAGATTCTCTGCACTATTTTCATAACTATTCTACAAAGCTAAAACTATACTTAAATAAAAATTTCCCTTCTTAAAAATTACCACCATATTTAATAAACAGAACATTACCAGTATTGTTGATGCTCCCTGAATGCATCACCTCAATTCCACAGGCCCTCTTTACCCACTAAATGGTTCTGCATCTTCAAAAAAGATCAATATAAGTACCTAAATTAATCCACAAACTTAAGACAAATAATGAGAAATCATCAGACAAATAGACACTATAGGATAATCTACAAAGTGCCTGAATGATATTTCTAAAAATAATAAAGATCATGCAAAATAAGTGATATAGTTATGATACAAAATGTCCCTCAAAAGCTTATATGTGTAACAAAGTTTAGAGGTAAAATGATTGAGTAATGAGCACCTGAATCCAATCAGTGAAATAATCCCCTGAAAGAGATTAACTGAGTTGTGACTCAAGGAAGGTAGGATGTGGCAGGAGGAGGTAAGACATTGGGGGCATCCCTTAAGGGTATATATTTCTTCTCTCTCTCTCTCTCTCTCTCTCTCTCTCTCTCTCTCTCTCTCTCTCTCTCTCTCTCTCTCTCTCCCCCCCCTCCCTCTCCCTCTCCCTCCCTTTCTTATCCCCTCCCCTCCCCTCCCTTCTTCTCTCTCTTTCCCTCCTTCCTGGTTCCATGTCCTGAGCTGCTTTCCTTCAACACACTTGTCTACCATAAGGTTTTGTCTCATCATGAGCCTCAAGAAGTGGAGCCAGCTCTTTATGGATTGAGATGACTGAAACCGTGTGCCCCCAGATAAGCATTCCTTCCTCTAAAATTGTTCTTGTCAGGGCTTTTAGTTGTAGCTGGAAAGAACAGGCTAAATCAGAAATTGGTACCAAGAAGTGGGGTCATTGCTGTGACTGAACTTATGGTGTGGTTCAGAAGCTGTAGAAACCTTTTAGAATTTGAAATGAATTATCCATTTCAGAATTATCCATTTGGAATTTGTGGGAGGAATCTTAAAAAATTTAGAAATGCAAGACTGAAAAGTTTTAGATTGCTTAATGGACAGAGTTTAATGGACAATTATGGTGGGAGCTCAGAAGACCAGAATGCTGGTCTGGTAGTGAAGAACCAGGTTTCAGTGGAGAAAGATTCTATTGGAAGTTGTACTAGAGGTCACCGTTTTCACAGTCAGTAAGAGAGAAAGCATCACTTGGAGGGTTGGAGAACTCAGGTTTATTTATGCCAGTGGACTCAGATGAGATGGTGCTCTGAAGTTCTGGACCCTGAGCTGAGCTTATATGGGGCTTTTATATGAAATTTGTCATCATTTCTTAACCATTACAACATTGGTGGGTTTGACTCCTTGGCCCATGTGACCAAAGACTATGTACAGGAAATTTACAATAAGTAATTCACAGGTGTAGAACAAAGACAGTAAAACACTCACAAGTGTTATCACCAGTGTCCTTCACCACAGGCAACAGTAACTCAGGATGACTTCAGTTTATCTCCCTAAGAGCAATATTTCTAAGAACTAAACCAACAAGATTATAGTTTCAGCAGCAGTTAACTGGCATAGTAACCTACAATTTATACTTAGCAATTAAGTGATGTAGCTACATTCCTACAGGGTTTAGAAAGATACAAAGTATAGGAAAATTCACCCTTCCCCAGGCATTGGTTCTTTATCATAATGTTCTTATAATTTCATTTTATAATCAGGTTTGGTATCTCCTTCACATCACTAATGTTATATTCTGGCTTAGAAGTTTTATTAATTTTGACTATGTCCTAAGAATTTCTATAAAACAAAGAGTTTAAAAGTGATGACCTTCTTAGCATGGTGGAAGAAATTTCTAGGCAGCACAGCATTCAGACTTATTGCTGACAGCTTTTAGTCAAGTATATTGTGTTAATTAGGAGTAGGAATCAGGGAAGAAAGTAAAGCAAAAGATCTGAAAAATTGCAGTTTGGCAAGAAAACTTAGAGTAAAATAGAGTAAAATTGGGGCTAAGAGTAAAACTTAGAGTAAAACTGGGTTGTTAAAGACATTACAGCCACTAAAGAAATACTAACCAGAGACAATAGAATAGATAGCTTGAAGGAATCCTAGAAATTGGCAAGATCGCACCCATTTCAGGTTCAAGAGAGTAAAAGTAAAAATTCCTTTGATAAGAGGCTAGTGGAGCACCCTGACTGCACTGAGAATCCTAGGAAGTTGTTTCACCATACTCAGCTACACAGGCACTCAGAGGCTGCTGCAGCTATGGTCTCTGGAGGCTTAGCTATTGCTCGAGACGATAGCAGACTTGGTGGCAAACACATGGTGCTGGTTCTGCAAGATTGCAGGATGCTGGAGTTAGGGAATCAAAGGAAGGTCTGGGATGCCAAGCAGGTTGCCCCTGATAGGGCCATGTGTGGAAATGTGAGAGGAAGGCAAAGCTGCAGTGGAGACCCCAAAATTTAATGCCAGTACTCTGAAATGTCTGAAGAATAAAGCTGTAGGAATTGAGCACAGGCAAGTCAACAGAGAGGCCATATACAATCAGCAATGTCACAGGAGCAGAGGTATAAAGGCCCTTTGGAGAGAATATCATAATGCCATGTGACCCAGATGCTGACTGTGGAGTTACATAACTTGTTTGCCCAGCTGGATTTCCATCTTGGTTTTGTTAGGTAGGAGTTCAGGGACACCAATATAGAAGAGGCAGTATATGAGAAAGACACTGCTATAGAATAAGACAGGGAGACAAATCATGTCACTATCTACCATAAGTCCCATTACTATGACAACTTCCATCACTGAGGACGTATCACCATGACAACTCCCACCACAGGTTCGTATTTTTAAATTAGCAATGGGGGTGAAGTGGGTAGTATTCTCATTATATTTTCTAACATAATCAATGTTGGGGAAATGGACAATATTCTAATCAGGTATCATAAGGTAATAATGGGAGCAAATGGGATAAGGTCTTCAACCCAGTCCATACAGGAAAGAGAACACCTCACAGCTCAGCATATAAGACAGTAATTTCCAGACATTGGGGCCTTAGCTTGTCTTTCTTGCTCAGCCCACTCTGTTCTACCTTACAGAGTGCTACTCTTCACCTTCAATAGATCTGTACTTTGCCTTTTATTTGTGTCTTATTTATTTCTTTGTTTGGACAAAGACCTAGACCTCAATGATATCATTTTGGCCAGCCAGCCAAGAAGTAAGCCCACTTTTGGGGATACCCCGCTATTGTACCCACTTAAGTTTGCTTCTTTTTTTTTTTTCTATGAGGCTCTCTGATAGTACCACATGCAGACTGACAGTCCCCCTAAGCATCCCCAGGGCAATCAGATGGCACCTCTGTTCAGAACTTGGGAATTTTATAGCCCATATGGGTGGAGACCCTGAGAGTTACTCTATGGTACTGCTCATCTTCTCAGCCAAGTGCTTGACCTGCTGTGTTGAGATTTTTTTTCACTGTGTTTTTATCTCCTAATGAGCTTATGTGCTATCCCTCCATTTCTCAACCATTTTACTTGCTTGTAATGTCATGTCAGACTTCCTGATTCTTTGCCATACTCTCAGTATGGGTCAGGACTCCTATGACACATAATGCAGTAATGAGCCACAGTTAGACTTAGTCTGTGCTGAACACAAAAGACAAAACTCACCAACACAGTCATATTGTAACAATATCCAATTACTCCAACCCCTTTTGGATTCTCCAAAAGGAAATAAGCTGAATCACAGCTCAACCCATGATGTGACTGTCTACCTTTGTTCATTCTCAGTTTTCCCCTGCCTACTGTGGACTTTCTCTCCTTTTCTGTAAATCAGTGTTTTCCTGCTTGTGGATGTTACCTCCTCCAATGTCACCAATTGCCTTTTCTTTAAATGGTTATCAGAAATTTCCTATGAAGGATGGGAGCTATTATCTGTGGATGTTACACATATTTTTGACCATCAATCAAAAGAAAACAGGCTAAGATAAAACTGTTTCCCCCCTTTTTCTGGGCTTAATAAAACTACAAAGGGTAGGATAGGAACAAATGAAATGTCATTTAGCAGCACCTCACAATAAGAATATATGGGGGGGCTGGGGATGTGGCTCGTGCTCGCCTGGCATGCATGCGGCCCGGGTTCGATCCTCAGCACCACATACAAACAAGGATGTTGTGTCTTCCGAAAACTAAAAAATTAATATTAAAAAAATTCTCTCTCTCTCTCTCTCTCTCTCTCTAAAAAAAAGAATATATGGGTTCTTTTTGATCCTATGAGCAGGGAGACTAAACATCACTGTTAAAAAGCAAAACAAAACAAACAAGGCGGTAAAAAGGATCAGAGTAAAGACAGATGACAAGCCAGACTTACGGTGGCCATAATCATCAATGCCCTCAAGACTCATAAACCATCCAGAGGAAATGTAAGAGGACCTTAGGAAAATATTTCCTGCTTTTAAGTGCAAAAGGAGAGGCATTGGGCAAGAGATTCCAAAGGGCATCATCAGTTCCCACAAATGATGTAAAAACACTTCAGAAGACCCCTGGCAGTGAGGAATTGATTGCCCCCCCATTCCAAAAGAGGGACTAGGTCAATCAAGACTTTAGTGGTACAGGACCTCCTAGATGGAGGAGGGTACGTGAGGTGACTATTGAAATAGAGTAAAATAGAGTAAAATTGGGGCTAAGAGTAAAACTTAGAGTAAAACTGGGTTGTTAAAGACATTACAGCCACTAAAGAAATGCTAACCAGAGACAATAGAGGGTATGTGAGGTGACTATTGAAGCTCCTATGTGACATAACCATCTTTTTTAAAGAACCTTGGACATTATAGGCAAGTAAATCCAATTCCCTATTTATAAAAGGATTACTTACTTTGCTGGGACCACATAAGGGGGAAAGCCTTTTTCCAGGTCCACTTTTGTGGCAGGCCTTGAAGGAAGAAACAAACAAAAAAGAAGACACTTTATCTCTCTCATACCTAGTTTGATAATCTGTTTTTCACTCATGAATTTTTAATAATCCCCAGCTTGCCTATTCTTCCATGAGAACAGGACAAGACATAATGGCAAAAACAGGGGAATTCCTCCACTAGAGTTACAAACCCCAAACATTCCTTGTAGCCATTTGTGCCCCTGTACCTGAGGAGATTAAAGTAAATCTTTTGGTCTGGTATGCAGGAAGGCAGGGGAAAGGTATTTATGCTCCCTTCAGTACACATAATCCTAAGGACCCTGGCCATTACCCCAAAAAACTCACAATATCCTTTTAAAGAAGAGTCAAAAATTAGATTATAACCTAGTACAGATGAGAATTCAAAATGGACTTCTTAAATCTTGCCATTCCCCCTTTAAAACCCCAATATTGCCTGTCCTAAAACCTGGTACAGAATACCAGCTAGCACAAGACTTGAGACTTGTTATTGAGGCTGTTGTCCCTGGATACTCCCTTAACAGCTGACCTTTATAACTTGCTCTCCAAACGCCGAGACACTAGTTGGTTTACGGTGCTGAATACCAAGGATACATTCTTTTTAATCCCACTGCAACCAACATCCTAACATCTCTTTGCTTTTGAATTTGAAAATTCTTTTAATAAGGAAGACAACAATATACAAGGACAATACTCCCTCAAAAGTTTAGGGATACATCTCATTTCTTTGCCTGGGCCCTGGAAAGGGACTTGAGGGACCTCAAGCTTAAGACCAGGGAGGGATACTTCAACATGTAGATGACCTGCTAATATGTAGTCCAATTAAGGGGGTCTCTAATCAAAACACTACAAGAACACTTAATTTCTTGGCAGAACAAGAAACAAAGTATTTAAAAAGAAGTCCAGATCTTCCAACAGAGGAGTCAATATTTGGGATATATACTAACTCCAGGAATTAAACAAATCTCCCCAGTTAGAATAGGGCCATTTTTGAGTTGCATGCACCAGTTAATAAACAATGGCTCCATTCCATTTTTGGGAATAGCAGCCTTCTGTAAAATCTGGATCCCAAACTTTGGCCTTACACAAAACTCCTCTATGAAAGCATAAAAAGGACATGCTCATAGCCTCTACAATGGAGTAGAGAAAACGAAGTGGCATTTTGGGCACCAGAGCATGGCCTTAGCCAGATCCCAGCCCTAGGAATACTTAACCAAACTAAGCTATTCACCCTTTATATGGCAGAAATAAAGGGAGTGGTCACAGGGGTCCTAACCAAAGACCTGGTAGGCCAAACTAAACTAATGGCTTATATTTCCAAGAAACTAGATGGGGTAGCCACAGGGTGACCAGGATGTTTGTGAGTGGTGGTGGCTATAGCTCTCCTGATAATAGAGACCACTAAGATTGCTTTAGGATAACATCTTGAGGTCTTTACCCCACACCAAATAAATTAATTATTTCAAACCTTGGAAATAAAAGGTCATTTATAGATGACAAGGGAAAGACTCACAAAATATCAGGCAGTTCTCTTAGATAATTCTGAAGTCAGTATCAGAACATGCAATACTCTTTTTTGGGGGGCAGGGGAGGGTGTGCCAGGGTTTGAAATCAGGAGAACTTGACCACTGAGCCACATCCTCAGCCCTATTTTATATTTTATTTAGAGATAGGGTCTCACTGAGTTCCTTAGTGCCTTAATGTTGCTGAGGCTGGCTTTGAACTGGCGATCCTCCTGTTTCAGCTTCCCAAAAAGTTGGGATTACAGGCATGCACCATTGCACACAGTATAACACCCAATATAGTTTCTTTAATGCCCACTGATCTCCCAGGTGAACTTTCATTCATGCCAGTCACCTAGACCTATCTGACCAATGAGTGCCTAACCCAGAGAAACAGTTCATAGATGGTAGTAGTTTTGTCTGCAATAGTCAGAGGAAGGCTGGGTATGCAGTACTTAGCATGGGGGGAAAAACAATAGAAGCTTACCCCTTGCACCCAGGGACCTCAGCTCAGAAGGCTGAGCTAACTGCCCTAAATAGAGCCCTAATGAAAGGAAGAGATAAAGTGTTCAATATACATACAGACTCCAAAAATGCATTTTTGGTGTTAAATTCTCATGAGGCCATTTGAAAAAAAAAAGAGCCCTCTTTTTTTGCACCCCATTAAGCATACAGAACAAATCTTGCAGCTGTTGGAAGCTGTGACTCTCTCCCAAAGAGTGACTGTTAAATACTTCTGGGGACATAAAAAGACATGTTAAAAGTGTCCCAAGGCAACAAAAGAGCTAATCAAATAGCCAAAGAGGCATCCATGAGAGTAGGTCCAGCCTGGCTATGGCTTTGTCCCCCTTCCAGGAGACAAATTACACCCAATTTATATTGCAGAGGGAGGAACAAGCTGCTCTCAAGCCAGGAACCACTAAAGAAGAAAAATGGTGGGAAAGGGATGGACAGCTTTATCTGCCCATGTCAATTTAATGGAAAACCACTAAAACTTTACAGGACTCTTTCCACTTATGGTGAGAGATGTCTACAAAGCTTGCTCTCAGTGATCTTATAATAACCCTGGGCCAAGACTCCTCCCACTAGGTGAACCTGTTTAACACAGGGGAACACACTCAGGAGAAGACGGTCTGATGGACTTTATGTAAATACTTGCTCGAAGGGGATTTAAATATCTACTTGTCCTATTGTACACTTTTACTGGGTGGGTTGAAGCCTATTGTACAAGGACAGAAAGGGCTACAGAAGTGACAAAAGTATTACTAAAAGAAATAATTCCTAGACGTGGGCTTCCCTAAAGCTTACAGAGTGACAATGGACCTTCTTTCATGATGCAGGTCACACAAGGGTTGTCAAAGCCCTGGGAATGAAATACCACCTACATTCAGCTTGGAGACCCCAGTCATCTGTAAATGTAAAAAGAACCAACCAGACTCTAAAATGGGGCCTAGCTAAACATTGTCAGGAAACTTCTGAACCATAGGTAATCTTACTACCCATTACTCTCATGACAACTTGCAATGCACCTAGGACCAAGCTAAATATCAGCCCTTATGAAATGCTGTATGGATGGCCTTTTCTATCAAAAATACTTGTAGCAAATCCAGAAATTGCTGAACTCATTAAATATCTTACCAATTTGGGCAAATTCCAAATGGCTATTCAAAACATAGGAAACCAAGTCCTTCCAACACTCAAAGAAGGAGAAGGCCCTTCAAATAAAATCCAGAGTATAGGGGTTGAAGACAACTGGCTCGATGATCAAAGTCTCCTCAAGTGGGGTGTGATGGCTGGCAGTACTCATTTTACCCTTGACAGATGAATCTAACTGCTGATCTCTACTATTTTTACAGCTATGGAGATAGCCAAAATTATGTGATAGGGACCTTTACATTTGGCCTCAATTGATCCTCTGGGGATCTTTCCAGATTTTTATTAACCCCTATATGAGTAATCCACTGTCTCATCTTGGCAAAGAGAGCAAGGGTTCCATGAATCCCAAATAGGCGGGAACAACTGTCCACTGTAAGCCTGAAGCAGCTATAAGAAGCTGCGACCTCCAACCCCAGAGCCACCCAAAAAGAATTTTGAGATCACATCTCTCAGGGGGAAATATTAGGTAGGAGTTCAGGGATTCTAAGATGGTAGAGGCAGGGTATATGAAAGATACTGCTGGAGAATAAGACAGGGAGACAAATCATAAGTCCCATTACCATGACAATCCTCACTACTGAGGACTTATCACCATGACAACTCCCACCACAAGTTAATATTTTTAAATAACTAATGGGGTTAAAGTGGGCAGTATTCTCATTAGGTTTCTAAAGTAACCAATGTGGGGAAATGGACAATACTCTAATCAGGTATCATAAGGTAACAATGGGAACAAATGGGGTAAGGTCTTCAACCCAGACCACACAGGAAAGAGAACACCTCACAGCTCAGCATATAAGACACTAATTTCCAGACACTGGAGCCTTCAGCCTATCTTTCTTGTTCAGCCCACTCTGTTCTACCTTACAGAGCACTTCTCTTATCTTCACCTTCAATAAATCTGTACTTAACCCATTATTTGTGTGTGTACAGCTCAGTTCTTTGCTCAGGACATCAAGGACCTGGACCCCAGCTGGACACCCCAATAATATTACTTGGTCCCATCCCTTCCTTATATATCTCTATTTCTCTGCATGGGAGTATTTACTATATACCTTTATATACTGGATGTATGTAAGCTGCTTTTTATTTTTATAGGAGCTCATGCTGAGAATTTGCCTTGAGTCTCAGGAGACTTTGGACTTATAATTTTGGGAAATCTTAGTACATTTGAGATTATAGGTATACTTGGAAATGGACTAAAATGTATTTTGCATTGTGAGATGTGCATGAGGAAGAACAAGCTTTGAGGGGTGGAATGTCATTGTTTCAATATGAAATGTCCTCCAAAGGCTCATGTGTGAAACAATTCAAGAAAGTGTAGAAATGATTGGTTATGAAAGCCTTAATCCAATCGGTGAATTAATCCCCTGATAGGAGTTAACTTAGTGGTAAGTGTAGGATGTAGGATGTGTCTGCAAGAGGTACATCATTGGGGGCATGCATTAGGGGTGTATATTTTGTCCCTGGAGAATGAAGTCTCTTGCTTTGTGGTTCCATGTCCTGAGCTGCTATCTTCCACCACACTCTTCTGCTATGATGGTCTGTCTCACCTGAAATTTGCTTTGAAAGAATACTGTAATGGTGACAGGAGGTCACTTGGTGATTATAAGACATACATTTGTGATTCTATCTTGCTAGCAAAATTTCTTCCATGGTGGCTTTGATTTAACTTGCTACAATATCAGGAAAAGCCACATAAGAAGGAACTAAATGGAGCCTCTTGTGGAGCCACAAGGAACTGTGGGCCTTGGTCCTATAGCTTTCCCTACAGTTTTCCATTTACATTTGCAATAAAGCAAAACCCCTTTCATATAACACTATATTGAATCACTGGTAATGAGTATCTCATAATAAAACTATCTTTATTTCTTTCTCCTATGATTTGCATTATTATAATTCAATATGCTTACATATAAGCATACCTGTGAGGGAAGAGTACTGTACCAGGAATATTTGAATATGACTGATGGACAAAGGGAAGTAAATAGCAACATCAAAGATACTGTGCCTGCCCATCTCTAAGCTTGCTTCTCCCCAGACCTAAGTGCTGCTGGTAATGCTCAGGAACTTCCTTGGTGGACAGCAACTATCCTCACTGTTTGTAAATATCTTTCTGCAAGGCAGACCTCATGGTCTGAAATAACCTTTCAAGGAACACACACAGTCATTCAAAACTCCTCTGCACAGGATGCATTCCTCTGTGAGCTGCCTCTGACCTGCCCCTCTCTCCTACCCAATTCCCCATGCTATGCCCTTCTACCCCTGCCATCCTCACATATCATTGTTTCTAGTTATGCTTCATATCCTCTGGCCTCTTTTCATCTGCTGGCCTGTGCCACTAAAACACATTTCCTATTTAAGTTTCCTCTTCTGTTTTCTTGACTCACTGCTCTCCACTTTTCAGAACATTCTCCCATGTTCCTCCTCCAAGAGGCCTTCTTTGTCCATTCCAGTCCAGGACCACTGCTCTCTTCTGAGTTCCAAGTGTGGCTCTTCCTCTTGCAGTTTCCTTTCCTATAAAGCTTTCTGAGTGCCCACCAGACTGAAATACCAGGGAATACAAAAGTCAGTGTTTGCTATTCTTACACGAGCCCAACATGTGTAATAAAGAGCAACACAAAAGATTCTCTTTTACATTGAATTTCACAATTCATGTCTCAAACTCCTCACCTACATCCTTACCCACTTTCCAGTAAGTTCCAAATCTTCCAATATGAAGGGAAATTGAACTGAAAGATTAACTTATTTCTTTTACTTCCTCTGTTCTCATGACAGGACATGAACTTAGAGATGGAAACCTCAGCCTTTCTTCTCTGGCTTCCCTTTCCTAAACCACTGAGAAGATCTTCTGATGGACCACACTGCTTTTTACCTCATCTATACCTCTTTCCCTTTTCAGATTTGTCCTCTTAGACCTAGGAAATCTCATTCTCTAAAATTCAGCTCTATTGGGGCTGGAGATGTGGCTCAAGTGGTAGCATGCTTGCCTGGCATTCACAGGGCACTGGGTTCGATTCTCAGCACCACATAAAAATAAAATAAAGAGATTGTGTCCACCTAAAAAACTAAAAAATAAAAAAAATTGAAAAAAGTTCAAAAAAATAAAATTCACCTCTATTAATATGACTTCCTTGAAAAATATTTTCAAATCCTTTTTCATTATACACTTTCACTAATTTTACTACGTGGGTTTTTTTTTCAGTTTTTTTGGGATAGTACTGGGTATTGAATACTGGGGTGCTTAACCACTGATCCACATCCCTAACCCTTTTTATTTTTTATTTATTATTTTGCAAAAGGGTCTCGCTAAGTTGCTGTGTGGTCTTTACTCAGTACAGTACTGAGTCATGGGGGACTTAGGTCTTCCCCTGTTAAGACAATCTGGCATTCCCGTGTGTAGACTGCCCAAGGCATGAGATCTCTGCCTTTACCAATGGGTCAGCTCTCCTAGCTCCAGAATTGGGCATAATCCACTGGGTTTGGTCAGCCCACCTCCTGCCTTGTTTGGCAAAGAATATTTTGTAGAAAACCTTTGAAGTACCATTGTATAAATAAACCAAAGAGGGTTTTGTCTCTCTCTCTTTCCTGTGTGGAAGCTGGACCCCTAAGGTCGTAGAGCTGTCCTGCCCCTGCTTTTTAAAATTACTCCCTTGTCATGTGGTCTTTTTGTCTCCTTCTTTTTTTTTTTTTTAGCCTTGTTTCTCAGTTCACTCCACACAGAGGAACTCTGACTCAATTGCCTGCACAGAGGTGGGTGGGACTGATGGTTTTGAAATCAGGATCCCCCTCCCTCAGGCTCCCAAACTCCTGGGATTTCAGGTGTGCCCACCAAGCCCAATGTTTTTTTTCTTTCTTCAAATTCATCATAATCACTGTTACCCTGGATCTTTTGCTGTTACCACTGTCAACACGTGCCAACATGTGCAAAATGGGTGTCAACAGACAATGGTGTGGCCCCTAAGAATGTTCACTTTACCTCACTCTTCATCCTAGAAATATCTCTGACACTTTTCATTTCAATCAGCATTATTTCAGGGAAAATTTCTGAAACACATTAAAATAAGAAATGTATAAGTATAATAAATGTACTAAAAGTGAGATTTTCATTAAATTTAGGAAAGGGTAATGTTTGAAAAATTAAAATAATTGCAATGGTTACTTGGAAACAAGTGTGAATACAATTCTGAACATAGAAATGAAAGACTTTAAAATACAATGCAAAAATACATATTTGGTTGTCAACTATGTTTATAGGACCAAATAAAAATATACAAATAAAAAGAAAACTTATGACCAAGTGTTAAATGTATTTTCACACAAAACCAAAAACCAAGAAGAAATATTTAATACCAACGATGAAGTGATGAAATGTCAAAGGTCAGTCAGCAGAGTGATTTTTTTTGATCACTCATATAAAAGAAGTAAATCTCCCAAGTAACATAATGAAGGAGAGGAAGGAGCTGCTGTTTTCTTACTGAATCCATGTGGAGGCTCTAAGCTCTGAGGCTCAAACTATGGCCCTATCCTTGGTCAACATGGTCTGGAGGAGGAGGAACATGCCATCCCGGTCCTTTGAGCTTGTGCATGAATCAACCAGGACTGCACCTCAGCCTACAACCAATGTTTGCAGTTATTAAAGGTGTTAAAGTGGAGGTTAGCACTGGGGAGACTATCTATGGGTTTCAAAGATGTTAAAGTTGTTAAATGTCTACAACAATGTGATAAAGTTCTAAACCCTCCTATTTATTCAAGACAACAATGGGGATATTGGTATTAGATGCAAGGCATGCAGGCTACTACTCTTATCTTTCTCTATGTTAGAACACCACAGTGGTTAAGAGAAAAGGCTCTGGAGGGAAAATTCTTGTCTTAAATTAAGTCTCTAAGTACCTAACAGGAGAGTAAGAAAATGAGGAATAAACTAAGGGAAAAAAGAAAACAGAGCTAAAAAGTAGACACACATAAAAATAATAATTTATAAGATGATCAGTGGAGAAAAGGTTGATTTTCCTATAAATGTTTTAGAAAACTGAATAATTAATAGGGAGAATGAAAGTCTAACCTTTGACTTTATATTACATAGTAAATAAATTCAGGTGGATCATAGACATAAATATAGAAATAATTAACATATAATGTAGAACACAATTTAGGAAAATATCTTCACGACAAGGTTACAAGATGCAATTTCTTAAATTAGACCTATAAAGTATTTCCCATTAAAAAGGATATTCTAGTAAAGTCGATGTGAACAGTTTCTGGAGAAAGATTTGGGTCATGCTCAAACTATTCTATCCTTTTTTTGTAGGATAGAATTGAACATTAGAAGTGGTAATAGCCTCCCTCTTGATATACTGTGAGGACTGTATGAACCACAGATATGTAACACATATGTTTCAATTAACTATGGATCAAACCTATACAGAGATATAAGATTACAATGAAGCTGAAGAATGCCTATCACCTAGCCATTATAACATCATAGCACAGTGCATTTCAGTGTGCTAGCGTAAAATAACCTACCAGGTTGCTAGTTATAACAAAATAAAGCATAATTCTTGATAATTCTCCCTGCTCAGGAGCCCCAGGTGGCTCTGCCACAGCCTTTTTTTGCTTATAAACTGCAGGTGCTGAGAAATCTCTAGGGAGAGTTTTGGATATATCAAAAGCCAGGAAGTAGCAGAATCAATTCTGACAAGCCTCTTATAATTGCAAGAGAATAGGATGTGAAATACTGCATCAGAGTATCACACTTACTAAAACATCTTGAGAGTTCCTAATATTATATATTATAATAATCATAACAATTGTTACTAAATTTTTAATAGTTATAAATAATACGTATAATATCCAAAAAGAGAGATTTCAAGATGACTAAGTTCAGATGGTGATGGAGTGTGTCTAGGCAGAAACCCTCAATTCTTCCACAACCAAGAAACAAAGCAGTTAAAGAACAGCTGACCAGAGAGGTGGGTGACAGAAAACACCCTGAAACTCAATATGGACAGCTTGAGACTTGGAAGGACTTGAAATTTGATTATCAGAGTAGAAAATCAGGACAGAATTCTTTGACTCTCAACCCTGACTAGGGATGGAGGTAACAAAAAGAGAAAGAGAGTAAAAGCCTGTAAGTTTACTTCCTTAACACAAATGAAAAGAAAAGCAGACCAAGTTACAAATAGGATAGGAGCAGCAAACGGTGAAGGCGATCGCATACTTTAGCCAAAATTGTGGGCTGAAAGCTTTATCAGGCAGGGTAGTCATTCTGTAGAGTCCACAGCTATACAGCCTCCCTGGAAGAAATTAAGTATGCACAGCTTCTTTCCACTTACAGATAGTAACAAAACCATAGGCAATGCCTCTGAAATGGGTTGGTAATTTATTTAGAAGGAACCTGTAGTGGGATCATTGCTACCCAAAGGTTATCAAAACCCCTCCCACTCACTGAGGACACAGAGAGTGAGCTGGGGCTGACCTGAGAACAAATCACCTTGGGAAATTCTAACCCTGACCTAGTACTCCCCACATCTTCCACGACAGCTCAGGCAAAGTTGGGCCAACTGACAGCCTACCCCTATGATGTTGATAGGTAAATCCTGGTGATCTGCAGCAGCCAGGATGGGGATTCTATGCCACAACCATCCATTGAGAGCCTGTGTTTACAGGTCCCACATTTGCAGACAGACACCAAATTCTATGCCACTATAGAGAAGTCCCTGTGCAGTGAAGTGGGTACTCAGTTTTCCACAGTAGTAAGTAACAACCCTGAGCCCTGTACCTTACTCCCTTGCACCCAACAGAAAGAGCCAGCAGATACAGAATCCTCTAAACATGAAGATTTGGGCAACTGGGATGATTAACAAGTTTCAGCAGGCAAGAAAACCATAGGAACCAGGGATGTAGCTCCTGTGCCTCAGCACCTCTAGGAGGGTCTACAATGAAAGTTTCAGAATTGTGAGTTAACTCAATTCTCATTCATATGCATATAGTCCTTTCCTGAGGATACCCCCAGGCAGCCACAGGAAACAATCAGCACATACACAATGGCAGTACACCCCACAAAGGGGCTTAACAGAGGAGCATTCCACAGACATCACCCACCTCCAATGTGCCTAGGTACAAGCCCACTAACCTGTGTGGCCTGTGTACTCCAGAATAGACAACAGCCCCACACTCCCACCTAAGCAACTCAGCATTACCTCAAACAGATTACAAACCTGGTACACAGGGGAGCCCACACACAATTTGACAGTGCTAGATACATGGAGATTTACTTCAAGAGGACTACGCAGTCTGGCTGGGCACACAGCCACTCATAGCTTTGTAGATTCAAACAGCAATTCTTTATTCCCGAACTCACACCGGCCCTCTACAAACCCGTTCTGGGGAAATTCACGTTCTGCCGCAAAATTCACGTACTCCACCAGGCTTTGAATCCCAAATACTTTTTGAATCCCAGGAGAACTCAACGGGAACTCAAGGATCGGGCATGCCTGAGACAGCAGGATACGCCCTATTCCCAGCAGGGTACACCTTAAACCTGGAACCGCCTTAAACCCAAGGAGCGGGTACTCCCTAAAACCTGATCTGCCCTAGTCCAGTAGGATCCTCCTTAATCCCGGATCCACCCTGGTCCTTGAGCAGGGTCACCTTTCTCAAACATACATGCAATGTCACAGCGAATGTCCAAGGCAAGTCCATTTCCGCGAGTCCTTCCTCTAAGCAACATGGGGTACGCTGGCAAGGAGATTTCGATGCGTCATTCCTACTTGGCAATGGCTCTCAGCAGGGGTATAACCAGCTGCTAAATCACAATTAAGGACTGTATTCTCTGACCCAATAAAAAGATAGTAGGTACTGGCCATACTAAAGATTGGAGACGGTCTCCCAGAATAATATCAGAGGTGAACTGGTGTTATCACAACCTCCACACTCAAGAAAACTTAGAGGTAAAGTCCAAGAGTGGTGGGCATCTTCTAAACGTCCTATATTTTGATGAAATCCAAATGAAGAATTAAAAAGAAATCCTGCACCTTGGCATGGACCATAAATTTTTTTGAAATAGCAGTAGTAACAATTTTTTGTTTTTGATACCGGGGATTGAACTCAAGTGCCCTCAACCACTGAGCCACATCCCCAGCCCTATTTTGTATTTTTTTAACTTTTATTTCATTTTATTTTTTTATTTTATTTTATGTGGTGCTGAGGATGGAACCCAGCACGTGTGCTAGGTGAGCACTCTACCGCTGAGCCCCAGCCCTGGGCCCACTATTTTGTATTTTACTTAGAGACAGGGTCTCACTGAGCTGCTTATTGCCTCACCATTGCTGAGGTTGGCTCTGAACTCATGATCCTCCTGCATCAGCCTCCTGAACTGCTGAGATCATAGGTGTGCACCATTGTGCCCAGCTAGTAATGGCAATTTTGATCTTACAAATAGAACTTTTCATATTGAATTAACAGATGTTCCCTTATTATATGATATTACAGCCCTCAACCCAATTGATTATATGTCTTCTAATGTTTTCAAGCATTAAATGGAATTCTTTTCCTATCTCTGCTTTCCTAGCTTCAGTACTTGGTCTTCTTAGTCTTTTTCCTTTTTTTTTTTTTTTGAGAGAGAGAGAGAGAGAGAGAGAGAGAAAGAGAATTTTTAATATTTATTTTTTAGTTATTAGTGGACACAACATCTTTGTTTTTGTATGTGGTGCTGAGGATTGAACCCGGGCCGCACACATGCCAGGAGAGCGCGCTGCCGCTTGAGCCACATCCCCAGCTCCTCTCTTTTCCTTTTAACCATTACTTGTTCTCCCTCAAGCACCCACCCATTCTTTCTTCTTTTTTTATCTTAGTTTGTATTATTTTTATATTTTCTTGTCTCTTTTTTTGTTTGATCATTTTTTTATCTTCTATCCTTTTAAACTCTATCTTGTGTAAAAGTAATTTTACAATTGATTAGTAACTAATTCTCAACCTATTCAGAAACATTAGTACAATTTGGAGAATTTTCAATAAGATTTTTCCTTAAGGTTTATTAGTATATGGCTTCAATCTGAAGTGACTGCAGTAGAAGTTTTAGTATCTTCTTTCAAATTGGTGCTGATACTGGGAATAGCAGAGTATATTTGCTGAGTGGGAGTATTAATACCTGGATATTTGCCTAGATTTGGGCAATTAATAGAAAGAATCTAAAAACTACCTTGCATAAAAATAGAAGAGATAATCATCACAGCAGATGGGTTGACACACAATATGAAAAATCAAGGGAACAAGCCACTCCAAACAACCCATAACACTTCAACAGCTAATCCCATTGACACCAAAGTAAAGTAAATGTTGAATAAAAAATTTAGAAAGTTCATAGTTAAAATGTTCAAAGTGTAAAGGTAAAATTTCTAAGCTGATTCTAAGCTGCAAAAGTCTGAGTTAAAGTGTAAAAGACTGGGCATTGTAAAGCTTCTAAATGGCAAGGCCTGGGCTAAAAAGTAAAGACTAGGTATTGTTAAAATTCTTCTGCTACCCCCGGAACCTGTAATCTCTGAAAGTTGTTAGGACAATGCAGGAACTGCCCAGTAAATATCTCCATTGATTCCCTGGTTGTTTAATAGCTAAGGGCTCCAGGTAACTTGGCACATAAGCATCTAGGCTCCAAAACCAATCAGTTTAAATTTGTACCCCGCTTAGAAATGACCAATCACCCCTGCCCGCCCTGTTCCCGCCAATGAATGTACTAATCCCGTCTCAGAGTTGTTGTTCAATTTTCCCGCGCCTCAAGATGATTTGTTCTGATGTATGCAAAGCCCACCGCCCTCTCCAGAAAGTGTACTTAAGCTCTGCTTGACCTCTGCTCTGGGCTCTGGGCTGCTCTCCCTTCTTGAGTGAGCACGGAGCCCCAGCACGCTGGAATGGATCCCCAATAAATCCCCCTTGCCAATTGCATGAAGTCAGTCTCTTGTGTGGTCTCTTTCTCCGACGCTCCACCGGACCCTTAACAAAAGAACTGAAAAAAGATAAAAGGAATGAAGAAAGAGAGAAAATATAGGATGTGAAAGATAATTTCTCAGGAAGTGAAAGATAATTTCAACAAAAAGATAGATATTCTGAAAAAGAACCAAACAGAAATCATGGAAGTGAAGGACTCAATAATCAAATTAAAGTTGGGGTGGAAGCATTGCCAATAGACTAGACCACATAGAAGACAGATTCTCAGCTAACTCACAATGGATCATACACCTAAATGTAAGTGCTAAATAGGCCAAATCCAACACATGCTTGTGATTTAAGGTTAACAAAGGGTTCTAAGATATGACATCAAAAGCAGAAGTGACAGAACAAAAATAGATATATCAATCTTTATCAAAATTAGGATTTTTGTGATTCAAAGTATAAAAATTATAATAGCCAGCAACCCCAAAGAATGGGAGACAAATATTTGAAAATCTTAAAACTGCTAAGTTTCTAGTATCATGAATGTTTGAAAACTTTTACAACTCAAAAAATAAAGAAAACCCAATATCCCTATTGAAATATGGGGGAATTATTTGAAATGATATTGTTCCGAGAAAGCATTAGGCATTAGACATTCCCCCAAACACAAAAATATAAAGATAAAGAGATTAGTGATACTAGTGGTATGGAGGACAAGAAAATGAAATAGGTAAAGTATAGGAGTTTCTTTAGGGCATTGAAAAATATTCTGGTTGGTACAAGATAGTGTTTTACAAATTCTACACAACTACAAAAGAGGGAATGTTAATTTGTACAAATTAATCATTATTTAGTGTGTTGAAACATTCCAGAGAGGAACACAGAAAAAATAACAATATCACAAATATATAAAATAACTATACTAAAGGGAATGGAGGGAAAGAGGATGACCTGTATTACTTAGGAAATAGGTAGAGATTTTGATTATAAAGGCCAAATTTACATTAGCCTTGCACTTTAGTGGGTAAAAATTTTCCCATGGACTTATGGATTAAAAATCTTGATTCTCTTATGCATGCATTTTTGGACTGAATGATTAAGCAAATGAAACTAACTTTCTTACTTTTGAGATATAGGCTGACAATGAGCAGGTTGATTCATGTGGTATAGGATCAGATCATGTAGCGTTAAACGTACTAATATTATGTTTAATTTAAATTACATAAACACAGGCACATATAGAAATATTTTCAGATCAGATATGGTGTTAATTATATACATAAAGAAATTGTTTAACAGCTGACGAAGCACTGAATCAAAAAGTACTCCCTAGTAGCTGTTGGTATAGTTAGTTGTCCAGATATCCATTTCTGATACCAATCTGCAATACAAAATAACTAGAATTTTGTAAACAAATGGTAAATACTGGGATTGGTCAGAAAATCAGCCTGGATCACCTTTAAGAGTTAGAATGTAGGGGCTGGGGATGTGGCTCAAGCGGTAACGCACTCACCTGGCATGCACGGGGCACTGGGTTTGATCCTCAGCATCACATACAAATAAAATAAAGATGTTGTGTCCACCAAAAACTAAAAAATAAATATTAAAAATTCTCTCTCTCTAAAAAAAAGAAAATGTAAAGAAAAAATGCAAACCAAGTATATAACCAACCAACCAAGCACATGATGATATCAATTATAATGATGTAGATATATAGAAATGGCATAGAAACCAATCAAAAGGTTTTCCAATGCCCAAAACTGAATTGGTTTGAGCAGCCAAATAAATAAAGTAGAATAAAGTATGATAGAGTATGTGTTAATTTTGCATCACTGTAACCAATATACTTAACAAGAACAATTTAGAGGAAGAAATTGTTCTTTTTGCTCATGGATTCAGAATATCAGTCCATAGTCAGCCAACTCCATTGCACCTGGCCTGAGGTGAGGCAGAATATCATGATAGAAGGGTGTAGCAGAAGAGCACTGCTCTACTTATAGTGACCAGGAAGCAGATAGAGAGAAAGAGTAAAGGGTGCAAGGAAAATAGATCCTTCTGGTGATCCACCTCTTCCAGTAATGCCCCATCTGCCTACAATTACTACCAATGAGAATGAACTGATGAGGTTACATTTCTCATGATGAAATCATTTTAGCTCTGAATTTCCTGTATGGACACAGGAGATTTTGGGGGACACCTCATGTCCAAACCATAATATTCTGTCCCTGAGCCCCCAAAACTTGTGTCCATGTCACAATGCAAAATGCATTCAGTCCATCTTTAAGATACCTATACTCTTAACAGATGTGGCAATATCAAAAAGTCTAAGTCCAAAGACTCTCAAATCAAGGCAAATTCTTGGTTGTGAGCTCCTATGGTGACCAAAAGTAAGTTATAAACATTCAATATATAGTTGTACAGAATCAACATTTCCATACTAAAAGGGAGAAGTAGAGGCATAAAAGAAGGAAGGGAACAAGACAAGACCTAAACCCTGCTGGACAGACATTAAGTCTAGCAACTCCATGTCAAGAATGTGATCTCCAAAATGTTTAGGAAGTCCACCCCTTTGACCTTGCTGGTTGCAGCTCTCATGTCCTATCTCTTAGCCTGGATCTCCCCACAGTCAGAGCCTTCACCAGCAGATAGTCCATTTATTGGCGTCTCTTAATTCTTGAGATCTCCATTCCAGCTTTGGTTTCACCTTCAAAGTTGCATGCATTGCCCTCTCAGGGGCTGCCCCCAAGGGTTCCTACCCTGTCACACATTGCCTGACCTTCCAGGCCTTCCTCTGAAATTTCAGTAGAAATGTCCATGATCACTCAACTCTAATACCAGCTTGAACAGTAGCTAGGCCTCCTGGGACCACAGTTACAGAGGCCTTTGAGTGCCTGGGCAGCTGAGTACAGTACAATGAATCCTAGAGAAACAGCTTTCTAATTCTGTCAAAGCAGGATGCCTCTACAGTCTCTTAAGTGAGTGTTGACTTCTACTTTGGGCCTGCAATGGGTGTGTCCTTGCTAATTCCTGGGATGCCCCCTATCTATCTTTCAATTGTCTATGAGAAAAATACTTATCTTCAGAGGCTGTAATCTCTTTAACAACCCCAACTTCCATGGTCCCAGTTTTACATGCACTTCCCTGGCAATTTGCAAGTTTTATAAATCCATCATCTCTACTCTCTCCTCCTGATTTTCAAAGTAAAATTGGCTAAATATATCCAGCAATATGTGCACCACCACCTGTATGTCGTGCTGCCTTGAAATTTCCTCTGTCAGATTAATTAGTCCTTCGTCTTTAAATTCAACCTCACATAAAGTCTCAGGACATGGGCAAAATGTTGACAAGGTTTTTGCCAGAATGTAACACATGTGGGCTCTGGTCTGATTCCCAACTGAATTTTATTCACCCCCTGAAACCTCATGAACACACTTTACTCTGAGCATTTCAACCACTATTCTGGTCTTCTGATTTCCCAACAGAATAACCCACAAAACTTTGATTATGACTTTCTAAGGCTTCTCTGGCTTGTGTCTCTAATTTTTTCCAAATTTCTTTTATATACCAGTCCCAAGGCTTCTGAACCACATGGTCAGTTTAGTGAAGCAAAGGCCCCAATCCTTGTTACAGTTTCAGTGTTAATCAGCTTTGTGTCACTGTGACCAAAATAAACTTGGAAGGAAAAAATTTTATTGGGAGCTTACAGTTACAGAGTATCAGTCCATGGCCAGCCAACTCCATTGCTCTAGGCCCAACATCAGGCAGAACATCATGGCAGAAGAGCATGGTGCAGAATCGCTCCATTCATAGTGGCCAGAAAGTGGAGAAAGGGAGGGGGCTATTACAGGGAAGATAAACCCATCCAGAGTAAGCCCTCAGTGACCCGCCCTTTCCAGTCACATCCCACAGCCCAGAGTTACCACCAGGATAATAATCCTTTCATATTAGAATGGACTGATTAGATTATAGTTCTAATAATCTGAAAATTTCAACTTTGAACATTCCTGTATTGACACAGGAACTTTTGGTGGACACCTCATTTCCAAATCATAATATAAAATAAATAATCATGTTGCATACTGATAAAAATAAATTCATGAATATATAACAAATGGAGGAAAATAAAGTCTCTATGCTGAAGGCTTTAAAAGTAATTATACAAAAGAAAATTTATTGACTTTTCTATACACAAGAGGTTGAATATTACTTTCCAGTTTTTAAGTGTGTGCGAATCCTAGTGATTTATTTTTGAAAAGTAGATCAAATAAACAGAAAAGAAAAAGAATTTTACAGTAGAGAATTCTAACAAAACTACCTCATCCAGTTGACCTAATTAATATCAGCAGTGCTAAATCATACTGATAGTATGTAATGTTGACAAGATGTGATGAGAACTTCATTTCACATCTGTGGGTTTCCTCCCCACAGTATTCTAGGCTAATATAACATGAGAAAAGCATCAGTAAAATCCCCAAAGAGGGATGTTAATCATAAAAGTGAGAGATGTCAATCACAAGATAAAAAGAAAGAGAAACTGTCATAGCTACAGGAGCTAAAGAACACAGGATATCTAGACGTGAAAGAATTTTCTTGGTGGAATATGGAAAGAGAAAATGGATATTAAATAAAAATTAAGAAAATATGAAGAAAGTAAGAGTATTCATAGATGATAGTACATAGTATTTTCCAAATTATGAAAAATGTGCCAGGGGCTGGGGATGTGGCTCAAGCGGTAGCGCGCTCGCCTGGCATGCGTGTGGCCCGGGTTCGATCCTCAGCACCACATACAAACAAAGATGTTGTGTCTGCTGAAAACTAAAAAAATAAAAAAAAGAAAAATGTGTCAATAAATTAATAGGTAAAATATTAGAGAAGTTTTGTTTTGGGTAGATGTAAATTTTCTGTATCATCTTAGCAACTTACATGTAAGTCTAAAATTTGCTGAAAATGAAAAAAAAAACAGTTTAAAAAAAATGCACTGTCAAGTTTACTGAATATTAGCAACGTTACTGATGTCCACTAAGTGCCTTTCCCAAATTTTATTCCTTCCTAATCCTCTAATGGTAGCTATTATTTCAAATTTTCTGTTTGTCATTCCTCATGCCATATTTTGAGTATGCTTTTTATCCCAGTGAAAGGTCCTTGTGTAGAATACTAGATTCCTGTAGATGATATTGGAACATGGTGTGAACCTTTAAGAGGTGGGGTTTAGTAAGGATGTTCAGGGTTTTTTTTTTTTTTTGTTGTTGTTGTTGTTGTTTTGTGTATATGTGTGTATATATGACCCAGGGTCTCATACATGCTAGGCAAACATTTTACTACTGACCTACATCACCAGCCCATTAGGAATTTCTAAACAAAAGAGACAAAGAAGACCCTTATTTCCTGGTTAAGTGAAAAATCCAACAAAAATATATAATGTTAGAAAATATATATGTCCCAAATGTTAACATACCCAATTACATTTAAAAATTCTAGGTGACTTAAACATACCTTTATCACCAATAGACAGGTCATCAAAACATAAAATCAATAAACATATATCCAACCTAAATAATACTATAAATCAAAGGGAAAAAAACAGGCATCCATATAATATTTCACTCCAAAACAGCTGAATTTACCAACTCCTCAGCAGTTCATGGAACATTTTCCAGAATAGACCATAAGTCTTAGCAAATACAAAAAAAAAAAAAAAAATCAATGTTATCCCATGCATCCTATAAGAACATAATGGAATGAAACTAGAAATCAATAGCAAGAAATTAATAGAATCCACATGAACACATAGAGATAAAACAATACTTTTTATTTTTATTTTTTAAAACAATACTTTTTAAAATGAAGAATGAACCCGAGAAGAAATCAAGAAATTCTTAGAAGCTAATGGAATCAAAGTTACAACACAAAGGAGAGGGGAAGGGAATGGGAGGGAGGGGAAAAGAGGTGAGAGGAGAGAAGCGAGGGGAGAGAAGAGGACAGGAAAGGAGGAACACTCCTAGCACCATGGACAAAATATATATCCCAAAGACATGCTCCCAGTGACCTATCTTTTCCAACCACATCCTACCTACCTAACAGTTACCATCTAGTTAATGCCTATCAGGGAATTAATGTACTGATTGGGTTAAAATTCTCACCACCCAATCAGTTTACTCTAAACACTCATGCACTATCTCACACATCAGGTCTAGCTAATCCCTATCAGGGAATTAATGCTTTGGTTAGGTTAAAAATCTCATAACCCAAGCATTTCACCTCTAAAAATCTGTGCATTATCTCACACATGAGTTTTTGGGGGACACTTCATATCTAAACCATAACATTTCACCCCTAGTCCCTAAGAGTTCATGCTTATCTTATAATGCAAAACACATTTAGTTCATTTCCAGGAGTCCCCAGAGTCTTAAAACTTCTAGCATTTTCTGTCCATGTCTGAACTCTCCTTTGAAATTCAGTGCAAATTATCAGAGTGAACTTCTATAAAAATCAAAAGCAAGTTTCATATACTCTATATATAAAAGTACAGAGTAAACATTTCCATTTAGAAAAAAATAGGAACATAGAAAAAAATGGAACTAATGCAAAACCAAAATCCTTCTGGACAAACAAGTCCTGCAGCTCCATGTCCAGTATCTGGGCACATGGCATCCTGTTGTTTTTTTGCAAAAGGCTTGCATAGCTCTGACCATATGGCCTTGCTGGTTGCAGCCCATGTGGCCTTTCTGTTGGCTTGTCTCTGCTTGATTTCAGCAGCTTCCCTTATCAGGCATTTCATGTTATTGGCATCTCTTAATCTCAGTGATCTCCTTTGCAGCTTTGGCTTCTTTCTCACATCCTTATGTATTACCCTCTCAGAGACAGCCCACAAGGGATCTGACCCTGGGACACTTTACCAACCCTCCATTGACTTCTTTGAAATATTGATAGAACCCTCTCTGACCCCTAATTCCAGAATTCTGCATAAGCAGCACCACTTGGTTGATGCCAAATCTGCCACCACCTCAAGCAGTAGCTAAGCCTACAGGGCCCATGGCTGCAGCAGCCTCTGAATCCCTGGGTAGCTGAGCATGGCCAAACAACATGCTAGACAACCCTGTGCAAGCAGGGTATCTCATTGGTCTATTCTCAAGGAAAGTTTTAGCTTTATATTCTTGAACCTCAGAGGGGTGTGATCTTGCAAATTCCTGAGATGCCTTCAGATCAACTTTACTATTGCTTCTTGGTAAAGTATTTAGTGTTTTTTCAGTGGCTGTAATGTCTTTAATAATAACACATTCTTTAGCCCAAGTTTTACTTGTAAAACTTGCAGTCCCAACTGCAAGTTTTCAAAAAATTTTCTGCTTTGCTTTCTGCTCTTAATTATTACAATAAACTTGGCTAAAAGCTGCCAGCAATATTTATGCTGCAGCCTGAATATTATGCTGCCTAGAAATTTATTCTGCTAGTTTAAGAAGTCCATTGCCTTCAAATTCAGTCTCAGGACACAGGCAAAATATACACAACCTATTCAACAGAATGTAACACAAATGGTCATTCCAACAGAATCCTCTATTTCCTCTGAAACCTCTTGAGCCCAGTCTCTATTATCCACAGTCATATTGGCATTCTTGTCCTCCGAACTGCCACTAGAATTTCCCATTAAGGTCCACCTACAACATTCTAAAGCTTTGCCAGCTTGCATTGCTAAATTTTCCAATACTCCTACCATAAATTCCAAAAAGTTCCAAAAGCTCTTAAACCACATGGTCAGTTTAGTCACAGCAATGGCTGTACTCCCCATATCAATTTCTGCTTTAGTCAATTTCTTCACTCATATGACCAAAAGACTTTACAAGAACAATTTTAAGGAAGAAAAGTATATTTGGTGCTCAGGTTCAGAGGTCTCAGTCTAGAGAGTTGACTCCACCCTAAGGGGCCTCAACTGAGGCAGAACATCATGGCACAAGAGTATGGTAGAGAAAAGTGGCTTAGGACTTGGCCACCAGGAAGTAGAGAGAGCAAGGAGAAGAGGGAGGAAGGGAGGGAGAAAGAGAAGGGGAGAGATGGGGAGGGGAAGAGGTTGATTCCCCTAACCACAGACAAAACAAAATATATCCCAAATGCAGGCCCCTAGGAACCCACAACCTCCATCCATACTCTACTTGCCTACAGTTACCACCCAGTTATTGACTTTCAGGGTATTCATGCATTG